>NW_022589721.1:4349562-4452400 GCF_004348235.1 Phoca vitulina | reverse complement strand
TCTGTCAAATAAATAAATAAAATCTTTTAAAAAAAAAATAAATAAATGGGTGGAAAGAATGAATGGAATAAGGTGACATTGCCTGGAACCAATGGGGTTCCCGGGACAGAGAACTTTCAGTGCTAAAACCAAGAAAATCTCAGGCAAACCAGAACAAATTGGTCACTTTAAGAATAAATGAATGAATGCATTTTCCAAAAGAGACCAAAGTTGAAACATAATGGTGAGGTGAGGTTCCTAGGCCAGCCCATTCAATCTTGGTAAACTCATAAACTCATAATCATAGTAAGATTAATAAATAAATAAAATAAATAAATAAATAAATAAATAAACATAAAATCATAGTAAGACTTTTTTTTTTTTTTTTTTTTTTATAGATTTTATTTATTTTTTTGACAGAGAGAGACACAGTGAGAGAGGGAACACAAGCAGGGGGAGTGGGAGAGGGAGAAGCAGGCCTCCCGTGGAGCAGGGAGCCCGAAGGGGGGCTCGATCCCAGGACCCTGGGATCATGACCTGAGCCGAAGGCAGACGCTTAATGACTGAGCCACCCAGGCGCCCCATGATGCTACTTTTCAAAACTAATTTTTTATGTGAGTTAAAATCAGTTTTGAGGCCATTTACTCTATTCTACTGGTCTACTGGCTAGTTGGGGCATTGATGTAACATTGGCTTTGATTATCACAGTTTATGATATGCTTTAGTATCTGGAAGAGCAAAATTATTTTCCTTCCTTTCTTTTTATAATGTCCATACATTCCCTGCTTGCTTTTTTTCCTAGCTTTTTTGTTTTGTTTTTGTTACCCATTATAAAAGTGATTCCTAAATCTCATTTTCTAACTAGTTACTGTTGGTTACTGATTTTGTATATTTATGATTATATATATATATAATCCAGTGTAGTCTTTCATTCAAATGACTTTTCAACTGAATGTCTTGGTTTTACCAAGCAGACAACTACATTACCTAAAATGATAATTTTCTCTCTCCTTCAGTTGCTTTTTTTCTAATTTCTGTTTTGTATTATATTGCATTGTCTAGAAGAATGATTCTTACCAGAGGTGACTTTGTCCCCAGGAGACATTTGGCAATGTCTGGAGACATTTTTGGTTTTCACAACTGGGGTTGGTGCTATTGGCATCTAATAGATAGAGGCCGGGCTGCCGCTGAACATCCTACAATGCGCAGGACAACCTCCCACAACAGAGAATTATTGGCCCCAAAATGCATCAGCACTGAGGTAGAGAAAGCCTGATCTAAACCTTCCAGAACTGTTAAATAGTGGTGATAAAAGACGGGCAATATTGACTTTTTTCTATAATCACTTTCTCAGTGATAAACTAATAAACTAACGAAAATCTAGATGGTAAATTTACACAGTATATTACTAGGCATCTTGAAGGTTTTTATCTCATAACACGATAGTTACAAAAAGTTAATTAAATAATAGGAGATAATTTAGGGCCAGTCTGGAGAAACCTTGTTTCAAACTTTACAAATCATCCCAGCACAACTATATAATCTTTCATACAAAAACTCTCAGAGAGGGGTGCCTGGGTGGCTCAGTCCTTAAGCATCTGCCTTCGGCTCAGGTCATGATCCCAGGACCCTGGGATGGAGTCCCACGTCAGGCTCCCTGCTCGGAGGGAAGCCTGCTTCTCCCTCTCCCACTCCCCCTGCTTGTGTTCCCTCTCTCACTGTGTCTCTCTCTGTCAAATAAATAAATAAAATCTTAAAAACAAAACAAAACAAAAAAACCTCTCAGAGAGAATCTACTATGTCCTACGATGATAAGTTGCAGCCTTATAATTTTTATCCATTATTTTTACTTACAGGAGAACACAGAATACTTTTAGATAGTTTTATGTCAGTCAGAAAAGCAGTGAGCTTTTCTCTGATAATATGTACATGCTTAATTGCTCTTGCCAATTGATAACAAATCAGATATACCTTAAAGAGCATTTCCATAAGGTTAAACTTTTACCTTCTAAAACAAAATAAACACAATATTGAAATATGTTTCTGCTTACTAGGCCTTTTAATGTGATCAGATTTGCTAACAAAAATGCCCATAAAAGGCAAAGGAAAGTTTCACATATTGTTGGTTGATAGGTAACTTTCATACTACCTGGGTATTGCATACATCATGTCTCCCTTTGGATGATATGCTTTGACAAGAACACCATCTTGTAAATGGAAAAAAAAAACAACCAAAAACCTTGTCCTCTCTGCAGTTAAGAGGCAGGATAAGGATGGATATGTAAACATTTGGAATGCTAAGTCATTCAATATTACTCAAGCCAGTGCTTTGGGGAAATACACAATTCCACCTAAGACTTACAGAGTTGACCCATGTGTTCTTTATTTTTTTTTATTTTTTTTTAAAGATTTTTATTTATTTATTTGACAGAGAGAGACACAGCGAGAGAGGGAACACAAGCAGGGGGAGTGGGAGAGGAAGAAGCAGGCTTCCCACGGAGCAGAGAGCCTGATGCGGGGCTCGATCCCAGGACCCTGGGACCATGACCTGAGCCGAAGGCAGACGCTTAATGACTGAGCCACCCAGGCGCCCCCATGTGTTCTTTATTGTATGGCTATTAATGCTGTCCCATCTCTGACATTTATGTACAAAGATCCAAAGATCTAGATCTGAAAACTAGATTTACATCTATTCTCCTGCTAGTAAGATTTCCATTTAGATTCCATCAGTGAGATGGACTCATTTATGGACATAAAGATTTGGAAAGGAGAAGATAGGAAGGTTACTTTCCTTCCTTAGTGGCAAAGATAGACTTACGGGTGGATGGCACTGTGAGGTTTTCAGAGGCTTCTTGAATCTCTCCATGAATCATTTATTTCAGTGCTACAGACAGCTAAGAGCATTAGCACCAGCTTCCTGCCATATTTGCACTTTCGTTTTGTTTTGTTTTGTTTTGTTTTAAACCAGCAATAGTTTTGACTTTTACTCAGCCTCTTCTATAGCTTTGTAGGCATATAATTCCTTGTATTAAGTCCTTTCTTGGTCAAACACCTAGAATGTGGTTTCTGTTTTCCTAAGCAAATCCTAGCTGATATAGAGTACTGTTCACCAATGAGTATCCATTGGGAGAAATTCACCTAGTTGTGTCTGAATTTTCACGTTCAAGGATGGCAGAAGCTTTCCATAAATTTTTAAAGAAATCACTAAGAATTACACAATTCAGTTTTTTGTTTTTGTTTTTGGTCTTCTCTTTTGTTTTTGATGTGCATATACTGTTCAGTATCTTTTCCCGTGGAATCATTAACTAACCTCTCACACCCACATTTAAGTACTCAAAAATGAAATAATCCAACAACAAAAAACAAGAAGAAAAACAAAGATAAATTGACTGCATCTCAGGTGGGGATGTTTAAAATAAAATGGATATAGAAACAGAGGAATAACCCTATACAGTGTAAACTAATCAAATTGAATTAATTTCAAAGTAGGATACTTGGTCAATAAGCCTTTCATGAAATTCCGTGAACGAAGACTATCATGTTCATTCAGCAGCCTCCTCTTACTTTTCCTTAATGATGCTCTGTAGAATCGTCCAATGTCTGTATTCAGACCTAGCCACAGAGGATGTCCCCAAGAAGTGCGGACATGTAGGAAACCTCTTCTTTATGCTTATTTTTTTTTTTTTTAAGATTTTATTTATTTATTTGACAGTGAGACAGCGAGAGAGGGAACACAGCAGGGGGAGTGGGAGAGGGAGAAGCAGGCTTCCCGCTAAGCAGGGAGCCCGACACGGGGCTCGATCCCAGGACCCTGGGATCATGACCTGAGCCGAAGGCAGACGCTTAAGGACTGAGCCACCCAGGCGCCCTTCTTTATGCTTATGGTACAGAAAGAAGTCATAAATTTCTGTAGGTGTAGCCTATTTACCATAATAATGTCATTGAAATGGGACCGCCTAGAAATGAGACTAAAGACTGGGAGTCTTAAGCCAAAACTAACAGACTGACCAGCTATATCTGAAATCAATTAAGACAAAAAGGAATTTACCATACCCTCAACCTTTTTCCAGGGCGGGGAGCCATCTACACAAACTGTACCCATTTTGAAAAAAAAAAAAAGAAGAAACCAGAGATAGGTGAAGGTTTTGCTTAAAAAATAAATAAATAAATAAGTAAAGTATCTTCTGAGATATGGGAACTAAGTTACATATAGTTTCATTATTTTTTTTTCTCATGACCTTAGACCTCAAGCCAATGTGAAATTTAGTTTCTTGCAATGATACTACTTTCAGGTTATTGCTAACAGCATAATATATTTGAAACTTATTTAAACTGAATTTATTTATATTCAGCAATGCTACCACAGTTTTATTGGAGGCAATGGAAATTAAAAAAGAAAAAAGGCCTAACCCACACTGGAAATTTACTAAGATAAAATAATTTTGATTATATGTATGTGAATTTTCTCACTAAACTTTGGCAGAAATATAGATTGGGGAGAAAAAAATAAGTCTTTCTTATGAGTTTTTCAAGTTCTGAATAAGAGTTTCATGTTTTGAAGCTTCCTCCAAGATTTCTTGGAGTTGCCTTATGAAGATCAACAAAAACCTATGGGGGAGAAAGAGGATATATTTTCCCCAATCAGGTGTACCACCAGGCTAATAAACACTTGTTTTAGAATGCCTACTGTTTGTTTGTTCCCTTGTACGCTATTTCATTTTAGGATTTCAAGTTGGGTAATATTTATAATAATCTCCAATATAACCTTAGTGGTTAACAGTTTTACTAAATCTAAACAATGATCTCTGAAAGGCTTGGGAAGATCACTTGCATACCTATTAAAATGGTGAAGTAATTTTGCTGTTTGTAAAAGAGAAAATCACTTTATCCATCAAAAGTGGTGATACAGAGCAAACAGGCCCCTGCTTTTGTACGGAAGACAAATCTTTGGTCTATCAGTTACTAACTGTGGAATCTCAGGCAAGCTACTTAACCTGTCTGGGCCTTAATTTGTTCATTTGTTAAATGGAGATAAAAAATATATAACTCATAGGGTTTACTCAAGTAAAATAGAATGAATGTGTAAGAGCCAAGAACAAAACCAAGTAATAAATTGGGCCTAGACAGAATGTTGGTATCCTACCCTGCTTCGTATGATGCATTTCTTCTTTACTACCTTTGAGATCTGTGTTCACTCCCTGGGCTCCCTCTTGGCCTGCCCTGTATTTCAACCTTGCCTTGCTTCTCGAACTTTCACTGAAATCAACTGTTTCCATAGTTCATCACACCTCAGGGAACTGTTTCCATGCTTCTAAGGCATCAACCACCAATCTGCTAAACTTAGTTTTTCCAAAGTGCTGGTAAAACAAGAATCAACAGTATTGCCTTTCTTCTCACAGGGGGATTAGTGATTCTCTGGAAAAAAAAGTCCTGTCTTGGTTTTATAATTTGTGGGTGATTTTCAAAGGAGCGCTTTGGAATCAAACCAAAAGAGAAAATATTTGGGGTAGATATGGCTTTATGATACCCCTCAAGAATCACGTAGTGTGCTTTGGCAACAAAGAGTGAATTTTGTTTTCTTCTTCACCACTGAATTTCCTGGGAAGGATAATGTAAAGAATAATGGTGAAATGAACTTGCATTTCCTGAGAAAACTAAGGAGAATGTAGAGCACGAGTTTATGCCTCTTAGTAGAGGACACAGGGTCGGGGACAAATGATGTGTCATAACTCAGGAGCACCAATGTGTTTCACGTTAACATGATAGTTATCCACTTTTATTTATTTACCACTTACTATATAGTAAAGTGTTTCTAAGTGTTTCAAAATTGTGAATTATCATACTCTTGTAAGCTATTATTAATAGGTGTTTGTTAAATATTTATCAGGTTTCAAAGGGTATCCTAATTTACCAATACATTATCTACATTTAATCCTTGGAAGAGCATAGTGATATAGACAGTATCTTCTCTTGACAGATGTAGAAACCAAGGTTCAGAGAAATTAAGCAAACTTCCCCATATCACATAGTAACTGGTAAAGACTGGATTTAAATCGGACTGTGTTTGGCCTTATGGCCAAGACTTTTAACCTCTTCTACAGGGCCACTTACTAAGGGACACTCCCAACTGGGGCAGTAATGCAGCAATTCTAGGGGAGAAAAAGGAAATCATTTCAGAAGTCTATCAAAATGCAAACACAATTTGACTACGGCATGGCATATCCTATAAAATGGAATGGCACACACATTACCATGGTTTTGTGCAAAAAGAAAATATAAATGTGTTATTTTATATGGGCAAAGTAAATAAAATATAGGGCAGAGTTGTCTTAGAATCCCCTATTTTTATAGTTATTATTTTCACATGGTCTTTCTTTATATAAGGCTAAAAAGTGATCTTGGAACTTCTACCCATTGGTTTTAGTGCTACCCTTTGGGAGCCATGCAGACAGATGATGGTTGATCTTTCTTCCTTAGGGTGGACAAGAGCTACAGTGTACCCTTGAGATCCTGATCATTTAAGACTATATCCCCTTTTTGGCTTGCTATGCCATATTACTGACAGTTCATTCTGATGGGAAGGATCAGAATTTGCCCCCCTAAAATATGTCTTTTTGGCATAAGGACTATTTTAGGCTGATTATTTTTAAGAAACAGCAGACATGGGAAAAGCTTGGAAAATGGAGAAGTTATGCTTTTATAAGAGACCTTCACATTTATAAAGGCAAGCTCCATTTGTAAGGGTGTCTCCCTCTCTGTACCAGGAAGAGAAGGAGGACTAAATCTCTAGAAACTCCCATCAATGGAGAAGGAACAACTTCAATCTGCATAACAACCTTACCCTTGTTATTGTGCTTTGCCTGGTGCTTTCCCATAACTGGCCTCCCCCACCCCAAACATCGTTTATCTTAGGTTGAGGATGGTATTTAAAGTGGTGGCTTGGACCATTTCAGGGAGCTGCTCAGTTTTCCTGGGTCTCTCCCATGTAAACAGGGGGTATACACGTTTCTAAACTTCTGTTTTTCTCCTGTTAATCTATCTTTTATTACAGACAGGGTCTCAGCCAAAAATCTAGTAGAATAGAGAGAACATTATTTTTCCTCCCCCACAACTCCTAAAACTAAAATCTATGAATCTTTTTTTACTAAAATTGCTATTGAAGGAAAGCAGAATTCACCACCCCAAAATATGTCAGTTTGGCATAAGGGATTATTTTGAGCTAAAAGCAAATAAACTCAAGCAGATTCAGGAAAAGCTCTTTACCTCCCCCTCAACTGCCTTAAATTTACTTGGGAAAGGGGGCGGATACCAGGAGAAGAATTATTACCAGCTTACCTAAGAAACGTACCTGCATAACAGGATAACCTTTGTTATCTCTCACCTTCATGTGAATGGCTTTCCACCCCTGCTTTCCCTGACCCCTACCCCTTTCCTTAGCTCAGGATTTTCTATGAGCATGAGTTACTTGGCTGCCTTTTATAGTCTCACTTTTTTTTTTAAGATTTTACTTATTTATTTGAGAGAGAGAGAGAGAGAGCACAAGCAGGGGGAGCGGCAGGCAGAGGGAGAAGCAGAGCAGGGAGCAGGGAGCCTGATGCAGGGCTTGATCCCAGGACCCTGGGATCATGACCTAAGCCAAAAGCAGATGCCCAACCCACTGAGATTTTATTTATTTACTTGAGAGAGAAAGAGAGAGAGCACACAAGCATGGGGAGGGGCAGATGGAGAGGGAGAAGCAGACTCCCCACTGAGCAGGGAGCCTGATGTGGGGCTCTATCCCAGGACCCTGAGATCATGACCTGAGCCAAAGTGAGGCACTTAACCAACTGAGCCTCCCAGGCACCCCTGGAGTCTCACATTTTTATGGGGCCCCCATACATACAAAATTAAATTTGTTTTCCTCCTGTTTATCTGTCTTATTTCAATTCAATTAATAGACCAGCCAAAGATCCTGGAAGGGAGGAAGGGAAATATTTTCCACCCCCACACTGTTAAATCAGGTTTTCTGAAATATGTATATGTACAGCTGGCTTTTTCGAACAAAGAGAAAAATTAACATTCAAACTCATCAAATATTAACTTTTCAGTTTGAACCAACTATACAAAGTTTGAATCAATTCTATAAATGTTAATTTTTCAACTTGAGCCAATCCTTTAAGGCAAACTTATCCTGTCATATTTTGATCTCACTCAGCATTATGTCAATTTACTTCTTATCTGTCTGCGTCAATGGTACAGATGAAATCCCAGTGAGACACAGTCCCAAATTCAAGCCTTGTGGCCCAGGGCTAGAAACCACTCCCCAAGCTGACTCCTTTCCGTTAGTCATTCCCAAAGCTGGGAGAATCATCTTGTGTTCATTTTCCTCTCTTTTTAACTGACCATCATAAGAAATTTGTCAGATGGTTCTGCCGAAATCAAGATATTTTCTCCATGACATTTTCCTAACCCTTAAGTCTTCTATTTACAAAGAAAAGATTTGTTTGACACATGAGTCATTTTTAAAGAAGTCATACCCAAACTCACTGCATGACATTTTAAATTAACTTATCATTTTTTAACAACATGCTTAGTGAACTTAGTTTTGGTTCCTATCAAAATATTATTGTAATTTTATCAATTCATAATTTACTAGAGCATGAAACAAGCAAATTATAGAAGTTCTATTTAATTTTTACTAAAATATCTACACACACACACACACACACACACACACACACAACAAGCCTCAAGCCAAATCATATAACGAGTTTTCAAACATTGCCAGTATTCTACTTTCATTGAGAGAATATGGAAAGGACATGTTTATTGCTTCAGTGGGAATAATGCATTAATTATAAAATGCTACTTCAAATACACACATGAAAAGTAAAATTATATGAGCAAAATGAAGTGCATAATTGTGCATATCAATTATTTATTATTGTTCCTTAGGAAGCTTAAATGACTTAACCAGCTTTATCAATTATAGCAACAATAAGTCACAGTCGTCCCTTTACAGCTGATATGGTGCTAATGTGGCCATTATGTCATCTGATAAATAACAAAGTTGCCACAAAAGAATAGGTCACACAGCTTGAAGAAAGCGAAATCTAACAGAAAGAAGATAGGTTTTAGAGTCAAATGGGGATTTAAATCCTTTTCCTACTTGTTACCAGCTGGGTGACCTTGGACAATTCATGGGAAATCTCTGAACCTCATGTGTAATATGTAGACTACAATATTTTATGACAAGGTTTTTATGAGGATTAAATGAAATGATAATGCACGGGGGCCCCCCGCCGCATGCACCGGTGCTTCTAACTGCTGGTTCTTTACTCCTTCCTCTTCTTCACTTTGAAGAATCGAGCTTCATTCACATGCATTTTCGTATGCTCAACTGAACTCTGCTTTACTGCACTCAAAACACCTACTTTTATGCTGTTCATCGTTGTGGAGTTTGTTAGAACTATCTGGGGTCATGAAACCCAAACAAAGAACATAGCCACTGAGAAAAGATTCCTTCTTCTATAAAGGGATTTAATTGTTACAAACGTTGCTCATTTCAATGCAGCAATACAATTGTACTAAATAAAGAAGTTCAGGAGCCTGCAAGAAAAGACAAATCATGATGAGCGGTTGGAATCATACACAGGAAATACGTAGGTCCAACCTGAAGCCTGTGAATTTTGGAAAAAGAGCCTAGACTCGTTTTAGAACAACAAAATTTAGGGGTACCTGGGTGGCTCAGTCGGTTAAGCAGCTGCCTTCGGCTCAGGTCATGATCCTGGGGTCCTGGAATCGAGCCCCACGTCCGGCTCTCTGCTCAGCGGAGATCCTGCTTCTCCCTCTCCCTCTGCCTGCCACCTTGCCTACTTGTGCTCTCTCTCTATCTCTCTGTCAAATAAATAAATATAATCTTTAAAAAAAACAAAAACAAAAAACAAAATTTAATGAGAGAATACTAAAAATGGCAGAAAGGAGATGATGCAAGTAATTGAACATGTTTTTAAAAATAAATGTTATTTTGAGTTGTATTTAGAAAGGTGTTGTGCCAAAAATCAATGCTCAACATAATTTCATTTGAAAAAAACACTAATAAAATGCACTTCCGTTAAAAATATTAAAATCTAAGAATAAGAGGCACAAGGGAATCTGTGAGCATGAGGATATCAAATTCCCTAGTTTGTCAGATGTGGGAATTCGAATCCTAACAGGATAAGTGACCCAGGTCCAGGACCACACAGTTAGTTAGGAATAAATGTGGGAAGAGTTTTCAAATTCATCTGCTGATTTTCCAGTCCCCTTTTCCCATTATTAATGATTATGTATCTAACTCTGAGGTCAGCTGAGGGTCTCTCTATCCTGTGTGTCTGGGTATATTCTCCCCATTTCTGCCTAATTCAACCAGGACAAGGAACTTAGTCCTTCCACCAGTTTCCACATGAAATCCAATCACAGCCAGAATTTCATGATTTGTACAAACTTCGCTGAAAGTTCAGGAACCGCAGGTAGGGGAGGTGCAGAGAGGACATAAGGCCCAGCATTAACAAAGAAAATTGGCATCTGGGTTAAAAGACAATTGAATAGAGAGAGCTCTGGAGACATACAGATTTCTCTCTCTGGAGCTATGTATTTACATTTTGAAGGAGGCTAAAACTCTGAGTGATTCTGTTTATTTTGCAAAGGACTGTGAAATCTTAGGGACCTTTTCCAGAGAGGATTCATTTACATTAGGAACAGAGGGGTTTTTTGTTTTGTTTTGTTTCCCGCCCCCTCTTTCCAGAGGGGAGCAGGGCAGCTGTCCAGCCCCTGTATAAATGTCCAGATTCATAATTTCAGGTTCCTGCAGCACAAACCTCTGTAGAAAGAGCACACATCTTTCATGGTGTTGCCACAAGGGGACTGAGGGAAGGGAACTCAGCACTGTCATTGCTGTAGGTAAAAATACATCTGATCCAGAAACCTTATTTTTGCTTTCAGTACAAAAGAGAAAAATATAGATATTAAACACTTATCAATAATGTATTTCCCCAGGCTAAAACTATTACTGACAAGCTCTTACTTCCTCATTGACCCCCTCCATTTCCTTTTGCCTTCTTTGATGAGATAGCGACTCTTCATTTCGTATTTACTAAAACCAGATTCAGTACGAAGAGCTTTACATGAATTACCTTCTTTAAAACTCACAAAAACTCTATGAAGAAAGTACTTTCATTCCCACTGAATAGTTGAAAATACGGATCAACAATTTCAACCTACACAACTGGTGAATACTAGAGCAAAACAGAGAGTAAATATCTAATTTCTAACATGTCCTTTTTTTTTTTTTTTTTTTTTTTTTAAAATTTTTTATTTTTTTTTTTGAGAGAGAGAGAATGAGAGACAGAGAGCATGAGAGGGAGGAGGGTCAGAGGGAGAAGCAGACTCCCTGACGAGCAGGGAGCCCGTAACATGTCCTTTTGTGTCAGAATCTATGTTACTTCCTTTGCTCTTCAGTAAATTACACAATACGGTCACACTCATGCTCTTGACTAATCAAATTCAGGAACAGCTAACATGTCTCCAATGCTCCAATGTTAACAACACAATTTGATCTATTAATACAGTGTGGTAATTTGTGTATTTTGTAACATGAAAACTGTGTATGTGTACTGTGACAGGACATCCACATTCTTATTCTGAAAGTTTCTTATACCATAGCTATTAAGGCTGGGAGCTAAGCAGTTTGTTTTGAGAAAGGAACACAAGTCTCAATGATAAATTCTTGGTCCAGAATAAGAATTTGGGTCCAAATATTGAGATGTATGTTCTATGTCCTGCCAAATGAAGAAAGCCTTCAGGCCCTTATAGACTAGCCTTACTATTCATGGACCAGCACCAACAGCATTACCTGAAATCTTGTTACAAATGCAAAATCGTGGCCCTACCACAGGTCTACTGAATCAGCACCCGTGTTTTAGTAAGATTCTCCAATGCACACTAAAATGTAGACAGCAATTCCTCAGAATAGTTTTAAGGCATTAAAGCTTTCCCCTCTGAGTCATGCTGATGAAAAGTAAAACCAAACCTTTCCCCTCACCATTCAGGTGGTGTATCATGAAATTGCCTTTAGACTCTGAGTCATTTGCTGTCTGGTACTCATCCTTAAGTTCTCTGCAAGTCCCAAAAGAATGTAGGAGAAAGTTCTCAGACCGTGTGATGTGGTATGACTCTGCAATAAATAGGGTGTTTAAGCAGAATAAATCATAAGTGTGATTTAACAAAAAGGAGAGACTCATGAATACTGATTTGATACTGGAAAAAGATGTTTTGAGATACATTGACTTTTCTCTAAGTCAGATAAAAACCATTTGCTTTAACATCAACAGGTTTCGAATGTGATACTTAGACATCAATCCCAGTTCATCCCATTTTTCTCGACACACATTATTACTCCAATAAACTTAAATGGTAAGTGATGACCAAAGAAGGAAACCAAAGAGAAGCCGCTGCCTCTTCTTTCTTTCGATAAAGAATATTCTCTACCCACCTCCAACACAGCTTTCATGCACACCTGTATTCTTTAATGTTAGCATGTCAAGGTCCCATCATGATAATCTACTTTTGCACTTCGGTTAGTATGAATGACATAGTTTCATCTCTCTCCTAAATGACTAGAAGAGGCTGAGAAAGGACAAATCTACTGGAGTATAGAGCTGGAGGATACAACAAGGACTGCCTCCTCTGCCCTTGACCATCCTTTCTCAGTTCCCTCTGCAGCCTCTGGCCTCCTCTTACCCCTTATGTTTTAGGTAAGACTCTTCTTCTTGCTCTATTCACTTAAGAAACTCCTGCATGCTTACGTGCCAATTTGATTTGATGACTTTATTCTAAACCTAACTCCTGAGCATCAGAACAGCAGATTCAACTGCCTATTTCCACAGGTACTTTAAGCTCAACCAACCCACAAATGAACACAATATTCCATTTTAAAAGCTATCCCTGGAGTATTTTCCATCTTTGTAAATAGTAACCTTATTCACCCTGACATTCAAATTTGAAACTCAATAGTTATCCTAGAAGCCTCAAATGAAACATACCATCATTTTAAGAATTAATTTTTTTCTTTATATCAAGAGCCAATTCCTCACCCAATTGTTGATTTTGTTGATTTTCTCAGTTCTAGCTTTCCTCCTGTACTTAAATTTTAGTGTTAGGCTCCTTTTGAGAGGAAACTTTTAGGTTTTTCACATTTTTTCTTACTCTTTTCTTTCTCTCTAGTGTCTTCTCTTTCCATCCAGCTATTTTGTGTTTATCTCTACGTGCCCTCGGAGACTTCCATTCCAGAAAAAAAAGTCTTCTATTGGTGGTTCCCATCCTGTGCTGTCAGTGGGGAGAAAACAGATCAAAATAAGGAATGAATGGGTGGTTTCTCATAGGTCCAGGTGGCAGGTCTCTCTCTTTTTCCTCTGGCCTCTGAAGCTTGCTATGAGCCACAACCTGTGGTGGGTAATATCACAGCTTTTTCCAGCCTCCTTTTATGGTTGGGAATCCCTGCTTAGGTCAAGTTCAAAGAAGTGAATAGGGCTCTATTCTCCCGTGCATGGTGTCCTCTTTTTTTTTTTTTTAAAGAAACGTCTCTATTTGAGAATAGTTTTTATATTTACCAAAAAGCTGCTAAGATGGTATAGAGTTCTCATATACTCCACCATCCAATTTCCCCAATGATTAACATCATATTTCAGATGTTACATTTGTTATAATTAATGAATTAATATTGATATATACTATTAACTAAAGTCCATACTTCATCTAGATTTCCTTACTTTTTACCCATTGTCCTTTTTCTGTTCCAGGATCCCATCCAGGACCCCACACTGCATTTAGTGGTCATGCTCTCTTGAATTCCACTTGCTTCTGACAGTTCATAGGGTCCTTCTAATCCTAGTCACGCTACTGAAATTGAGCTCCTGGCTGCCCCTATTTCTGAACCAGAGCTCAAAAGGCGCATGGCTTTAATGTTAATTTATTGTTATGTGCTTTTGCCCCTTTTCTGGTCCCTAGAGACATTCACTTTGTTTATAAAAGAAGATATATCTTCTTCATCAAAAAATGTTAGCTATTGTTGTTTTAGTATTTAAAACCTGAAACTATAGCACCAGCTGGAGCATCTTCCCTTTCCTTCATTTCCAGTTGATCACCAATTCCTCTAGATTTCTAGATCATCTCTCTGTAATTCTTTCTTGTCACATTGCCTCTGTCTTATTTCAGACTGTCACTCTTTATTAAAATCATTTTGATACTTGGATTTTTATTTTTTATTTTCTTAAGAGAAAGAGAGCACGCATGCACGCCCAAGGGGGTGGAGGGGCGGAGGGAGAGGGAGAGAGAGAATCTTAAGCAGAATCACGACCCTGAGATCATGATCTGAGCCGAAATCAAGAGTCAGATGCTTAACTGACTGAGTCACCCAGGTGCCCCAATACTTTGCTTTTTATTTAACATTTACTGCATGCCAACTCTATGCCAGTATCTATTAAGCAATCTGTACACATTATCTCATATAATAAACCTTATTTTGTAATAAACCTTATTACAAACCTAAGTGGTACAGGGTAATCTCACTTCCCAAATGAAAATCAGAAGTTCAGCGAGGTTAAGTGACTTGTCCAAAATCACAGAGCTACTCAGAATGGCCAAGCTAGGATCCAAACACTGTAATCCCAGAGCCAAAGCTCTTAAACTATACAATATATTTATCCATTCAGCCCTTACACCATATGTCTGAAAGATTTTTCTGCCTCTAGGCATATATACCCCCAATGCATCCTCCATATGATGCTTGAAACATCTCTCTACAAAGCAACCTTATCAAGGCATCCCCGTGGGCAGAACCCTTCAACAATTCCCAAAGTATCAAGATTAAGTCCAAATTCCATAGTATAGCACACAAGACCCCCATTATCTGGCCTCTCATCTTTCTCAAGCCTCATTTCCAACTAATGGCACTTGTCAATGGTACTTAATCACTTATTAAGTGAATGAATGCTCATTCATCCATTTTTTAAAATTTTTTTTGAATAAGCGTTCTTAAAACTACCCATTGAATTAGTTTAGATAGGCTTATATGGGGTGGAGGTGAAAAATAAATGTGAGAGCATGGAGAGAGGGAATTATTATTATTTATATTCCTTTTTTTTTTAATTTTAATGCATCTTTTTGGCGATACCTATCCCATCCCATTTACCCTATGTGTATTTACAAGAATGTTTCTCATGAGAGAAAAGATCTGTAATTTGACAAAATTATTTAAGGCAGGAGGTGAAACTCTGTAGCCCCAAACAGCATTCCAGATACCCTGTTTCTTAGAGTAAATATTATTCTACTGCTTCTGCTGTACTTGACTCACTTGAAAGACCTCAAAGACACTGAAACTACCTAATTGGAAAGGAAATTATTTTGAATGGGTCTATGAGACACTCAACAAACAGTCATAAAGTTCAACTCTCTGGGAGCACCTAGGATATTTTACCTCCAATATACTACTGATGACAATTTTTGCCTCCTATGGCTTTGAGAACTATGAGAGGAAATCGATGTCCCTTCTATCAATGTATTAAAATTTAAGTAACATATAAAGTCCAAGGATCCTTGACTGCAAATGCTAGCAAAAAGAAAATATTATAATGCATCAGGCAGACAGGCACTATTTAAAGTCTTACAGATTTCAAAATAAAAAAAAAATCTTGAAAAAAAAAGAAAGAAAAAAGGGGCGCCTCAGTGGCTTAGTCAGTTGAGCGTCCAACTCTTGGTTCAGCTGGAGTCATGAGCTAGAGCCTGTGTAGGGCTCTGCGCTCAGCGGGGCATCTGCTTAAGGATTCTCTCTCTTCCTCTCCCTCTGCCCCTCCCCTGTCTGCGTTTTCTCTCTCTCTCAAATAAATAAATAAATCTTTAAAAATAAATAAAAATTTTTAAAAAGTCTTACTTATTTATCTGATGATGGGCTATTTTCCATATACTGAATATGTAATGTTTTTAATATTACAACACAGTTCTTTTAAAATAAATGCCTATCAGTTCTTCCATAAGACAAAATGTACCAGAAGACTTAAGATTCCAATTTATGAAAGAGGTTTACCAAAGAAATGACCAAACAGAACAGAGGCAATGTGATACTAAGGTTTGTTGGACATGATAACAGAGACAATACAGGCTTTCTCCCCAAGGAAGTATCCATCTAAAGTACTAAAGACTTATTCATATAATATTTTGAAGGTATTTAACTTTAACATACATAGCAACATAGAAATAGGTTAATTAATAGATAACATGACTTTAAATCCAGCTCACTGGGGTGCCTGGGTGGCTCAGTTGGTTAAGCATCTAACTGGATTTCGGCTCAGGTCATGATCTCAGGGTCGTGAGATTGAGCCCTGCGCTGGGCTCTGTGCGCGGCAGGGAGTCGTGTTGTCCCTCTCCCTCTGCTCCTCCCCCTGCTCTCTCTCAAATAAATAAATAAGTAAAATCCTTAAAAAAAATCAAAATAAAACCAGCTCATTAATTTCTCTTAGTAGGTATTTGCCTAGTAAAAAACTATTTCTAAAGCTAATTTGCTGAACACAATATTTTCTATATCCTGAGCTTATGTTTCCATTACAAATCCATACAGCTCTTTATTCATAGATTGTACTAACACAAGACTTTTAATCTCATAGTCTGTCCAATTGATCTCAAAATTTGAATTAGTGAAGTTTCAAAATAGCTCACGAAAAGCCTGCTTGCACGTAGATGTGCACATGATTTATTGTAAATCTATTACAAATGGTTACTGAAACATTTATAATTGAATTGTTCAAAGTAATCAACAGTAGTCAAAGCAGTTTCAAAATGTGTGGCAGAAACAGCAATGGAAATATTCCCCCTAATTGTGCCCGGCTTTTAACTATTTTTATTCTCCTAAGTAATATTCTTTTGGTCAGACTTGTGAACATGGCCACTATTTCATTAAAGAACATAAATCCTTAATTTTTTTTTTATTTTAATGTGTGAAGAAAATGTCATTAGTATGAATTGGGAAGTAAAAAAATAAAAAATCAGGAGATACCAGAAACTTTATTTCTGAATGTGCAAAATCCTTAGAAGCTTCTAAAATTCATACTCTTTAGAAAAAGGAAATACTGGGGAAATTAGAACATATTTTACTGTTCAAATTGCCATTAATTCAATCATTAAATGTTTAAAATAAAGTGGTCTTTCTTAGTAATCTGTCATTCTCTTCCCCAGTCATGTTTCAATGAAATGAAGCATTCCTGCAAGTCCCGGTGGGTGGAAAGGGCAAGTTTTGATGGCTGACAGTGCTAAAGGGCTTATTTTAATAGGGATTTAGCAAACTTCAAACAGGATCATGATTATTTCTCAACCATGAAACAATGTCCATTTTAATTATTCCACAATTCTAACCAGTTTTAATTAGGCTGTTTAGAAATCATTAAGTAAATTGACAGGTATAATTTGTTTTTAGAAAGTTATGATGATTATGCTGCAACTCAAACACCATTCTGTGAAAATTAATTGAAGGAAACCTCATTTAAAATGGAATGGGAAGGCCAGCAGGGGGAGCGCTCATGCCTTGCCACTAGTCCTTAACTGCAGACCCGAGAGGAAGAGACGAACCTTGCTAGTCCATACTACTTCACTAACCCACAGGAAGAAGAAAGGCTTTTCTTCTCCCCTGGGACTAGCCCAGCCAACGAGAGGCTGTCACAACTCAGGCCCACAAAAGACCACAACTCTTCAAACTCCCAGTTTACTCCAACAGCCCTCCCCACGCCCTCTTTTCCTCTATAGAAAAGCATTCCTCTCCTTTACTCTCTGGTCTTCTCTAGGCTTATCCTGAATTGCAGTTCTCTGCTATTACAGAATTCACACACTTTTGGTGGTAAAATAACTGCCAGTTTTATCTTTAGGGCTAACAGTACCAATACAAGCTGTTCAGGGAAACCTGAGGGTTATTGACATTTCTTAATCCATTTATCACAGCCATGATGAAGCTGTGTTTCTTGATCTTGGGTTGATTACTTCTGACAGAGAACAATCACGGAATTAGGGCAAACAAGAATCAGGCGGCTATACAAAATATGGTACGAACCCAGGCAAATCAGAGTTGGCAAACTTCTCTGGCACAGTTTAGGCACTGCCGATCTACAGGATATCAGATGAACGCTTTTCTTCCTCCTGAGTACATCTACTGCTGCTTAGTAAAGTTTAAAATTGTATAAATGTTCAGTAAAAAAATATCTAATGTCTCTAAGAAGATGTAAAGCTTTCATATTTATTCTAGAGTTGAAATGGAGTTTCTGCGGGTGGGTTTTCCTAGCCTTCCTGTTTTAAAGTGGGTTTTAAATGGAATAAGTAAAAAAATGACATGAAATAAAAACTCAACTAAGTACCTCTTCAACACATGCACACAGACACAGACTCTCACATATTGAATCCCTAGGTCTATTTACCCTACAAATGAACAAAAAATTGAACTTGGGTTCTCAATATCTTTGAATTCACTATCTTAATAAAAACTGCACATTCTTACGCAATATACATAAAAAGGAAAAGAAATGACACTTCTACACACACAATGGGCTTCAAAATTTGTGAAAAGCCCAGGTCCACGTAGAGAATTTCAGCTTTCATGTATCACCAGGAGCCTCAGCAATGGAATAATTTTCCCTACATATTCTTGTGACTCAGAAAATACAAGAAGTCATCAAACTGTCAGAACAAACTTCAAAACAAAGTCATTTTTCTGAAGAACATAATTTAATTTGAACCCTGAGAGCAGTTATCCATTTTAGTTTCTGTGCTTATAGGCAGTGACCTGCATGCCAAGATGGTTCTGCTGATTAAATCACAGAGACTTTCTGCTTTTACATGAAGATTCTTCTAGCTTGGAGAGAAGGTTCTGGTTCAGGGGTGACCTAGTTTCATGCTGCAGAATGTGTCGCCTCCAGCAAGATTAATCTTTTCCATTTTTTTTTTCTCTCCTGTTACAGTATTTTTCACTTTAGTGTTGCTCTTTTTTATTCTTATAATTAAAAAGTCTGGCTTCAAAATGAGAGGCATACAAGTTATGTGATGATATTTTAAAAATGCCTGGTGTACCGCAATTAAAAAGCAGTTAAAATATGTGTCTTGCTTTTCTCTTTTTAGAGTTTCCAAGCTAGTTATTATTGTTTTAATTTTGCCAACTACTCAGAAGAATTCCCAGGGAACCCCTAATTCTGTGGGCTCTCTTTTTAATATGTAAGGAGCCCAGGGTTAGTAAAATACAAATCTGTATTTAACTGTGCTTTATTAAGCTTGCAATGTTGAAGGCATTCTATCCTGAAGGCAGGGCAAAAGACAAGAACATTGGATTTCAGATTTTACAATTTCACAGACCGGTAAGATTTCAAAAGAATATTCTGGGGGACATTTCCCAACTTAATTTTGAGAAGCAAGAAGATTTAAAAAGAACAAATCTGATTGAAAAAGTCTACCAAACCAATATATATACTATGGCATCATTTCACAAAAGGCAGTTCATTTTAACACAAGGAAGGAGGCAGGAAAGAAGATGAAAATGAGGGAAAAAAGGAGGAAGGGAGGAAGAAAAAGAGACAGAGCAAGAGAGGAAAAGAGAAAAAAAGGAAAAGACAGTCACTTCAGTTGAATAAATCTAATTTGATGAAAAACTAGTATTCTTTTTTAATGGATCTGTTTCACCATCAGTGGAATGAACTTGCATTGGGGAACCACTCACTGACATCTCTGTTAATGTAATTTCATTTTTGTTTTGCTTCTGAGAAGAGAATGTGATCTGAAAATGTGTAGATAGATGATAAGCTCTTTACTATTAGTCAGCCGTCTATGTAGATTCTTTCCTTGGCTTTGCCACTATTTAGAGTGTGATCATGAGTAAGTCATTCAACTTTCAGAGACTTAATTCTACAGAATGCAGCATGGTGGTCAGAATGTATGTTCCACTTATCCTTGAACAATGTTAAAGCAACCATTGAATTCAACGACAGTGGGTATGTTAAAATGCTTCGAAAACTATTCATGTTGATCAGATTTGGGGAAAGTGTGGCTGGTTATAAGGGAAGTTTGGGTTGAATTCCAACACTATGCTAGGTGGAAAGAAGAGCTAGCATCAAGCCCATGATATAGCATACATAAGGACACCTCTGGGAAACCATAAGGAATTTGGCTTGGCTAGAGTGTAGGGCTGGGGTCTGAGAGAAAGCTGGAGAGTAAGTAGGGGCAGAATATGAAAGGGCTGTAGAGCAACAATCTTATTTTCTGGGGAGAGTGAAGAACCACTGCAGGGTTTTTGAAGCGGGACAGAGAAGTTGACCAGATCTACAAGGATCAAAAGATAGGAGGAGGCTTAAAAAAAAAAAAAAAAGATAGGAGGCTTGCATCACATAAATTCCAGGTTAAGCTTCACATCCCACCCAGGGATCATGTGTGCTGGCTGCTTACTTGATGCCCAGCGACAGCAACGACAAGCTCACTAACACTGATGGAGAACTTCCCCATTCCAGGCACCAGTACGATCATTCATGCGGACTATTTCACCTACTCCTCACAACACACTTTAGTAAAAAAGGAAAGATGTGAAGACACCGAGCTTTGAGAGTCTAAGTACCTATGCATGCTCATATAACTACCAAGAGGAATGGGATTCCAACTTAGACATCAGATTCCGCTGCCAGTTATCTCACCACTGATCGCTGATCATGTGAGCAAAAGCAGGGGATTAATAAGCACATGGAATGAGTACACCAGGACCTTCCTGACATTGATCAAAATCATTTCGGATCTTTGAGAGCTGGTCTTATCACTTTCCCTCTAGGCAAATTGACTCCTGAACCATTCTAAAGAGGTAAGAGCTGTACTTTAAAAAACAAAAAGCAAACTTTCCAGTAACATATACTAAAACGTGTCACATTCTTTATTTAATTTCAATATTCTGTACTACAGACACGTGTCGTGTCTTATTCTTTTCTTGGTAGAAATGAAAAACATCTGCACACCCCTTCTTTCAACAATACTGGGAAGCTTGAGGGTCATTAAATTTCCCCTCAATCATTTGCTTCTTCATGCTGCAAATGTCAATTCCATTAGTCTTTTCAAAACCTAATTCTATGCAAGGAAAGTAAAAACAACTCTTTGAAAAATGTATTATGAACACATCTAATGCCCTGTAATTGAAACCATGCTAATTGATTTCTCAGAACTGTATAGGTCATCTGACAAAATTCATCAAATAAAAACTATAAGATTTAAACACATTTTACAGAGTAACTTTTCTATCACCTTTCTCTCTTAACCTGTTTTTTTCTTTAAATACTTATCATTCCTTGACAATGTGTTAACTTTCTGATCATTTATACCCTGTCCTCCCCACTAGAATATAAGCACCCGAGGGCATGGACTTGGTCTTATTTACTCTTTTTATTAGCAGAACTTCAAATAAGGCCTGGCATGTGGTGGGCATTCAATAAATATAATTGAATTAATGAATAGACTCATAAATGAACATATTTTCATATGTGGGAGAGTTTGAGTTATACATATGCCCCAAATAAACCCAGAATTCATTCATCTGAATATAAGTGGAAATTATTGTGTAAAGAACTGATTCACCATAGGTGGTGTTTTACAAAGAGAAGGTGTTACAGTGACATTAATACAGATAGAATAAAAGGCAAAGACTGAGCCATGAGAGTCAACAGGAGATTAAAGAAGGTGAGCAGGCTGTCAGTTCATATGACAAGGTGAGGACCTGACAGGGAGAGGTCTCAACTGAAGGACAGCTCCAAAGGTATTCATTCGGACACCTGAGAGCCAAGGAGCCCCCATAGCACACCTGTTTGGAAGTCCTGCTGAGCCAGGAACCTGGGAAGGCCAAGTTCCATCCTTGTCTGCCTTCTCTGTGAAGTTTCAGAGAGCACTTAAATAGCATAAGTAATAAAAGAGGACTTTGATAACTCTAATCTAGATAGACAGATAGATTAGATAGATAGATAGATAGATAGATAGATAGATAGATAGTATTATTTGATTCATCGTTCTCCACAGCAGGTGTTCCAATCCTTTTCTGAGGAGCAATGAAGAACTAGAATGAAGCCTCCAAGGCTCCTCCTTAAACTGAACTCTTAGCCGATTTCCTCCTCTTCTCCTCCACTAGCAAGGGCAAGGTTAATCCTCACAACCTCTGCTAGTCCCCCTTTCTCCCTCCTCTTTACCACCCTCAAAACTTGTTTAGCACTCACTATGTACTTCACACTCTACTAAGTACTTGGATCAGTGAAATTAACGGCATCATCCCCTACCCATACTAATGGAAACCTGGTATGGAGACAGATATGCCAACACAGGAAAATCAGGGGGACAAGTAAGTGTCAGAGGCCAAGGGAGTTTAAAAGCAAGGAGGGTGATTACTTCCTTTTAATTTATCTTTAGATTCATATATTTCACATCAATAGAGAATAGCTTTTCCCCTACTCATTCCAAATCAATGAAATGTTATTACACTTCTTGTAAGATGGATTAATTCTCTTATAAAAAATGAGTTTATGCTGTGTCATTATTTTGCTGCTATTAGGTTTAATATGTTTCTCTTACCAGGAATAATTAAGGACCCGAATCTACTGTCTATACAAGAATACTGTATGTCTTTCTTAGAGTCCGCTCAATAGGAAATAGATTCTATACATAGGTTCATGAAGGATAACAGCTGTGAGATCAAAAGAAATTTCTAGGGGTGCCTGGGTGGCTCAGTTGTTAAGCGTCTGCCTTCGGCTCAGGTCATGATCCCAGGGTCCTGGGATCGAGTCCTGCATCAGGCTCCCTGCTCAGCAGGAAGCCTGCTTCTCCCTCTCCCACCCCCTCTGCTTGTGTTCCCTCTCTCACTGTCTCTCTCTCTCTCTCAAATAAATAAATAAAATCTTAAAAAAAAAAAAGAAATTTCTAGAGAAGCTACTGTGCCACCAGCCACTAAAAGACAGTTAAATAACTTCAAAATCTTTTAGTTTTTTTAATTTGAAAATTCTTTAATTCCCAGAATCATTGTTTGATTTTAAATATATTATTTCACTTAAATACAGTACTGCTCTTCATTGCAAAACTTAAATGTAGTACTAAACTTAGCCACATGAGGGCTCCTAGGTTTTATTCAATTGTGTGAACCATAAATTGAAACATTGAAAGATACCTTTCAATGAAAGTGCACATTGGCTGGTGGATGGGTTAGCTGGCATGGTTTCCTTAAATGAGATTATCTGAGAATTGAAGTAAAAATACTACTCTACTGTATTACCTATAGAAACTCATTTGGCACACCTCTGCAGGTAGCCTTCTGAATAACTGAAGGCTGATTCTGAAGTGTCACAAGAGAAGGTTAATTTCATCTGCAGAATCTGCTATCTCTTGCTCACGGCTCCTTAACTTCTCTCAGGTTCTATCCCTTATCTATAAACATAAAGAGTAGAACACCTACCTAACAAGCTTCACTTGTGCCTGGTAGATGGCATTACCAATAAGGGGTACTTTTAGTTGTTGTTGTTATTACCAACACATATCATTAAGGGATACTGAAAGAAACTTGTTTTGTGAAATAACCCTTCAATACAGGCGATTACATAGTTGCTAATATTTCAGCCTTGAAAATAATAGTTACGGGTCCAAATTAGTAGAGGGGTTATAAAAACACATGAAGTTAACAATTCAGATATCTCTTTTATCATAATAGACATGCCATTGGCACTGGTTATGAATCAAATTGTTGCAAGTCCACTAATTAAATATTCACTAGTGGTAGGGTCATTTATGGTAACTCACACTTCCTCTCTCTGTAACCCAAACTCACCATTTAGACTTCTATTTTCTAGGCTTATCTCTTTATTTATGTGGCCAAGCTTGTCATTGTTTCTCCCTCATTTTCTCATCTTTAAAGAACATTGAATTTATATGATAAACTTTATTTTCTGAAGGCAAAATACCGTTTCTTCTTAGCCAGTTAGTAAGTTGGAAAAGCAATAGAAGGTGGTCGACACGTTAAAGGGTGGAAGGAGAGGATACTGGAAAACAGAGAGTCAGTTATGTAAACATTATGGGCTTTTCTAGTTAACTGATTTTTAGAAACATGCTATTGTAAGTTTTAAAAATAAGACTGTTTACACTGTCTTATATCAATTCTTATTACTTGACTATTGATATCCTCAAAGACACCGTGCCTGCTCTCTCTTGAAAAATAAGATTTGAACATCTTCATCAGGAAAGAGGACACCAGAGAGTAGATATAGGAAGAGGACATAAAATGGCAGAAAGGGAAAGCGTGATTTTAGTTGCCATATCCTGAAACAATGCTAGGCCTACATGGAGGCATGTCTTCAAGCTTGAAGGATACAACTTAACCCAAAGACACAAAACATGTCTTGACAAAGTCACACAGAAAATTGATGTGGGAGTAAGAATTAGAAATCTGGCCTCTTGAGTGTGATCTCTAGATAAGAACACTAAAGTAGCTGAGACAAAATTTTCAAACATCCCATATTGGGTTGAGGTGGTAGATACCAAATAAAATGTGACCCTTTGATGTAACTTTGGTAAACCATGAAGCCATAGTCTCTACTTTTAAGGCTTTTGGATATGACCAAATCTCTCTAAAATGAAATAATAAGCAATGTCAAGCCTCCATCTCCTCTTCCTGGGTAGATTTATCTCCCCTATGCAAAAAAAGGGGCATTGTGCCTGCACGACTCTACCCCCAGTTTACTATTTCCTTAGCTGATGGGTTCTATGTGGGGTTCAATCCCTCCAAAGTGAAGTAACGTGCAAGGCCAATGCACACCTGCACTGCAATCTGTCCTCCCTCAGCCTCTGTTTTCTTAATGGCTTTGTTAGTTACAGGGGCACATCAACCACTGTCTCAACAACCTGACAGAACATGGTCAGAGACTTGAAAGCCTGGAGGAAACATGAAAAGAAGAAACACAAATAAATAAGAAGTGGCGTTGGCTGAGAGGGGCAAAAACGAAAGCGATAGCACATAAACTCACACACTGGAGAACCATAGATACATACGACTAACTCCCCTCAGGCCAGGACATGGACGGTCCCCAAGCCTGCTCTCTAACTTAACTTTGTGGAAGGTTCTCAGTGCTCTTCCATCTCCATGTTCAAACTGCATGAGAAAATGACCGCATCAACCAGCAGAAAGATACGCGTGTCCTATAAGCAAGGGGGCATTTAACTGCAGACCCACGCATTCACAGGGCTGTTCAGACAGACTGCACCTGTTCACATGCATAAAATGTCTGGTGCTCACCAGTGGTGTAGAACCTCTTCAGTTCACTCCTCCGAGAAGGATGCTTCTGGGTATTGGTCGCGTTGTTCTGCTCTTCTTCAATGATGGGCGTCTTGGGTGTGGGGGGCTTACTGGCTTGTGGCGTTGGCTTTCCTGCAGCAGCCAGAGGGCTGAACCCGGGAGCGGTAATATCCACCGACTGGGACTTTTTCTTCAACCTACAGGTAAAGAATACCACATGCTGATTACTCACTCGAGAGACACTTGTTTCAACTTCATCTCCGGCATAATTGTTTTCAACAACTGAATTAATATTTGGCCCTGAAATAGAACAAGGTTTATTCACAAATTATAGACCTTCCCTACAGTATTTTAAATTCTTCAAATATTTGTGAAACTTCAAATATTTGGGGAAAAAAATCTGCCTAATCATTTTAAAAGGTTTTGGTAAAAGGTATTAGAATTTAGTAAGGCGATAAAGGACTTCTATTTTTCTAACAGCAAACTAAAATGCGGTGTCAGACAAAGATAATGCATTTGGCTACTGCTTTTAATTCTGAAAGGAGTATCTTTAATGCTATAGTAAAACACTAGTTAGAAATAAATAATTGCAACCCAGAAAGAGATAATGAAATGATTATTTGGGTAACTAGAGGCTGCCAGGGCTTTTCCGTTTAATCTATAATAGCATCTTAGCTGTAAAAATTATAGAGTTCACATTATTTCTCCAGACATTCTCACGGACTACTCACTTCTACATTTTAGAGAGCTGACATGAGACCTCACATGGAAAGCAAAAAGCTATCCATAAAACATTTTCTCCACTCATGCATAGGGAATGTGTCTCTTGGTGTAAAAATTACTGATAAATGATATGAGATAAATCCAAATACTTCAAGCTACAGAACTTCAGATTTGTAATCGTAACTGAACCTTAAGCCCAGTCTACTCTTGGTTCATGGTACTTTGAGAAGCTAACACTAGGTGTCATTTTTCAAGTCTAGATTCCTCATAGAAAACAAATTGGTAGTTAATTCTTTATCAGTTACAGTAATCACACTTGACATTTGCAATTTCCCAAGTTTCGCACATGTTTATACCTCCAGACTTTATTTAGGCTTTTCCAGTACATTCTTCTATATTCTGCCCCACTGTCAGGCCTGCTCATGTTTCTAGACTCAGCTTAAAAATGGCCTCCTCTGGCACTATGTAATAGCATAGTGTTTTAAGACCATTGACTTTGGAGTTAGAAAATCTAGGTTCAACACCATCTCTATCACTTAAGCTTTGAAACCTTAGACATATTTAACCTTCTGGAGACAGCAAAGCAACAAAACAACAATAATATGAAGCTCCTGTCACCCAATTATTTTTATTTTATAGGGGTCTGTTACCCAAAGAATAAAAATTTAAAGAAAGAATAGCCAAGGCTTGATGTCAGATTGATAACAAGGGAGGAGAAAAAAGAAGTAGAAGAAAGAGGATTCCAAGGTTTCTGGTATAGGAGATAAAATGGATTAAGATTCACAATGGGAGCATGAAGGACTCCTAGAAGATGCTCCTACAGGAGCGTAGCGCCTCGGCATCGCATAGTTTTTGGAATACAAGCAGGGGTTACATTACAGATCTGCGGTAAAAAATTTAGAGTTTGGATCATTTTGCTGATTATCAAAAATGCTGACTAACTTTCATTGAATATAAAAGCAGATGTTGGCAGAGGGGGGACAGGAGGAGGAGAAGAAGGCTGAGTGGGAGAAAAGGGCTGGGCAAGAAGACTTCCAAGGACCTTCAGATTTGGAGCATCTACAAGTAGAAACTATTCATGCAGCAACTGGTGAAATTACTATGTTTTTGGCTGTGAATCAGGGCTGAACCTCAAGACACTGTCTACAAATAATAACATACATATAGTCGTAGAGATACCCTGGCAAGAGTCAAAGAAGTTGTCAAAGATCGTGAGACTTAAAAATGTGTATCTGGGGCACCTGGTGGCACAGTCAGTTGAGCATCTGACTCTTGGTTTTGGCTCAGGTCGTGATCTTGGGGTTGTGAGACCGAGCCTGGCGTCGGGCTCCACGCTTAGTGCGCAGTCTGCTTGGGTTTCCCTCTCCTCCCTTTGCCCCTCCCCACCTCTCCAAAATAAATTTTTTAAAAAATGTGTATCTTATTGCTCGACCACACCTTCTGTAGCACACTCTGAGTTAACACAGTAATCATACTATATTTTTCCTTTTTCCTTTTATAATTTTGAGAAAAATTTAAACTATAGAAATACTGTTATCTAACCATTATTTTTGTTATATTTCTTTCATTAATATTGTATAAATCTGTTGTCTTATAAAGAATAGTTATATTGAAAATAAATGGTCTTCTCTGGGCAGCTTCCCATGACATGGACCTTGGTAGTCTCACATCATTCCACAGAGGGGGTTATTCATAATTAACTCTTAAGCTTATATTTAATTGAATTTACTAGACCAAAAGCTTTTTTAAAGGAATAGATGTATCAATTAGTAAAAGATTCATTAATGAAAGCAGTGTTTACTAAATTTTAGCAATTTCACCATCACCCATATGATTTTAGCCATACCCACATATCACCTATTTAGTATTCATGAAAATTGAACTGCTTTATTCAAATTGCCAACAAATATGTTAAAAAGTGCTCAACAGCATTAGTCATGAGAAACACAAATTAAGACCGAGTTGTACTCATAGCACACCCATCAGAATGGCTTCAATGTGAAAGACATGATATTAACTGCAGTGATAAGGAGCTATCGGAGTTCGCCAACACCTGATGGTGGGTGTGTAAATTGGTACGACCACTTTGGACAAATGTCTCGCAATATCTGCTTAGATGAAGGCATGCATCTTTTTATCACCAATTCTATTCCTAGGATATATCCTACACAATATGTTCACCCAAAGACACAGTCACGAATGTTCATAGAGACACTACTTGTAATACCCTAATATCAAACACAACCCAAATGTCTAATAACAGTAGAAAAGGGCAAATGAATTGTGATAATACTTGTACAATGAAACTTTATACAGCAATGGAAATGAATGAGCTACAACTACTTGCAACGGCAAGGAATGTCTTCACAAAAATGATGCTGGGCAAAAGAAGCCCGGTACCAAAGAACACATACTGTATGATTCCATTAATATAAAGTTCAAATAGAAGCAAAACCACCTCTGATATTAAAAAGTGTGGGTAGGATAACTACTGGGAGTTATACTGATGGAGACATGAAGGGGTTTGTGGGATTCTAGCAATGTTTTGTTTCCTGTTCTGGGTTCTGGGTACCAGGATGTGCTTACTTTGTGAAAATCTAATAACCTATGATTTTTGCGGATTTTCTGGATATATGTGATACTATCCATATGAAATTGACCAATTTTGGGGGCACCTGGGTGGCTCAGTCGTTAAGCATCTGCCTTTGGCTCAGGTCATGATCCTGGGGTCTTGGGATCAAGCCCCGCATCGGGCTCCCTGTTCAGCCAGGAGCCTGCTTATCCCTCTCCCGCTCCCCCTGCTTGTGTTCTCTCTCTAGCTGTCTCTCCCTCTCTGTGTAAAATAAATAAATAAAATCTTTAAAAAAAAAAAAGAAATTGACCAATTTTTAACATTCATTTACAATGAAGATTGTATGTAATTACTAAATGGCTACTCGCCACAAAAAGTGACAGTAAAAAGAAATAGAATGATAATATTGGCCTTTAGCCTCCCAAAGATGACCAAAGTAGAGTGAATCTAAGGAAGGATCCTTTCCTTTAAAAGAATTTAAAAAGAATCACTCTGGCAGCTCTGCTGGAAGTTTGATTGAAGGCTATATCTCAAAGTTAAGCAAGCTGCATGCAATGTCCTTCAAGGAGTAGCAAGCAAAAATCACCTAGTGTACCACATGGTTGAGGAGATGTAGATTTACTTTGCACAGGGTTATCTACTTTTTTTAATCTCTTGGTCTTCCCAATAACACCATTCTTGTCCTAGTCTGGAGTTTGTAGGCTGGAGCTGAATGTTACAGTAGTACTATACACAACTAAGAAAGGCATCAAAATTAATAAGAATAAGTTAAGAAATAAGTTGCAGGTCATTGAGGCAACAAAGTTAATTTGTCCCAACATGGCTTCCCAGAAAAGCACACTTAGACACACTAAGACTTAGATTACACTAGAAATATCATATTGAACCCTATAAACTCTGTGAAATCATCACCAATATTTGACCATTTTTCACCAACAAAAATATCAATTTTCTTGGGTAAAATAGGCAAAGGGGATTAAGAGGTACAAAATTCTAGTTATAAATAAGCCAGAGGATGAAAAATACAGCATAGGGAATATAGTCAATTGCGTTGTAATCATGTTGTATGGTGACAGATGGTGACTTCACTTATCATGGTGAGCACTGGGTAATGTATAGAATTGTTAGGCACTTAAAATTAATATAACATTGTACATCAATTATACTATAAAAAACTGTAATAATTTTTAATGTCAAGTTTCTATAGCTCACCCCATAAACTTTATTTCAAAATTAAATTTGAATTTTACTCTAAAGCAAGCTTTTTGGGGGAGAAGAGCTCAGCGGAGTCAGAATTTAAGGGAAAGGTGCTAAATTTTACAGGAAGAAAGCCAGTTATTGTCTAGTTCTTAGAAAAGATTACTTTCAAAAATGTAAGTGTGACAAGTTTTATCTCAAAGTCATATAGACTATTTTTATCACCAGAAACTGTTTCAGAATTGATCAGAGTTACTAAATTAAAGTCTCATATTGTAGCATGTCAGCAATGACAGCTTAGATTTGAGACAGTGCTAGATACCACAACTGATGAAGTTCTACATCACTTAAAAATGTCTCCATGTCCCACAAGTCCTTTTCAAATAGCCTCTTTGGAATGAGAAAAGGATGTAGTTGTGGGCTCCAAAGACCAAAGGCAAGCAGAAAATGGCCCTATGGCATTTTCCCTGTTCCTTTTGCCCTTCCTCACCAGATACTCTTCCCAATCAACACTTGAAGGGTGTCATGTTTTCATTGTTGTTGCTGGAGTCTGGAATACTGCGACTAGCTTCACTGGCTTGCCTAAGAAAATACTTCCCTGTGTATGTTTTTGAAAGCAGAACTGTGTGGGTAACTGAATTACCCCTGTAAAGATCCTAAAATTGACTACTGTGATTGGCAAGGAAATATGCAAACTGCTACCTTCAATTTCCAAATTTCATGAAGGGAAGTCTTTCTCAATTTTTAACAATGTTCTTAATTAAATGTGTTAAACAAATGTAAATAGCATAATGGAGTATGTAGGTGTACATGAGATAAAATACTCATTGATATTAAATGAAACATTTACAAATAGAGACAAAAATAATCTCTTAATTGGCACCAAAAGAATCTTTGTTTAATGTGCTTTGCATTTCCAAAGGAAAATGAGTGCCGACATCTTGGATGGAGAAAAGGAAATGAGTAAAAGGAGACATCCCTTTTGGCACTGCGCCACTAGGCAGACTATCTAGTGGCTCATAATCTTTGCCCTCTCCTTTTCCTCTGTTTTTGAACAGAAAAGAACTATTCTTTCTCTTCTCCACATGTGTTCCAACACCTTTTTTCAGCATGGTAACAATGTTGGACACTTCTGAGGCTCGGTTTTCTCATCTATAAAATGGAGATATAACATATCCAGACAGGTTCTGTGGATTAAGTAAACACCCTCGGTGAAAGTGCCTAGCAGAGCACCTACAGAGGATGTTCTCAAATGGAAGTTCCAATCTCTTTGTAAAAGGATGTAAGGGAGGGCAGAATTTTGTTCTTCAAACTTCTAAGGGATGCTGAGGAAGTTAGAACAGCTTATTGGGATCCTTTGCTGCTGCATTACTCAGGGGTTGCAATGCATTTTGTAAGGGGGGGTCCCACCTTTTCTGCAGTGTGGATTTGGGGGAAGGAGCAGAGGATAAAGGTTAAGCTAAATGGGAGCATTTCGTGTGGTGTACAATGTGATATCTCTCCTGTGAGAGTCCCCAGAGCTTTTGGAAAACAGCTGAATCCATCCAATAAATAGTTCACTTGAGTGCATATATTTTTTAAATCTCTGTGAGTTGACTTAAAATAGCAAACTCGTAAGCAGAGGTGGAGCCCAGAGAACCATGGGAAGGACAAAAACTTGAAAGGAAGTATGAGGAGGGCTTTGACCTTCCTACTCTGTCAAAATAGGATTCATGCCAATTTCAACTAGTTCTCCAAGGAGGAAGGGAAGCCCTGTAGGCCAATGATGAAATGAAGTCACAGGAACTAGAGAAAAAAGTAAGTGGCAGAAAACTTCTAACACCAACCAATATAAATGGGATTACCCTCATAGTAATCAACTAAATTTCATTTTACATAATTTATTTCTACTTTACTAGAAACATGAGAAACCTTCCATGTATTGTCCAAATCACTGGCTAGAATGCATGCATCTTTTGGCTTAAATGAGTTAATGGACACCCCAACTCTCAGGGCTTGCACCAGCAGCGACTGAATATGGCTTCACATTGTCAACCATAGTGGGACTGCTCCCAAAGATCTGGGTCGATTGTCTATTTCAAGAGCTTTACCCATGGAGACACCTTTTCTAAGCTTCTTTACTTTTAGCCCTTTATTAATATTGTTTATTACTTGCCATAGTCTTTTGGGCACCCCTTTCCTTTTTCTCACATTGTAGGGTTTTCATCTACTATCACTAGCCTTCTATCATTTTCCATTCCAGCCATAGCCAAGCAATGCTTGTCATCTTTCTTTGTCTGCCAGGCTCTGCATCTTCTAATAGTTTTGTTATTTTGTCTTAATACTACATGATAGAATCTACCTTAAGCCTAAACTAAATCCTGGTATGATTTAAATGTATAAGGAAAAAAATGGTTTCTTTTAGTTTGAGTTCTTCACTGGAATTACATCTTCCATTAAATGGAATTCAAATTGTACCTTTATTAGAACTAACTGGATATTTCCTGAGTTCTATAGCTATCTGACAAAAACGAACGTTCTACTATACACCTAGTAAAGCTTAGGATGCCCTGGGGTACAGTGGCAACAGTTGAGAAAAGCTGCTATAGTATAATGAGAATATTCCCTAGGTCAGAGGAATTTAAAGTGGTAAAACAAGAGAATATAAAAGCCACATATGCATATATTTGACTGCGTGCCTCCAGAATAATAGCAGAGTGGTTAAGACTATGGACATGGGGCCAGATTCCCTGGAATTGAATCCCTAATCTGATATTTACTAACTTGTAACCTTCAAAACTTTTCTTAATCTCTCCTTGCCTTGGCCCTCTCATATGTAAATGGAGGTATTAATAACACCTGTGTCATAAAATTGACATGAGGATTAAGTTAACCTTTATAAAAGCACTTAAAACACTTAGCATGTAGTGAGTATTATTTGCTTTAAACAAAAACACAAGCAAACATAAACAGTCACTGAGCATTTATAATATGCAGGGCACAGGCCATATATACATTATTTCATTTACTGATCACTATAAACCTATGAGGTAGTATCATATTCCTCATTTTTAGAGGGGGCAGCTGAGGTTTAGAGAAAGAGACAGGGCTAAAAACTAGGGACACTGGAATCCAACCAGTACATTTTGACCAAAAGGCCATGCTTTGGAATTAGGGGATAGAGATAAATTTCAGCTGTGACATTTCCCAGCCATGGGACGTTTGGCAAGAACCTGGACTTTCTAGACCTCTTATTTTCTTACCCACAATGGTGGTAGTTATGCTATCGGCCTACTTTACCCAAGAGAGTTCTTGTGGGCATAAAATGTGTTAACTCATGTGAAAGCACTTTGCAAAATTCCAGAAATCTACAGGACTGGTACTAGCTATCCAAATTCACTCTTCACCACGTTAATCTGTTGTATACTAACAAATGTGCATGTATACATATATACAAGGACGTATGTAAATGGCTGTGCCCCTAAAACCCAACATTTTCTAGTCCTTTCCAGTAATTTCCAGCAAGAAGACCATCTGTGGTTTGCACAACTCATTACTGTTAGCAAAGCTGGCTCCTTGCTTCCTAAAAGAGCTAGTGTAAGGATATTTTTTAAAGCAGTAAAGCTGCTGAGAATGCAGATTTTTCCAAGTTGGATACTGTGGCTGCTGCAAAAATCTCAAGTCACTCAAAAAGAGCTTTTGAGAGCAAATGCCTAAAAAAATTTCACATTTCAAAATTAAGGCCTTTTGTTTCTCCTCCTGTAGAGTCTGACTAAAAATCAGCAGCTAAAAACAAACCACACGCTCAGCAAAAAAACCAAACATATTCAGAAGTCCAACCGGAAAAAATGACAGATTGGAAATCTATGCATTAAACCACACAAACAAAAAAACAATCCATTAAGATATAGACTATGCCAACCACAGCCCGCTTTGTAAGTGCTGTGCCCATACTATTCTTGGTGGCCCCAACACAGGAACGAAGCAGAAAATCTCATTAGTGTGGAATCAGGAATTACACAATCTTCTTTTATAATTCTAAACCAATGCAAAATGTTTCAACAGAAGGATCCTTTGGTAGTGCAAACTGGTATTAGACAGTTAATGGGACACCAAAACTAGGTACCTTGTTATAAAAAGACATGTTTCTAGCCCTGTATTCATCCTAAGAAATTTATGCTTTCCTATTTGGAAATACAGAGAAGAGAGAATTCAAGAATTAAGCCACAGGTGCAATGATATGTATGAATGGTTTGCTAGAAATTCTCTTGTTAAATGCAACCGAATTCAACTCTGCGAAGGGCAAGGCCAGTGTCTATAACATGAGTTATGTAGAAGCATACATGAATTCATTGCTCTTATACCTAATACTATGCTAAAAATGCCAGAAATTAAATCCCAAACCAATCTGCCTCTCCAGAGTTTAATAAGTCCTAACATAAAAGGTGAACATTTCTTATTGACCTTTCATGAAAAAGACATCCAAATCCTCCAAGTTTGCCAGCTGGTTTATTTATATCCCTATGTTTACACCAGCCGAGAGAAGAGAGACAGGAAGAAGCACTTTTGATTAGGAGTCCTTACCACCAGATTAACTTAATCCCTACAGTCACAGAAATCCTAGTCTGTTCATCAGTTTATTCCTAGGATTTAGCATGGTTCTTGGCATATAGTAGGCAATAAGTAAATAGATTATGGAATGAATGAATGATCTCATCATGGGGGAAAAAACCACAAGAAATAATACAAAAAGACAAGCAAGTTCACATATAAAAAAATCTATGAAAATAAACTGAAAGAGTAAGACTTTGGACAGTTTGGGAGCAGATACAATGATCAATTTAATTCATTCACTTAAGATAGCCTTCTTCCCACCCCACTATGGGAATATGTTTTTGAATTTAGAAAAAGGAAATAGTTTCAAAATCTCCATTATCAATACTATGACCAATGTGAACAATATTTCAATTCTTTATTCACTAAATCCAGTCTTGTAATTGGTAAGGAAACACTCTGTACTTTCATAAATTGATATCCTTACACAAAACTTTTCAGTGGTGGCATGGAGAAGAAGGAGCAAGGACTCTGGAATTGGGTTCAAGTTTAGGATCTACTGCTTTTAAACAACCTGAAGATGAAATATTTTAATTTTATTGATTAGAAATATCTACTTAATGTTTTTGGAGCACTCATTAAGAATTTTGCATATTATCTTTCTACTATGAAATTTCAAAGCACTAAGTTAATAGTAGTAACATTTTCATGAGTTTCCCCTTCCATTTACTTTCCAATCATACTACTATATTACAAGCATTCACCTTGAAATTACACAAATTTCCAATTTATTTCAGTTTTTGCCTTGGAACTTCAAAGCCTTTCAACTGGAAAATCCTGAAAGTACAAACACATTATGCAAATCCAAAGATTAGGGCTTGAAGGATTTGGAAGTCAAATTCTTGTAAATGTTAAACAGTCCTCTACAATAACTCACAGAGATGAAATTTAATTTTATTACCTTTGATGAAGTGATTTGTAACATGCTATTGCCACACTGAATGCATTCTGTTTATTCATTTTAGGAAGAAGAAATCAGAATAAATAAGACTATCTTAAGATTTAGGCTTCTATCCAACATTGCTGATTAAAGGAATCTATTTTCGACAGGGCCTATTACACACTATCCATAATCACTATATGGACTAGCTGATTAAAATGTAGTTTTGCTTATGTACAACGTAAGGCAACTCTGAACTTAATCAAGATAGCTTCTGTAGGTAATGATCATCTGGGCCAAAGCCCAATGGTTTATAGTTAAAATGCCAATGTAGCACAACAATCTCCATCTTAATTTCCCCAAATGAAGATTCAAGAATCAGGAAATGAACTTACAGAAAAATGCAGGTCTTGTGTTTACATATTAATTCAGGATCTTGATGGAAAACATCACTCTGGTTAATCCATTGCTTCTTTACCTTTTTTTTTTTTTAAGATTTATTTATTTATTTGAGAGAGAGAGAGAGAGAGCATGAGCGAGCACATGGAGGGCAGGGGGCAGCGGGAGAAAGAAACTTTAGCAGACTCTGCGCTGATTGCGGAGACCCAAGGCTTGATCTCATGACCCTGGGATCACGACCTCAGCAGAAACCAAGAGTTGGATGCTTAAATGACTGTGCCACCCAGGAGCCCTCTTTACCTCTTTAAATTTAGATCATCCTTTGATAGATATAAAAAATCCATAAGTCATCCTAAATGTTTTCAAATGAAAATGATGTTTTATGGTTTTTAAATGTAAGATTGCATTGTTGATTGTATTAGTGATTGAAAATGATTTTTTTGGAAACTATTTAGATTCCAATCAGCCACCCTGGATAGGGCCTGCTATGTCCTCTTCCCCAATTTGAAAATCACTGGGGTATCTGTTACAGGTTTCTTCTCCTCAGATGATAGTAATTTAATACATGAAGGCTATGTAGGGCCCTTAGTACAATGGAGTTGGATTTTAGACTTTCTTCAGCTAAACATATAATATTTAAAATTAAAGAAATCACTGTCTTCTTCCCAATGGCAACTCAATAAACCTACATTTATCTTTCCCCACTATTTTAAATCTTTTTTTTTTTCCTATTGCAGAAGAGAATGTGGTCCTTTTCTTGTTAAAGCCCATCTCTTCATGTGTTTTCTGATTCCAATTGCATCCTCTCTCTATACTTGAGGTTTTAATGTACTAACCACTCTCTTCCCTCTGTGAGTCCTGAACCAACTGAGGAACAAGTACAGGTGTCAGGGACCCCATCACAAGAGGGTGGCTTGGAGACGCCGTGCCCTGGTGAGGCTGACCTGTGGGCAGCGCGTCCCAACGAGAGGAGGCAGAGGAGGCTGGGCCACAGTCTGAGATGTCCCTCTTCTTCCTTTGGGGAGGCATAGGTATCGACAGCCAAAGCTCTCTTTTAAATCCTTCAGAAAACAAGGAAATGTCTTTTTTTCTGCCCAAAGGAAGGGATGCAGGAGAGGGAGAAAATGTTCCTCCTAGGTCACTTTCTCAAGGCTTTACTCCTCGGGTTACCTGCTTCCCATTCTGGTCATTGATCTCGCCCTCTTTGCTAAACCATTCCCACCAGCATTTAACCAGGGGCTAACATGACTTGTCCTTTCAAGTCCTTTTCTTTCTAAAGGTACCGTCCCATTTCTTGCTTTCTCTTCTCCCCTTTACAGCGCTCAGCATCATCTGCCATTCACTGTGCAACACTCTGCTTTGCACCCGCCGCTTTCAGAAAATGACACATTTAGGTCATGTGGTCAAACTCAAAGTGACCTTTTGGTTTTCATTCCTCTTAACCTTTTAGCTGCAGGATGTATTTGCGGAGGTGGACAGCACAGAGGTTAAGGCCATGGACTCTGGAGTTAGCATGCCTGGCTCTCGATCTCGGCTCCTTACTATGGAATCTTGGGCAAACTACTTAATCTCTCTCTAAAATGGGTAAAATGGGTTTAATAACAGGGCTTACCTCAAAGGGTTTTTAAAAGGATAATATAACACTATCCATATAAATATTCAGCATGATGCATTCTGGTACATATACATACTCGTCTTTTTTTATGGTCCCTCTATCTTGAAACATTCTAGCTCAGATTTCCTGACATAGAATTCTTCTAATATTTCTTTTTCCACTATTCCTTGAAGAGTCTCTTTTTTTCCTATTCAATCCTAAATTTTGGATTATCCAGAGGCCTAATGGAGTTGGGCCTCCTTCTGCTCTATTTTCATGATCTCCTTAGGTGTTCTCATCCATTCCCTTGAGATGAAATATTTATATGACGAAAACTCCATATTTTTTTTTATTTATGAGAGAGAGAGAGAGCATGAGCATGAATGGGATGGGGGAGGGGCAGAGCGAGAGGGAGAAGCAGACTCCCCTCTGAGTAGGGAGCCCAATGTGGGGCTTGATCCCAGGACCCCAAGATCATGACCCAAGCTGAAGGCAGATGCTTAACTGACTGAGCCACCTAGGCGCCCCTGAAAACTCTCATATTTTTACCTCCAGCCCAAACCTTCCCCAAAACTACAAACTTAAATATACCACTAGCTTCTTGGAGGTAATTATCCATTACCTGTGGCACATCTTAAAGTGAACATGTCCCTAAACAAATTCTCGATTCCTAAACTCACCCCAATCTTCCTTCTCACCTTCTCTATCTCTGTAAATGGCACCCCCACCCCCACTCAGTTCTTTAGGCCAGAAACTTGGAAGTTAGAGTTGATCCCTTCTTTTGCAACACTCTCCACTTCTAATTCATCAACAGGTTCTCTCTTTTTTTTTTTTTTTTAAGATCTTATTTATTTATTTGACAGAGAGAGACACAGCGAGAGAGGGAACACAAGCAGGGGGAGAGGGAGAGGGAGAAGCAGGCTTCCCGCTGAGCAGGGAGCCCAATGCGGGGCTCAATCCCAGGACCCTAGGACCATGACTCGAGCCAAAGGCAGACACCTAACGACTGAGCCACCCAGGTGCCCCAAGTTCTCTCTCTTTTTTTTTTTAAGATTTTATTTATTTATTTGACAGAGAGAGAGATAGCGAGAGCAGGAACACAAGCAGGGGGAGTAGGAGAGGGAGAAGCAGGCTTCCCGCTGAGCAGGGAGCCCGATGTGGGGCTCGATCCCAGGACCCTGGGATCATGACCTGAGCCGAAGGCAGACGCATAACGACTGACCCCCCAGGCGCCCCCAAGTTCTCTTTATTTTGCCTTTAAGTTCTGTATTAAATCTCTCCACTTCTCTCCATCTCCACCACCAGCTCTTTAGTCATCCCTCTTCTGGGTTACTGCCAAAGTCTCCATATTGGTCTCCCAGTAAGACTTCCCTCTCCTACTACCTATTCTTCTTACAGCAGCCAGAACAAGCATGCTTAAGCATAAAAGAAATAGATCATTTTCCTTCAAATAATTGAATGGCTTCCCACTGTGGCGGGATGAATTTCTTAGCTTCTTTCTATGGCCCATTAGGTCCTGCATGTGTCTATCTCCTACTTCACCTTGGGCCACTCATCGTCTTGGCCTAACCTATTTCTTGCTCATGCTGTAGTCATTTTGGTGTCCTTCAAGGTTCCCAAACATGTCAAGCTCCTTCCATCCTCAAGTCCCTTGCACATATTAATCCTTTCAGCTGGAATGCTATCTGAGTTGCTGGTTCCTTCTCATTTTTCAGTCTCCTTAGAAAAACCATCACCCATGATGTTAATTAGGTTGCTCTCATTTCCTGCTCCCCATCCCCACCCAGTTCCAAATTATTCCTTAGCACTTTGCTCATCTGCTTCTCACAAGGTCTAATATTTGTTCATGTTCACTTTGTTCTGTCCCTCTCACTTCACTATTCACTCTGGTGGGGCTGAAAGCACAATCCCTTTACGCACGGAGCACAGTGCTTTGCACGTTTTGTGTACACCAAAAATATTTACTACATGGACGAATAAGTGAATATGTGATCTCTTCACATAGATTCCACACATGTGTTTATTCAGAAGACCTACAAGTAATGAGTTTATGTTTACTTTTTCCATTTTATTTCATTTTTAGTTTGGCTCAATCACAATGTTCCAAATCTTTCTTAAGAAATTACAGTCATGTCTTTGGTTAGAAAACACCAGAGCCAAGGGGAAAAAAAACACACAAAATTCGTAACAGTTATGTGAAAAGAGCACTGTCTCCTAATCTATGACCTGAATCAATTTTGAAAGCTAAAAATTATGGTTGAATACATGGTCTCAGAAATAATCTTAGGCTAGAAGACCCTTCTAAACATGTGTTGCTCCACTGGTTTATGCTAATGGGCATTTCACTATTGCATTTTCCAGGCCTCATACTTCTACAGGTGGTAAATTACATTAAGGGAAAAATCAAATAGAGATTGGATGCAGAGAAGCAAAATATTACACATTAATAAAGCTGGAAAAAAAGGCGGGGGGGGGAAACAACTACATATATGTTCATTTCTAATCTTATTAAGGACCAATAGAAATTCCTATATAACTTCTTATTTAAAAGTTATTCAGTCAATTCATTAAAGAATAAAAAAATAAAATCTGATGATGGCAAAAAGTAGCAATCTATATTTAAGATTGGAAGGCTTTCAAGTCTTTTTTTTTTTTAATGGAAGCATTATGTCACTTTTACTTTACATGTCCACAAGTGCTTGTATAATATACAGTGATTACTTCTACAGTTTAGAGTGGTTTTTTTCATAGAAGAGAAAGAAAGGTCAGTGACACACAGGTGTGCTACAGGGACACTGGGTCGAGCCCTGAGGAAAACACACTGTGGAGGAGGGCTGAGTGATGCTTAGGTCCTGGGCAGCTGCTGTGAGGTGCAGGCAAGTCCCCCTGGGCAAGGGTGGGGTCTCTGCATGGCAGCCAGGCTGCTCATCTGCTACCGACCGTGGGGGGTGGGGTTGGGGGGGGTTGGGGGGGAAAACACAAAATAGGGCTTCTTTGAAAAAAATAGCTTGATGACAAGAGACCAAAAGTTGTTCTACTTTCTTAATTGTAAGCTATTGCGATGTAACTAAACTTTCCTCTTTACTAAATCTTAGGCTAGTGTTTTACTTAGATGGTTCTGAAGCATAAATATTGACCTTTGCTTTCCCTTCATGCTAGCATAAAAATTAGTTCCTTGCAGAATCCATTTGCTAACAGAGCTTGGACCAGCTAACACTTCCTGCCAGCTCGTGGCTAGGCCACTAAGGCCATCCTTCACCACGGAATGTTTCAGGACCCTGTTTAGGGCACAGGAAAGCAAAGACTCAAAACTACAAGTAGAAAGTTAAGGAAAAGGGAAAGTGTGAAGACTGCCAGAAATATTAGGTTATAAGGTTGTAGAAGCCCAAACAAATTTGATTTTTCCACATACTTACTCTTCACAGAAATATTTAAAAAAACAATTTATATGATGGCTTTTCCATTCCTATAGAAAACACCAGAACTGACATTCACTTTAACTTTCTAAAAAACTTCAACCCAAACACCAGGGTTGGTGTTTAAAACTGAAGTGGTATATAAAATATTTATGGAACGGTATTGAAGCCCCTCTTTCCTTAGCACTTAATAAAATCCAAATGGCCTAATAGGAAAGCTTCCCACGTAACAGTTTAAAAAACATCGACCCCATACATGATTTTTTTAGGTTCATTCAAGATTATTTTAAAGTTTTATTGCTGCTGGATACAAAATAAAGGCATACAACTGTCCCAAGAGGGGCGGGATGTACAGAGCTTAAGTTAGGCCCAACGTGGGGCTTGAACTCACAACCCTGAGATCAAGAGTCTCTACTGACTGAGCCAGCCAGGCACCTCAAGAACTTTCAAATTTTTAGGAAACCCAAGTTCAACCACCGAACAGTACAGTAGCAGTAATGGAACTAATATTGCTGATTCGTGTAATATGTTAAGTAAATGACAAGTGACTGACTTTAATCTGTATGGCATAAACTACTTGAGGTCAAGGATGGTCTTATTCATATTTGAGCCACCAGTGCCCTGTATCTCGTCAGGAAGGAATAACACAGGCTACATTTAATGTAACCACCATTAAAGGCTTGACTTTACCTAAGGAAAAATGAAAAAACCTGGTACATACAAACATCACAAGAAGGACTGCTTTGAAGCCTTCTTATGAACACTTACGTGCTTTCTATCACAAATATGATAATGGCAGTCCAGTGTTGTTCTGAGTTCCTTTTCGGAGCAGTGTTCTGGACTAGATTCTGCCATTACTAGAAATAAAACCTGACATAAGACACCTCACCCGAACCTCATCATTCTCATCTGTGCAATGCTGGTCATCAACCCTGCGATATTTGCCTAACAAGGTTCCACATCTTTGCGTTCACCAAATAGCTGGTGATTCCCTGTATGTTCGAGGCTGTATACTAGAATCCGGGGATCTACTTGCTGGCATCAGCACTCTGCCTTTAGTTAGGTGTTTAAAGGCGATTCATTCGCTTGTCAGGTGGCATATTGACTGGGTTCTTTGTAGTCCACTCCTCACTGGTCATCTCTCACCTGCTATTTCCTCTCTCTGTGTAAATGTAACTCTTTCCATTGGCCCCTAATGTCTCCTTCGCCAGCCACTGTGTACATGGGTCATGCTCATTCTGCTGGGGTTACCTCCCGCCCCCAGGCAGCCCTCTTGGATAAGACAGAGACTCCTTCAGGCCAGATCTCTTTTGTATGGCCACATCTTGCAACAAGAAGCAAGCCACCTTTGCCCTGTGGGTCTCGGCACACCCATGATGTGGCAGCTCTTTGCATCCCCCCATCAGATTCTCCAGACAGCTATCATCCCATATTCTTTTTGATTTCTCAGGGTCCAGTCAAATTCTAACCCATTGTTGACCCTAAGTTCTCTGGCTTGTCTCAGTAAAGTCCCATACACAGATCTGAGGCGAGGTGAAGGCCTCTCTCACTTCTTGCTGGGGGCCTGGGATATGACAGGATTCCCAAAACACCAGCAGATCTCTGTGAAAATCCCATCCTAATCTCCCAACTGTTGTATTGGCTGGAGGGGGGTGGTCAGCTAAGAGTCACAAAATCAGATCCCGATCACCGGCTTTTCAAATCTTGATTTGGTGGTCTCACACTTCATTCTGAAACGGAGTAAAAGATAGTTGCTCAGTTCCAGCTGAAACAGAGCAACTGTCTAATTTTAACTTCCTGTTACAAATCTAATGCACTTTTATTCATCTTTCTTGAGGTCATTCTCTCTGGCTAAGGAAAAGATGGAACTGCCAAAAAAGGTGGTGACAGAAGGGAGACATCCCTCTATCTCAGCAACATTTCTAGTTAAAAGACATTTATATATTTTTTTCTATAACTTTCTATATATCCCTTGAAAGCTTATTGAGTTTGATGCACTATGCTAAGTGCCAGGGATGCAAAGATGAAAAGAAAATGGTTGCTATCCATTTTTATATCCATTTAGGACATAAAAAGGGATGGATTTGGGGCACCTGGTGGCTGAGTTGGTTTAAGCGTCCAACTCTTGATTTCAGCTCAGGTCATGATCTCAGGGTCTTGAGATCAGGCCCTGTGTGGGGCTCCACACTCAGTGGGAATCTGCTTGAGATTCTCACTGCCCCTCTCCCCTGCACATGCACTCCCTCTCTTTCCAAAATAAATAAATACATCTTTTTCTTTTAAAAAGGAATGGACTTAAAAAACAGAATTATAGAAAATAATACATACTCTGGTTACAAGAAGGTAATTCTTCTCCAACTTTGAATATGCCTATAAGAAATTCTAATATTCATGTGTATTTATTTCTGACTACGTTTTACTTAACTGTAAGAAATTAGGTTCAAGTATTTGTGAACTGCGAGTCATTGATATTGAGAACAATTAGAATAAGAGAATAGAGGTTGGGATTACAAAAAAAAAAAGAGGTAAAAGTAAAGCAGAAGGCAGGGATGGGATGGGGGAATTTGTTTTGTTTTATTTGTCAAAAGCTCTGGGCTGAAATGAGGTGGTCAAGTTTTATTTTACAGAAAAAGCTTCTATTAACAAAATGTTACCCCCAAAAAGATACATTAGGGGCACCCGGGTGGCTCAGTTGGTTAGGTGACTGCCTTCGGCTCAGGTCATGATCCCAGGGTCCTAGAATTGAGCCCCACATCAGGCTCCCTGGTTGGCGGGAGGCCTGCTTCTCCCTCTCCCACTCCCCCTGCTTGTGTACCCTCTCTCACTGTCTCTCTCTCTCGTTCTCTCTGTGTCAACTGAGTAAATAAATAAAATCTTTAAAAAAAAGATACGTTAGACCAAAAATGGCAAAATTTATCTAATTATACAATAAAGAGCAGAACTCTTTGAGTTGAGTAGAGTTAGCACTACAAACACCAAGGACATCATCATTCATGTTCTTATTTTGCCACGGATAGGGAAAAATCAGGTAGGCATGGACTGCACATAGGCACTTGAGAACCACTAGACTGAACGATCTATAATTCTACAGGCAGTGAATTTACTTCATTAAGAATCCTTTTATTCAATTCCCCCCCCTTCATTCTTCCCCTCCTGCTATCTTCTTTTTCTTCTTCTTCTTTTTTTTAAACATATAATGTATTATTTGTTTCAGAGGTACAGGTCTGTGATTCAACAGTCTTACACAATTCACAGCGCTCACCATAGCACATACCCTCCCCAATGTCTATCACCCAGCCACCCCATCCCTCCTACCCCCCACCACTCCAGCAACCCTCAGTTTGTTTCCTGAGATTAAGAATTCCTCATATCAGTGAGGTCATATGATACATGTCTTTCTCTGATTGACTTATTTCGCTCAGCATAATACCCTCCAGTTCCATCCACATTGTTGCAAATGGCAAGATTTCATTCCTTTTGATGGCTGCATAATATTCCATGGTATATATATACCAAATCTTCTTTATCCATTCATCTGTCGATGGACATCTTGGCTCTTTCCACAGTTTGGCTATTGTGGACATTGCTGCTATAAACATTGGGGTGCACATACCCCTTTGGATCCCTACATTTGTATCTTTGGGGTAAATACCCAGTAGTGCAATTGCTGGATCATATGGTAGCTCTATTTTCAACTTTTTGAGGAACCTCCTTACTGTTTTCCAGAGTGGCTGCACCAGCTTGCATTCCCATCAACAGTGTAGGAGGGTTCCCCTTTCTCTGCATCCCCACCAACATCTGTCATTTCCTGACTTGTTAATTTTAACCATTCTGACTGGTGTGAGGTGATACCTCATTGAGGTTTTGATTTGGATTTCCTTGATGCCGAGTGATGTTGAAATCGGAGGGGGAGACGAACCATGAGAGACTATGGACTCTGAAAAACCAACTGAGGGTTCTAAAGGGGAGGGGGTCGGGGGGATGGGTTAGCCTGGTGATGGGTATTAAAGAGGGCATGTTCTTCATGGAGCACTGGGTGTTATATGCAAACAATGAATCATGGAACACTACATCAAAAACTAATGATGTAATGTATGGTGATTAACATAACATAATAATAATTAAAAAAAAAAAAAAGAATCCTTTTATTCAAATCCATTCACCCCTGCCTCCTCTCTATGCCTTATTGCAAAGGGACAGACTTTCATATAATTTTCCAAGCCCTGCATTCAGGATTGGCTACATAATTTGTGGTGCCCTGTGCAAGATGAAAATGCAAGGCCCCTTGTTAAAAAAATATATTAAGAATTCAAGACAGTGACAGCAGAGCGTTAAACCAAGTGTGGGGCCCTTGGAAACACAGGCCCTGTGTAGCCGCACAGGTTGCACATCCATGAAGCTGGCCCTGCCTCTACTGCTTGATATGAACCCCCCAAATTGATGTCCCAAAGCCCAGCTTTTTAAAAATGATGCTTCAGCACCTATGACTCTTGTATAAGGAAACATTTCCAGAATGATAATCCAGCTTGATGACGTCTTTGTTATTGGTCAGTAAATCATATCCTGCAAGTCATAGCTTAACCCCAAAGTACTGTAGATTATGAATTTATAAATATTGTCTCAACCTCCTAGGAGTTGATATTTCCTTAGTCGGTTGAAGTTAATCTTTGTGTCTGCAGAGTTGTGATGGAGCTTAAGAGTAATATTCTACATGTACACAATTTGATCAAAACCACCTGGATGGTTCAAAATGATCTCCATGTGGAGGAAAGCGTACTGAGAGTCTCAAGCTGTGGGATGGGAAACAGCTGTGGAGGAAGTATTCTTCCTTCCCTTTTTGCATGGAAGCAGGAAGTGGTCAGATAAATATTTTGATTTCCCAGAGGTAGGAGGCATTTCAGAACAAGGGTGATTTGGAGAGTCCTGAGAAGAGTACTCCAGCTATCATACTAGGCTGGCCTGCCATTATTCCTTCTTTGGGGGCTACCATGGTCTCCTCCTATTGCTTCCACTCTTTCCTCTCACAAAATCCATCTTCTACACAAAGAGCAAAGTGTTCCTTTAAAAATATAATTCAGATCCAGTCAGCCCATCCAATGTCTTCTCATCTTCGCTGAGAATAGATTTAAACTACCTACCATATCCTGCAGGATCCCACATCCCCTGCCTACTTCATTGGCCTCATCTCTGCTCCTCCTAACTCTCTCTGCTCTGTCCATGCTCTCCTTTCTCTTCCTAGAAACTGCATGAGCCTCAAAGCTTTTGTACTGGAAGTTCCCTTTTCTTGAAATGCACCTTCTCTAGAAAGTCACCTGCCTGGCTCCTTGTCAGCCAGGCCCCAACAGTCTCTTTACAGAAAGACATTCCTTGATGGCCCAACTGAAAGTTGTCAACTTCCCCAACACCCTAGTTGATTTGTATTTTCTTCAGACCATTTATCATTGACATATTTTCTTGTGAATTATTGGTAGTCCCTCACACCTCTTCATTAATGATGTGAGAGCTGGAAGCTGGCCTGCCTTGTTCACTGACAGATCGCCAGTGTTTAGAACAGAATTTGAGATGGTACAGCAATTTTGCTACACACGCAAGTATTTCATTTTGCATTAACTAAGGAGGAAACACTACACACTTTCTATCGCTTAAAAATGACAATTCACCTGCAGAGATTTTTAGCTAGAAGGAAACATTCTACTATTTAAATATGACATCTTCTCTACAGAGATTCTTTAAATATGCAGGAAAAAGACTGACATCTGCAATGTAGCACTTCCTGTATAGTATCTATTGTGTTTCTCTTTGATGACTGTACTTATGGTTTTGGCGATTTCTCAGGAGCTCATGTAAGTAGTCTACACAAGATGTGAATTTGCATCATAAAAATCTTTGGAGCACTACAGTCAATAGCTAGATATTAGTAGTCACTTGCGATTCTTGGGTCACTGGGCTTTGTCACAGTAAGCAAATAAAAGCTCATATTTAGCATTCATTCCTCAATGTCACAGGCAACAAAAATACTGCTTTGTTATTCAGACAATGATTTGAAATTGCAAGTCACTCTAAGACAAGGAACAAGGTCAGAGTTTTAGAGGAAGAACAGTTTTTTTTTTTCTACCACATACTGTCCTATTTAACTTGAAGGATATTGCTGGAGTTCAAACCAAAATATTGCTTTATCTCATTTATACACATGGCTAATAACTTTCTAACACAATACAAAATGTAGAATAAGATTCTACTTGCTATTCAAGAATCAACTATGAAGAAGGAAAATTCTGAAGATTGTTCATAATTCCTATCATGCATTCAGTTGATTAAGGGGAGTAGCAATTTTTAAGATAAGGATAGGTTCATTGTGTGTTTTCATCTTTCTTACACGTTAGAAGCAAAACATCATATAAGTTTGAAGGGAAAAACCCTATAAACATAAGCAGAATCTAGCATTTTGTTAATGTACTGCTCACAACATAGAATAAAAAAAAAGCAAAACCACACAACACAAAGATTTGGGTCACAGAATGGGGAGAAACTAAAATAAATATATTTTATATTAAATGTATACTTTTCTTTTACTGACTTAGGATGTCCCATACTGACTAGTCATCAATAAAGACCACAAGACATAATAACATTTTTCATGAGGATAAATATTAGCCCAAAGCAAAAGTAGTAATTAACAAGTAGTTATTCTGGTAATCACCTCCTGGGCAAAATTATAGTTGTCAAAGAAAACAGGACACTACATACTTTAAAAATATCTGTTCATTTTCTAGCCAAAGATTTAAAACCTGCATCGGTTGATTCTTTGTCATATAAGATGATGAAGCAAACTAATGGCAATGAAATTGTCTTGGGGAAAAAAAATCAATTCCAAGCATTTTTGAAAAAGATTTCTAAGTGACATTCTATTGGGGGCTACCATGATGTATCATATAATTTACACACACATACACGTGCATACACACACTCATAAATAAATAAAGATGAAATCATGATTTAAAACAACTTGAATAAAATTAATTTAAGTGAACTATATTCTTATGGTCCATACTGTGATTTAAAGGATTTTGGATTTCATATTAAGGTTTGACTGAAGCTAAAACAGGTAGGCTGCAAACAGTCTTATGAAATTTGTTCATTAGTAAGCAAAAATTTTGCTATCTCGGCAACAGCATATTTCTCTCCATATTTTTATTATATCAATTTGAATTACTTTCTTGATTGATTTGTTTATAAGTGTGTTGGGATATGTTTAAAGGAATTCTCCATGTATGGATTTATTATCTCAGCAGTAAACCTCAAAAACACATTTGAAGAAAAATGTTTGCTCTTAATAAATGTAAAACCTGATGTTCATACAAAATTATATTTGACTACAGTTTTGCAAAATGGAACTCAGCAAACAATAAATGCCAATTTCTGGGAGTCTCTCTATGAAATTTTGGTGGCTATTGCCTAAGAACAATTACCAGCAAATTTCTAGCAGGCAATAACAATAAGACAAGAGTCATATGGACAAAAGTCAGAGATGAGCCAAGACATCTGAACTCAGTTAAAAGTACTAACTAATCCTATAAAAGAGTTTTCCTGGGCAATACACATGTATTTTTTCCCGGGGGAAAAATGGGGCAACAAAAGGCAAATATTAAAATGTGTGTATCTCATAGTGAGAAGGTAAAACACACCTACATATGTCTGATCCAATAAAGACAAGCTCCCCCACCAAATATAAATAAATAAATATATGACCATGTAAATTCTCCTCAGAGGGGAGCCCCTGCTGGGGCATTACAATGCAACTGAAAAAAAACTAGGGTTACCAAATACAAATGTCAGCACTTTCATTGCAGATTTCAATCTTCATCAAATACACATTTGTGGTAGCATAGAGGATGAGACCCCAGTAGACATTTCCAAGAGTTTTGAGTAATAAAATCTTCACCAGATGAGCCAAATTTTTTTTTATTGTGACTACTTTCTCATTATTTCATGGCTAATACTTTCTCTTTATTTTTTAGATAAAAGCAAGGCAGGCAGAGAGTATTATAGAAAAATCCTAGCTGAATGTGTGTAAAATTTTCTAATAGATGAAAAAGAATGACCTGTCATAATCACAGAGAAATGATTAAGTGCTAATGACTCACATTGCTCCATTAACTGAGTCCTAATATGAATTTAGAATGATTATAGGTCTGAGGTTTTTTTAAGTCAATATGTCAGTTTAGTCAGTGCTGGAGTATTCCAAGAGTTTATCATCATCAAAAGCATTTAAGACATCTCCCTTTAAAATGTCCTGTGTTAAGTACTGAACTAGTGCATCTTACACAGATGACAGATCTAGTGGATATAAAACTTACTCCACAAGCTCTGGTGTGTCAGACATATCACTTTTCTTTAAATCAACTTACATCTAACACTGGACATTCTGTGGCAGCACATTCAACCCTCGCCCAGAATTGTGCAAAAATCCCAGGGTCTTAAACATTACCAAAGCAAAACGAAGTGCCCCCTCCCCTTTGCCCACTGCAGTCATTTGTCTAACCTTTGTCACGGATGGCATGGAACACATTGGTCCACCCACTGTTCCAGGTTGCATGTCCCTCAAAGCCTGTGATCGTGCTGTTTCTGTGCCTGTTGCAAGCATGGGAATCATTCATGAGGCTGTGGCAGTCCCGTTAGGGATACCGGTGGGTCATCCTTTTGGAGATCCTGCTATCTCTTGATAATATGTTAGTCGCCACTAACTCCCTTGGCTTCTAGGCACTTCTTGTCCTCCAGGCATTGGATGGAGCCATATGACTAATTCTGGCCAATTAGTTGTTAGTGGAAGTGACATGTATACCTTCTGGTCCATTAATCACCAGTGAGAGACCCCCCCACCCCCACGCCCAATCCTCTTTGTCTCCTCTGGTACAGTACTAGTGAAGTCAGAGGTGGTGGTTGTTCTGTCTACAAGATCCCAGAGTAAGGAAACAATGGAGCAGAATGAGCCCATGCTAACCACAATGGAACTGAAGACTGAATGAAATACAAACCATGTTAATTTTAAACTACTGAGATTTAGGGCTAGTTTGTTACTGGAGAATAATTTAGCCTAGTACTTCTCATACTTGAGCAGGCATCAGAATCACTTGGAGGGCTTGTTAACACACAGATTGTTTCACCCTGTTCCCAGAGTGTCTGATTCAATAGGACTGGGCTGGGGGGAATCCAAGAATTTATATTTCTTTTTTTTTTTTTTTTTAAAGATTTTATTTATTTATGTGACAGAGAGAGACACAGCGAGAGAGGGAACACAAGCAGGGGGAGTGGGAGAGGGAGAAGTGGGCTTCCCGTGGAGCTGGGAGCCCGATGCGGGGCTCGATCCCAGGACCCTGGGATCATGACCTGAGCCGAAGGCAGACGCTTAACGACTGAGCCACCCAGGCGCCCCAAGAATTTATATTTCTAACAAGTTCCCATGTGATGCTGATGCTACTGGTTCAAGGAGAAGACACTGAGAACCACTATCCTAGGCTATCCTGACTGATACACACTGCCTTGGAGTGATGCACAAGGCTCTCTTCTGAACGGGAGTCCATCTTCAAGGGTTCCATAGACTTGGTTGGGAAAAATAACTATGCCTTTATTTTCATTAACCTCTAAGTAAAAATTTAGCATTTCCTTCTATTACAAATGTAGGCAATAAACCACAATAGGATTAGCAGTACCTATAAATCCATCATGAATGAAAAGCAGACATATTTTACTTTATAGCTAAAAATCTGTGTTCAACACCATATCAAAATTATTAGATATGCTACTAGATATTATTTTATGCATTAGTAAATAAACAGATGTTACTATAGCTCAATCTTAAAAGTATTTTGACAAATGAATTTCAATTTCATATATTTCCTTTATAATTCTCACCAAACTACTGAAGGAGACCATGGCGTAGAAAAAATAAATAATACTCCCAGCATCATCTGCTCAGCTCAGACTGAATTCTTTCCTGTCTTGGGATAATTCTTTTTCCTCTAGCTGTCCTCAAAAGAACTATTCTCTCTTCTATCCTACCACAGGATACATTGAATAATCTCTTCAGCAAGCTTGGATTTACAGAAGATAAAAAAGAGCAGACTTTCAGTAATGTCTGCTTTTCATTCTGCAAAATTCCCTATGATGGGAAAACTAGGGAACTGGATAATTGCTTGGGAATGGGGGCAGGATTTCAAGGGGAATAAAACATAAGATAAAACTTTAAAAAATTATCCTATCACATTCCATCTACATGGAATGGAATACCTTCCTCTCCTCCTTTCTCTCTATAAATACAAGTGTTCATCTTCTTTCAAGACTAGTGCAAGTTCTCGCTCTTCTCCGAAACTTTGAATAGTTACCTAATTTTAATAAGTTTTATTGTACTTGGCCCTAATACTTAATTTAATATGTGTGACTGCATATTTACAACTTGAGGTTGATAAAACATTCCTCAAAATGCTATGAGGATAATATAAGCAATATATAAATATTATGGGCCCATGCATATTACCATTACCTACATTCATTTGGTCATTTATGGATCACAAGTATTATATTTCTACAGAGAAATCAGCTTTCAGCTCCAGCTCACCAATGGGAATACCTACGTGTGTCAGGCATGAGTGAGGCTGGGAACACAGTGATGATCAAGATAGAAAGGTCCATGCTCTCATAGAAGTTAACTTCTGTTGGGGGATATAAGTATTAAGTAAAATAATAAAAGAATAACCAGAAAATGCCCCCCCAAAGTGTTAGAGAATTAAAAGAGGAATGGGCTACTGTTGCCCTCTGGGAGTCCCATCCTAGACCTACTGAACCAGACTTCACATTTAAATATGAGCACACATGATTTTTTTGTATCTTCCCGTTTAAAAAGCCCTGTTAGGTGACTACATAGTAGCACATAGTACATGCTCAAAATTGACTCATTTAGTGACAGGGCATATTCATTGACTGAACGCATGTCATGGTTTCAGATGGATAAATCAGGATACTGATAAAAGTTGGAGACAGTTATGTTTTATAGATACCTGTCTTTGGTCTTTAAACAAACTTGGAACATTTTCAGGGCTCATTTCATTCCTCACAGTATACACCTACTGTGTGTGCTGAAAGGTCATCAAACTTTTTAATAAAGAAAAGCCATTATTTTTAGTGAGACCATAAACAATATATTCATCTTAAAATTTCACTAAGTGCTGGGGGGTGGGGTGGGATGGGGAAGAAAGAGCACTAAAATCCAAACACTGCAAAACTCTGATGCTTCAGAATCCTCAGCTTCTAGACACCCCTGGACTGGCTAGTAGGAAAAAGTCAGACTGTGGAAGGGGTAGATGGAGGTGGGGAAGTGTCTTCTGGTCCTGCTGTTTGCAAGCCATGATCTGCAGCACGTTCCCTTACTTCTATCCTCAGGTGCCTCACCTAAAAAATGGGGCCAATAATAAAAACCTAGCAGTGTTTACTATTTCCGAGATCTAAATTCTTTTTTTTAAATCAAACACCTTTTTAAAAATTGAGGTATAGCTGACATACAATGTTACATTAGTTTCCAATGTACAACACAGTGATTCAACAACTCTATACTTTAGGTTATGTTCACTGACAAGTGTAGCTACCGTTTGTCACCATACAAACATTATTATAATACCATTGACTATATTCCCTATGCTGTACCTTTCATCCCCATGACAATCATTCCATAACTGCAAATTCTTTCACCATATTCTGATTTAATTCTCATAATGACTATTAAGGTAGGTATCATCATGCCCTTTCTATAGATAAAGAATGAGGCTTGGAGTGGTTGAGTATCTCAGTCAAGATCCTATAAGACCAGATCGAAGAACTGGTGCTTGACAGCAGGTACAGAGGGCAGGCTTCAAAGAGCACGTCCTTACCTTTAGCTTTATTGCCTCATAGAGCTCTTTTGGTAATATAATACTAAACTGACCTTCATTCTCAGGTCATTTTTCTTTCAATCTCTTCTCCTATACTGACTGTAAATATCAACTTATAATATAAAACAAAACAAAACAGCGTGCCTGGGTGGCTCAGTCGGTTAAGTGTCTGCCTTCAGCTCAGGTTGTGTTTCCAGGGTCCTGGGATTGAGCCCCACATCAGGCTCCCTGCTCCATGGGGAGCCTGCTTCTCCCTCTGCCTCTGCCCCTCCAAGAATAAATAATTAAATCTTTAAAAAACAAAACAAAACAAAACAAAATGGCTTTGGTATTCCATCAGCAGACCCTGAGCCCCCAGAAGAAATAAGCATGGTTCAGAAAGATACTGACATCCCAGGAAGGGTGGACAGAGTCCTGAAGGACATGAATATGGAGGTAACAGTGTGTAAAATGGGGAAAGAGGAGAGAGTGGGAGGGCATGATAGGGGAAGACAGATGTGGGGATACGGAGGGGGGGCATGCTTGTGACGGATGGACACTGGAACCTGATGGAGGCAATGTGCCATGACATGGGCAGCCAGCTGGATGGCGCTGCTGGCTGAGTGGCTTCTCCCTAAACTGTCGTGCGGTGGGACATTGCTTAACCCAAAAGGTCCCCGCCGCCACACTTGCATCTGTAACTACAGCACCGAAGGAAGCAAGACAATTGCTAAAGCATTTCAGAAAGATTTATGTTTAATACTACTTCAATGTAGAAGGTTGCTTATCCCAAAAGTCCATTCCAGCCACTTCAGTGTATGTAACTATATCTTTCCAGAATGTAGAAAACATTATGATATCTTCATAAACCTAGACTCTGTTGTTTAGGATTCTGGACTGGTGGAGTTTTGTTAAAGCACTGACAAGACAGCTTGGTAAGCATGAATTTATAACATACGGTACTTGAGGAGTAAATTGGCCTGGGAGTCTACAGGTTTCGTGAGGCCATGCTTCCTTTTCCCAAAGACTTAGCTTCTTAGCTTTTGATACCAGCCCAAATACCTATGGGCAGCAACTTAAAGCATACTGCAAGATCTGGAAGACAGTAAGTAGTCAATGCTTCATCGTGGCTTGTTACCAGCACCTGGAGGGAAGAACAGCAAACACTGGGCATTCCCTCATACACATCATCGTGCAGGTGACCTTTGGGTAGCTTCTGCTTGGCGCACCTGCAGAGGAGCTCCAGAGAGTCATAAAAAAAGCAGGTATTCTGAGGTTTTAAGGGCAACTGTACTCAGTACAGTGAACACACCGGGGAACTGAGTCTCCTGTTTTCTTCTCATTTTGCTTTAGATTCTCTGAAGCTTTCAGACACACATAGCAACATCCTACCTGAAGACCCAGCGTTCTTTTTTAAGTTTTCCTTTGAGGGTTTTCTGAGCTAACTCCATCTAAACAGATCAGGGACAAATCATGAATTAGCAGCACGTGGTACTTGCTGACTCAGAGAGGCTGAGCATTCAGAGAGCTGAACAAGGGAGCACCTTCGTCCTATGCAAACCATGCCCCCAAGGTACATCGGGGGGCACAGCAAACTCACAGGGGTAGGTGTGGTGGTTACATTTTCAAGGAAAACACATTGATATCTGATAGATGCCATGCACATGGCTACCTTTCAGTTATTTGGACCTAATTAACAAACTGCTAGGTATTTATTTTAGCCTCATTAAAAAAAAAAAAAAGCTTGAGTGAACCCAGAACATTTGAGACCCTCTGGTGTGTCTCCTAAGATTATAACCACATGTTATTTTATACCATTTTTCACTTTTTAAATTTGCTTTTTTATTGTTAAATCTGGAGGCAACATAAAATAAAGATGACTATGCAGATACCTTAGGAAGTGCTAAGCACTGATCTAAATATTCATGTAAATCATCCCAGTCAATCCCGGAAAATATCCTTCTTAGCCTCATCTTATGGATGACGAATGGGCCTAAGAGGCTGAGTCACTTGCACAAGGTCACACGCGTTCGGAGCATGTGTCCTTGGAGCTGGTGCTTCTCGTCACCACACCGCTGCTCCTTACTAGCCGGAAGCACATCAAATAGTGTGACAATGTGTGACACATAACTCAACAAGCCTCTGCTCTTTCACAGACTTGAAAACTGAAAATCTCACACCTCCAATATTTTCACACTTCTGAAATGTCACAGATTTCAGAGGAACTTTCTGTGGGGGTTGGGAAGGAAAGATACATCATCACATTAATTGTATGTATTGGCTAAAATATGCATTCTGTTTAGATAAAATACAAAAAAAAGTGTAGGTCAAGGAAAAAACTGTATACTCACTTTGGGGTGAATGTGTGTGTGTGTATGTAAATGAAAGTGTTTGTCTACACTCATGCTGATTTCAGTTCTACCAACAAATAAAATATAAACTAAAGGGGGAAAAGCTCATGAAAGATAAGCAAAGATAAGCAAAGATAAGCAAAGATAAACTGGGGGTGGGAAGGAAAAGAAAAGAAAGGAAAGCAGGAAAGCAAGGCCAGTTATCTAAGCAAGATTCTCCTCCCAAAGGTATATACCCAAAAAAAAAAAAAAAAAATCTGTTGCGGGGCGCCTGGGTGACTCACTCAGTTAAGCATCTGCCTTTGGCACAGGTCATGATCCCAGGGTCCTGGGGTCAGACTCTCTGCTCTGCTGGGATTCTGCTTCTCCCTCTGCCTGCCGCTCCCCCCTGCTTGTGTGTGCACTCTCTGTCAAATCAATCAATCAATCAATCTTAAAAAAAAATCTGTTGCTATTGTATTTAGAACCAGTAGGAATCGGGAATGCTTATATATTGACCACACGCATCAGGAAAGCAGCTTTGGAAGGAATGGAGAAAAATGAATGATAACCCCGGCCTGAGACACACCAGTCAGTGTCAAGCAGAGGACACACAGGACAAGGAAAGGGCTGGGCACTATCATTTGTTTCACATTAAGTAGGTGACATGAAGTACACATTGCTCGGGTCGGCACACAGAACCCTCCATAATGCCATGTGGAGTAGCTTCTACAGCTACCCCCAGCCCCAGACAAGCTAAACACACCAAATCTGACTTATCCTTCCCCTGTGCCTTCTTTGAGCCATGGTGACAAATACAAGACTTCCTCTCTGCCAGAGAGACTGCCCAAGGGTACTTCCCACATGGAGTTCTTCCTTTAGTCCTTCTAGCCATCCTTCCAGGCTCATCCTAAAGAAGAGCCTACTTATTAAATACTGCATCCTCCTACCTTCCTTAAGATATACTTTCTCTAACCTCAGCACATCATTATATTATAAATCTTCCCCCATGACACTCAAATTCTTCTTCTACTCTACTCCTTTGGTGATTTTCAAATATTTTAAGTCAGATGATACACTGTTTAAATGACAACAAATAAAATCCACCAAAGCAGAACACTGCTGGTTGGAGGTGAAGGAGAAAGCTGGTAAAATGGAAATGTAATCCTTTATACGTATCTCTGGCTTGAAGTATAATGTCTTGCATATAATGGTACTCAGTAAGTATCTATCCTATTTAATGAAAACAGGTGTAAAGGGGCGCCTGGGTGGCTCAGTCAGTTAAGTGTCTGCTTTCGGCTTGGGTCATGATCCCAGAGTCCTGGGATTGAGCCCTGTGCTAGGCTCCCTGCTCAGCGGGGAGTCTGCTTCTCCCTCTACCCTTCCCTCTGCTTGGGATCTCTCTCACTCTCTCTCTCTCGCTCTCAAATAAAAACCTTAAAAAAAGAAAAAGAGAGAAAACAGGTGTAAGGGTAGTGAGTGTACATCCCATTTTGCCTATGACAGTCCAGTTTAAGCCAATTGCCCTGGAACAATTATTAACAGTGCCCTTATCCTCTCCTAAGTGTTTCAATTTGGATACAAATTACATGTTCACTTCAGTTACAGGAAAAAAAGTTGTTTGATAGGCGAGAAAATATATTGTAGGAAAGGTTAAATTACTTCCTCAAAAATCATACAGCAATGGGGCGCCTGGGTGGCTCAGTCGTTAAGCGTCTGCCTTCGGCTCAGGTCATGATCCCAGGGTCCTGGGATCGAATCCCACATCGGGCTTCCTGCTCGGCAGGAAGCCTGCTTCTCCCTCTCCCACTCCCCCTGCTTGTGTTCCTGCTCTCGATATCTCTCTCTCTGTCAAATAAATAAATAAAATCTTTAAAAAAAAAAAAAAATCATACAGCAGAGAGCTTTAGTACATAAGCCAAAGTCAGTAAGAGGCAAGTATTTTTCATAAAACTTTGAACAAAAGCAAAAAAATAAACATTTTTCATAAACATCCTAAGAACAGAAAACAGTTTGATGAAACACATTTTATTAATAATCAGAACTTTTTTTGAAAGTATTACTCTTCGTAACCATGTCATAAGTCTCCTCAGACACCTTAATAATATTTTGTGTTGTCTAAATCATCATTGGTTTATTTAATATTCCAAACATATCACTATCAATTCTCAAAAAGTCAAAATCAAGCAACAAATAAATATTTACCTACTGACTACTACATATAAGATACAAAAAATGGCAGATACACTAATATAAAATGTGTATGCTTTTTGAACATATCCTTAATTATTAAAGGGAATCTATTTCCTGAGAAAAATATACAATGATGAGGTTTTCCAGCAATTGCCCAAAGTCACTCCAGTGATAACGTTACATCCCAGTGATGACGTTACACCCCAGTGACGAACGTCACCCCAGTGATGACGATAAGGTTCCCCGGGGCTCCTTCTGCACTCTTCATCCTGACGTTGCCAAGTCATACAACAGCTTTAAAATTACCTGAGTTAATATTCAAGAAGGCCTCACAATATTGGGGATATTTACCCAACATTACCCCAATCTTTACTTGAACTTCTAGAATTTTTAGGTTAAAAATTATACTGACATTAAAGATATTATTATCATGTAATAATTATAACTTATAATAACATCTTTCCATTTCAATAAGAAATTACGTATATGAATTTAATTGTAGTACTATGCTGGCAATCTACAAATTCCATTTCTTCCTAGATGATAAAAGGCAAGTTGAAAAGTCTCATTTTCTACATATAAATTAAACAAGAATATTAATGAAATGTGAAACAAAGAGAAATCTCAAAAACTCTTAATACAAACACAACAGGCTTATTTCCTACAGCTCCAGGCTACTTACAATATAAACATACATTTTGCTACATATATAATCAAATACTGCAAAAAGAAAAGAAAGAAGGGCATCGTTAAAAAAAAAAACCAACTATCAGTATTTTCCTCTAATTCCTTCTTTATTATTATTAAACAGATTTAGAAAAGAAAGGCAGGATTTGAGAATTTTTACCAAGATCAGATTCCTTAAAATGTCTAATTCTTGACAAAGTTGGCTCAGACACCTAGAAGGTCGTATCTGAAAGAATGTATGCCTGCACGGTTTGCTGGAAGAAAACCAACTTGAAACATAGGGTGCAGCTTCAGTGACATGAGCTAAACATAGAACATGAAAGTGGAAGCAATTAAAGGCTCGGTAGGTAACATTTCTTTGAAGCGTGCACAATAGTGGCTTGGACTAAGAGTCTGAAGTCGGTGCAGTTTTCTTTTACTTGACTAATTCAATTGCTGTTTATTGAATGATCTCAAGAACTTCTCTTGGGGCCCTGTCCTAGGTACAACAAAAACAAACAATATGAATGAGCCTGGCTCTTCTGCTAAAGAAGCTTAAAGATGCGGAGGGAGGTAAGGAAATAGACAATGATTATGATAAAAAAGCTAACAATGATGACAATGCCATTATTAGAAACAGCATTAAGTTGTCACTATATTCCAGGCACTATGTTAAGCAAGACAGCAACTCATTCACAGATGAGAAACAGGAAACTCTAAGAGGTGCAGTATTTACACAGGTCACTCAGGTAGAATTTGATAAAACTAGGATTAAAAGCCATGCTATGGAGGTGAGAGAGGAATCAGAGAGTGTGGAGGAGTGTGGGAGGCACAATATAGCCCGAAAAGATGCCTACGTCCTCATCTCTTGAAGCTGTGAACAGATTACCTTACACGGCAGAAGTGACTTTGCATATGTGATCAGATGGGGAAATGGTCATGGATCTGGGTGGGCCCAATGTAATCACAAGGATCCTCAGAAGTAGAAGAGGTGTTTGAGTCAGGGGGATTTATGACCACAGTAGGAAGGTAATACAGGATTACAGAATACACATTGCTGGCTTTGAACGTTGAAGAAGGAGAACTGGAGCCAAAGAATGTGAACATTTTCTAGAAACTGGAAAAGGCAAGGAAACATTTCTCCCCTAGGGGCTCCACATCTTTCAGGGGTTCTCATCTTTTTCTTCGTCTTTGTCCCATCTTTTCTCAACTGACCATCACATACAGCTTGAGAAATAATGAAAAAAAGAATCAGTTCTTTGGGACATACTGTGGGGGAAGGGAACATTCCAGAAATTTAAGGCATTGCTACTATGGTTGTTAAAAATATAGAGAGGTCAAGAAGTGACAAAATGCTTGTAATACACTGACTATCACAACTCCTACAGCTTCCACCTACGTAACTAGCCAACTTCACAACTGAAAACACTGCACTGTAAATACGCCAAAACTATTTACATTCCCAGTAAAGTCTAAGTTCGTTCTTTAAATCAAGTTAAAAATTTTAATCTTTTGTGAGTAACTTCTGAAGTCCAAACCTTTATATTCTCAAACACTGCCTGCAGCTTAGGCATAAATATGAATTAAACAGAATAAAACAGGTATAAATACTGACTAGATTTACAGCAATGGAGTGATGTAATCAAATGCTGGATCTCCATGTGAAGGCTAGTTTATGTAAATTGATTGGCCATCTTTAAATAGTAAGGATAAACACCCAAAATTGAATCCCTCTATATTGGTGCAATGAAGGTAAATGCTTGGCTGCCATGTATGACCAAGCAGGTTGTGCACTGCACAATCCCAGGGGGGCAATGGTGCAATGGTACCCCTGGAATTATGTAAAATGGCAGCCCTGTAAGTGAGTTTAGTTTAAGAAACTGCATCCAATTAGCAGTTGAGAAAAATGTGATGAGCAAATCTAAAGTGATACAGTAGAGGGCAATAAAGACTTATTAGGTAGATGAGACATTACAGAGTATGTCAATGGGAATTGAATGAAAGATTTTGATTTATGATTCCATTAGGCATAGTAGCATGATAGCATACATAATTATCAGCAACATATGGTTGGTAAAAATTTCCAAAAATAATCTAAACAAGCACAATCCCAGAGAAATGGACAATATAAGACAGATACTGACATTGTATTATTCAGGAAATACACTAAATACTTAGACCAAAAAAAGCTGATTGTTGATAATATATTTTTAAAAAAGGTAGTATCATATTAAGTTAGGTTGCAGTTGCAAAAGTGATTAATCTAGAGAAAAGTCACACTTTTTCTCCTTTTTCAGGAGGTGGGTACTGCATTATATTCACTAGTACTGAATAGTATTCAATAAAGAATATCTAGAAATTATCAAATTTATAGAACTTGAAGGGAACTGGATATGGAACTTAAACGCTAGCAGATTATTTAAATGGAGTTGAATTTAATGTTCTACTTTAGAAGTATACACACTAACACACCAGTCACATACACACACGTTCTCCAACTTTCCTTAGAAACTATTCTAATTTTTAACTCTGACTTGCAGGAAAACTTCTTCCTGCCGCTAAAAGTTATAATGGGTTTATAATGAAAAATAAGCAGCAGGAGAAATTATATAACAGTTCCTTCCTAGATCAAATTATTTTTAGAATCAATCATATAGATTATATTAAATTTAACTCTTAACCAGCTCAAAGGCATCAGGGACTTCCCACCAAATTCTCATGCTATTTTACCCACTCTTATCTTAAATATTCTCTTTTCCTGGGCTTACTGAATCCAGTGTTTATCTCTCAACAACAACAAAAAATCTCTTCCAACCAATCACTGCACTTCATTTTTTTATAGGTACTCTTTCTGCCAAGCACTTTCTTATTTACTGTTCAGACAAAAGAATTCAGCTACAAGATATTTTATTGCCTTTTTATTCTGCTTTGCAAGTATGAATTAACTTTTTTTTTGCCAAACATCAAATTTTGGTGATTTGAAAGTATGTAATACAGTAAAAAGTAATCTACTTGGACTCCAATAATTTTGAATTGATGAATTTTAGTTAGGGGCTTGCCATTTATCCTTAAAAACATATTAAGAATGGGGTGATTTGTGAAATAATGATATACACCAAAAAAATTGGGAACTCCTTCAGTCACGCTCAATCCTTGTGGAATTGCCAGTTACATAAAACTCACACATGGATAATAAATTATTCTCATCTATTTATATAACAAAGTCATTTAAAGAAAGATATCACTAGGGGCGCATGGGTGGCTCAGTCAGTTGAGTGTCTACCTTCAGCTTGGGTCAGGATCTCAGGGTCCTGGGATCGAGCCCCGCGTTGGGCTCCTTGCTCAGTGGGGAGCCTGCTTCTCCCTCTCCCTCTGTGATCTCTCTCGCTCTCACTCTCTCTCAAATAAATAATCTTTTAAAAAATAAAAAATAAATTAAAAAAGATATCACTACTGATTAATAGTTACTTTGTCGAGTTAAGGTTAGCATCACTAATTAATTTAAACATAGGAATAAGTTCTATACTAATTGTATGAAAGGCCTTTCCAAATTACTTCCCTTTCACTCTCTTTTATTCTGCTAGCATTCCAATCCCCAGCCAAGAGGAGAACCATAGATACACCAGCACCTTCTAGCTGAAAATGTACAGAATCAATAACAACAACAACAGCTAACATTTCTTAAGATGCCCTAACTTCACCTAAATTATCTCATTTCATTCTTAAAATAATCCTATGAGGCAGGTGGAAACAATCACAACACCATCAATAGAAATAAAATTAATAGCAGTAATGCCAGATACAACTGATATTCTTGATCTGTGCTGACTCATTTACTTCCACAGCAACCATAGGAAGTAGGTCCTAGTATGTTTTCCTCATTTTACATATGAGGACATTGAGGCGCAGAGAGGTTATGTAACTTGTCTAGCCCAAAGGCTATGAAATAGCAGAACAAGATTAAACTCGGTGGGGGCTCCAAAATCTCTGCTTGTAACCATTACACTGTGCTGCCTCTTCTCTCGTGACAATTCTATGACACACATACTAGTCTATGATCCTCACTTTACAGATGAGAAAACTGACACACAAGGAATTTAAGTTAATTTAATGAAGACTGCCTAGCTCGGAGGTAGGCAAATCTTCTGTAAAGGGCCAGATAGTAAACATTTTTGGCTCTACAGACCACAGGGTTTTTGTGCCAGCTATTTGATTCTGCTGACGTAGCACTAAAGCAGTCACAGACATTACACAAATAAATGATAAATGTTCTGATGAAACTTTATGAACATAGAAATATGACTTTCACATAACTTTCATGAGTCACAAAAAAATTCTTTTTTAGAACTTTTCGACAATGTACAAACCATTCTTAGGTTGCAAGCCATTCAAAAATAGGCAGGGGGCCAAATTAGGAAGACCAACTACAGTTTGTCTTCCCTGACAGCTTGTGATTGTTGGAGCTGGTATTATTAATTCCAGGTAATCCATGTCCAGAGTTCACATTTCAAACTACCCTATTCCAAAAAGTGCTTCTTAAACTCTTATGTACATAGGGGTCTTGTTAAAATGCACTTCTTTAGATTACCATATGCCTTCCTAATCTCTGAAATCATACCCAATGGTATGCTGCTGTCCATAATCAGGTGCTGAAAAGCTTGCGCCTTCCAAGCACACTTTGAGTAAGGGTGACCCCCTCTGACATGGGGGTGCCAATTTACCTGGCAAATGGAAAAATTTTTTAGATTACATAGTCTATAATCTTGTCAGTCCTAAGGGAACATTAGTCTGAAATTCACATGAAATATATTTCTTACTGCATCCATGATAGCGTAGTACAACTAAGTAATCAAATTTTGCTTTCAAACTGGATAGCCTTTTTGCCTTCTACTGATAGTTGTAAGGCTCATGTCAGTGACAAGGAAAAGCACAGTCTGAATATTAAAGAAAATGTGTTCTTCTCACCTAATTTTTCCAAACAGAGTATTGAATAGGCAAGACAAATTTCTCCCTCATGAGACCAAACATTAAATGCATAGAAACAATTTGATAGGTAATTGTTTTAAAAGTACTGTAATCATTTTTCATGCTAATCAAGTTTACCCTCAGAAAAATGGAAATAATCCTCTTTAGAAATCTCTGCACTTTCCACCAGAAATTAAACACTGTTAACTTCTACTTTATTAAAGTGTCCTTTCTTCTCCCTATAGATTTGTGGTCCTAACACGAGGCTCTTTTTAGAGACTTTTAGAAAATAGACATACATTTGTGTGAAAAGAAAGGCTTTCTGGTTATCTTAGGAGTTTATTATTTTATATAACAAAAGGTTACATTTAGTTTCCTTTTAAACCTACAATCTAGTACTCACAACCCTAACATTTGTTTTATTTTTCTGAAGAAACCCTGAGATGCGTAATGAGAGCATTTGCTGCCTAAACAAAACACATATTTTTTTATAGTCTTTTCAAGTGGTGTTTTCAAAGGCACTGGGAGAAAGGACGATGTTGCATGATGACTACCATTAGGATACAGTGATATTCTTTGACCTTTATTTAATCACCATCATCAAAAGGCATTTACCAGGGGCCCAGTGGTGGCAGCAGCTTATTTGTATCATGGCATTAAGTTTCACCCTGCCTTAGGGTTGGAAGAAAACTTGAGCGGTCACTTTATCAAACTGAGCTTCCAACCAAAAATACACTGACCCATTCAGAGAGCGCTTTCTCTCCTTCTCCAAATGGTATACAATATTTTTATAACCTTCCCTGTCAACCATAACAAAGTCAACTGAACATGAATGAAAAAGCAGATTTTATAGGACATATCAGTGATGTATACTTTGGGTTAATGCAGCATGCACGCATGTGCGCACAAACACACACATACACACACGGACACACACAGACACACACACACACACAGAATGACAAAAAAAGCACAATGCCTGTCCTGGATAGGCAGTTTGCCACATGGCTTATTGTTAGGGTACAAACCCCAAAAACTCAACCAAACAAAAACCTCAGAGTACAAAGTAAAGAACAGCTTCAAAAATCCAGGCTTCTGCAGCCCAGATCAGACCATATAGAGTGAGACCAGTGACTATTGTAGCTTACCAGGAAGAAGTTCCCGAGAAATATAATCACTGGACACTGATATTTAGACGACTGAAAAAAAATGCAAATACTAACTTTAGAAGAAAACGTGATATATCTCCATGCAGTGACTGGAGTGACAGATTAATATAATTTACTTATATAAATCTCTTCCATGAGCTAAGCATGGGGTAGCAAGTTATTTGTTTGCATGTAGATATATCCATTACTAGAATAATAAATTTGTCTCATGTGTTGAAGAGCATTTACCCCTCTAAATTTATTTTTTTAATTTTTTAAAAGATTTTATTTGAGAGAGAGAATGAGAGAGAGAGAGAGAGCATAAGAGGGGGGAGGGTCAGAGGGAGAAGCAGACTCCCTGCTAAGCAGGGAGCCCAACTCAGGACTAGATCCAGGGACTCCAGGATCATGACCTGAGCCGAAGGCAGTCACTTAACCAACTGAGCCACCCAGGCGCCCTACCCCTCTAAATTTAAAACAATTCACATTTGAGGGTTACAGTAAATATCTGGGTTTTTGTTTTGGTTTGGTTTTTGGTTGTTTTTTTTTTTAACCATTTAGCATTCATTTACCTTCCTTCCTATAACTACATCCCTATTTCCCTCAGGAACAACCTCTCTCCTGCTCAATCACCTGCCTCCAATGAAGCTGACTCTACATCCAAACCCTGAGGTAGGGCATGTGGTCCAGGTCAGTCCTGACAGCCATGGCTATCGGTTCAGGAGTGAACATGTCTCTGTTCTTCTTTCCCAATGTCCCTAAAACCCAGAAGACAGAGATAGGAGTTATTGCTGCCATGTTGAGAACACATGAAGACTGAGACTAAAGTCAACATAACAAGAGGCATCAACAGGAGATAGAAAGGAACCAAATGTTGATGATATTTTTAAAGCCCTGAATCCAGAAAGTTCTGAGATCTGGGCTTTTCAGCCTGTATGGGTTAATAAAGTTCTTTTCTGTTTAATTAAGCCATTAAAAAACCTTAATTGATTCAATGATTTAAAATTAAATAAGAGTAATCCTTTAGTATGTTGCTTTAATATGCCTTTCATTTAATCTTTTGTGCATATACATTTTAATAGTGAACAACTTCAGTCAAGTAGTGAACAAACTCTCTGCACCTTGTCTGTCACCTTAGCCTAACTGTATAGTTTTTGAGGTAAAGTATTATGTCTTGTATTTCTTTGTATTTCCCAAGACACCTAACAGTATATTTTTACAACATATTCTCAAAAATTGTTTGTTTGATTTACTGTCTTACCCTTTTATTTGCGAATGGGAAATCCACAGTACATCTGAATTGGGGAAAAAGTAACAGCCCAATACAGTTCAAAATATGGTCTTTAAGATTATTAATGTTTATATATGACCTATTGCTACTTTTTGAGCAAATGTATACTGGCTTATTTATTCAACAGAGTGCTTTCCTGCATATCCTGAATCCAATCATGATGAAACATCATTCAAACATTTTATAAAAAATAACTGACCATTATTCTTCAAAAGTGGCAAGGTCATGGAAGATAAGAAAACTGACATAGGTTGGGAGATATGGCTGAGACATAACAACAAAATACAATGTGAGGTCTTAGAATGGATTCTGAACTGGAAAAAAGATGGTAGTGGAAAAACTGATGGAATTCCAGTAGGGTTTATAGATGAGTTAACAGAATTCTGTATACACGCATTTACAGGTTTCAGTAACTGAGCTACGGCAAAGTAGGAAGGTAACATTAGGGGAAGCTGAGTGCAAGGCATGTGGGGACCCTCTCGCTATTTCTGTAACCTTCCTCAAAGTCTGAATTTATTTTAAGATAGAATAATTTAAAAAAAAGAATATTGTCCTCTTCCAAGTAGCTTGAATATACCCCCAATGATGTTGTGGTTACTTAAGTATTTTTGGAATTTATCTATCAGAATTGCCTTTAGAGCAAATTTTTTTATGCTTTGCATAATTTATTTTTTTATTTATCATGTTACATCAAAAACTAATGATGAACTGTATGGTGACTAACATAACATAATAGAGCAAATTTTTAAAACAAAAGAAAGGTCTCATTACTTTGTGAAAATAAATGAAGGAAACCCCATTTAAGATGGGGTCTGGAAGCACTGAAGGGGGAGCCCTCATGAATGTACCATTCTCTGCAGCCCGCATAACCAGCAGGAAGAAGGAGGACAAGAATTACTTCAGCAAGAAAGGACGTTTTTCACACAGGAATTTTATCTCCTGCTTTTAAGAAAAGGAAGGATGGTCCCTCCCTGCCCCAGCAACCACACACCAACCACTACTTGCAGCCAATGAAAAGCCGCCGCAGCCTTGAACTCCTGTTCTTGTCCAATAAACTTTTGTTCAAAACAACCCATCCCAATTTCCTCCTAACACAATAAAATCTGACCCCCCCCCCTTTTTCTCTTCAGACCTGCCTATGGCTCATCATAGCTTATTTGTCCCCAATTGCAATTTTTCAACTATTCCCAAATAAACTCTTTTTTAACTTCAATAAAATTAAGTTAACAACTTGAAAATCAGAATTACTAGCTTGATAGTCTCCCGTATTTATGTGAGGCCCTTGAAGAACCTTCAGCGCTGGGAGCAATCTATGCTGTGATCCAGGAAATCTGTGTTGTAGCTTAATCACCAAGTCTAACTGAATTACTTGAAGCCAACAGTAGGTGTCCTCAGCAGGGCTTCATCCTGTCTTATTCTACTGTGTCTACATTTACTTCTTTATACTTAGTACAAAAATGTATTTCCTGTGGGAGAAAAAAATCAATAAATATAAATTGAATTGGAAGTAAATTACATCTTATAAATGAAATTTATAAGGATAGAGATAACTGAGTTGAAAACAACAAAATCAAAAGAAAATCATGTAATTTCTAACTTAAATTTTTAACTTCCAAAGAATAATCAAGAGATGATCAAATTACACTGGGACTGAATGTAAATTATTTGGGTTAAAAGAATAGTCATTGAGAGGAAAGTTCCTCTTCCCTGCCACCCTCCCGTCCTGAAAAACAAAAGTAGCTCAATAGGGTACAATCCATTCCTCAAACTAGTAATATTAACACTCCCTTCCTATTCCTGCAATATATTCCAACCTTACACTATGAAGATTCAACTTTATGAAAAAACGATGAATATTCATCTTTTTTATTAAATTCAGCAATCATGTAAAGTAAGCAGTTACGTGTCTAAACTGAGTTACAGTACAAGATACAAAATTCATAAGATACAGGTCTTGCCCTCAATTGAGAAGCATATGGTCTAGTAAGGACAACAGATACATCAATATACAAAATATAAATACATGGAATAGCAAAAGTTCATACAAGTTATAGAAGTAGGGCACTGGAGAAATTAATATTCTTTGGACAATGACATTAGAGAAGGCTTCTTAGAGAAGATAAGACCTGAGTCAGTCTCAATTTATGAACAAGTAAATTTGAGACTTATATAAAGGGGCTTATCCTACATCACAGGGCTAGTTTATGGAACATTCAAAAATAGAACTCAAGTCCCTGAACTGTCTCTTGGATAAAGTACTGTAACAATTTCCTGTCACTCTGTTCAAGTTGGTGAGTTGTCCATTTTTAATCTATTGAGAGAGAATGCTGACAGGTAATGATGTTCCTCAGATTGTTAATGTCCACTTTATTTTTTATTTTTTAAAAGATTTTATTTATTTATTTGACAGAGAGAGAGCGCACAAGCAGGGGGAGGGGCAGAGGGAGAGGGAGAAGCAGGCTCCCTGCTGAGCAGAAGGCCTGATGTGGGGCTCAATCCCAGGACCCTGGGATCATGACCTGAGCCAAAGGCAGACCCTTAACCAACTGAGCCACCCAGGCGCCCCTAATGACCACTTTAGTCTTCTAGGTGCTAAGTCAAAAACCACAGTATCATCCTTGATCTGTCTCCTTCTCTCACATCCCATAACTGGTCCATCAGCAAGTCATGCAGGGTGTACTTTCAAAATGTATCCATAATTCTACTACCTCTCATCCTCTCATCACCTCTACTATCATCCAAGACAAGATTATCTCTCACCTGGTCTCTCTGCTCTAGTAGTCTATTCTTAACACAGCAGCCAAAGTGATTCTATTAAGATGTAAATCTGATCATGTTACTCATCTGCTCAGTCCCTTCCAGCGGCTTCCCTTCACTCAGAGTTAAAGCCAATGTCCTCACAATGACCTGCAAGGCTCTACATGGTTTGACCTCCTATTGCCCTTCTGACCTCATCTCCTATTACTCTCCTCTCCCTTGCCCCCATTTACTCTCTCAGTGACTTCATTTCAACTACCTTCTCCTCTTCCATATTCTCCAAACACATCAGGCATGTTCCCACCTTAACCCTTGTACTTATTTTTTCTTCTATTCATACCCACATCTAGATCCTTCACTTCCTCCAATAATGATCCAATAATCAATCACTCTCACAGTGAGGCGTTCTATGGCCAAATCATCTAAAATTTCACCCACACAACATTTCCCATCCCCCTTTTCTATTTTATTTTTATCCTTAGTACTGAAAAATATTTAACATACCCTATATTTTACTCAGGTATCTTGCTTATCTATCTGCACCCTCCTCCCTAATGAGGGGTCCAGGAGGGCAAGAACTTTTATCTTTTTTCTCCATTATTTTACCCCTAGTGCCTAACATATAGTAGTACTCATTATATACTCGTGAAGGAATAAATGAGTACAGATGTCACGATAACAAAGAATAAGCCCTTTCAAAGGGCTGGAAAGAACCAGGTTCTTTGAAAAGATAAACAAAATTGATAAACCTTTAGCCAAACTCATCAAGAAAAAGAGAAGACTCAAATAAATCAAATCAGAAATGAAGGAGGAGAAATAACAACTAACACTACAGAAATACAAAGGGTTATAAGAGAAAAATTATGAAAAATTACATGCCAACAAATTGGACAACCTAGAAGAAACTGATAAATTCCTAGAAACATATACCCTTCCAAAACTGAATCAGGAACTAACAGAAAATTAGAACAGACCAATTATTAGCAGTGACATTGAATGAGTAATCCAAAAAACTCCCAACAAACAAAAGTCTAGGACCAGACGGCTTCACAGGTGAATTCCACCCAACATGTAAAGAAGAATTAATATCTATTCTTCCCAAAATATTCCAGAAATGGAAAATGAAGGAAAGCTTCCAAATAGATTCTATAAGCCAGCATTACCCTGATAGCAAAACCAGACTATAAAAAAGTCACTACAAAAAAAGAGAACTACAGGCCAGTATCTCTGATAAACATAGATGTAAAAATCCTCAACAAAATATTAGCAAACCAAATTAAACAATACATTAAAATAATCATTTACCATGATCAAGTGGGTTTTATTCCAGGGATACAAGGGTGAGTCAATATTCACATCTCAATCAATGTGAAACATCACATTAATAAGAAAAAAGGTAACAACCATATGATCATCTCAATAGGCCGAAAAAGGAACTGACAAAGTACAAAATTCACTCATGATTAAAACTCTCAACAAACTAGGTTAAGAGGGAACATACTTCAACATAATAAAGGCCATTTATGAAAAACCCACAGCCAACATCATACTCAATGGTGACAAACTGAGAACTTTTCCTCTAAGATCAGGGATAAGACAAAAATGTCCACTCTCAGCACTTTTATTTAACTTAGTACTGGAAGTTCTAGCTGCAGCATCAGACAAGAAAAAGAAATAAAAGGCATCCAAGTTGGTAAGGAAGAAGTAAAACTTTCACTATTTGCATATCACATGATACTATATATGGAAAATTCTAAAGACTCTACCAAATAACCACTAGAACTGGTAAGTACATTCAGTAAAGTCACAGGATACAAAATTAATAAATGGAAAACTGTTGCACTTCTAATATACTAATAACAAAGTAGCAGAATAAGGAATTAAGAAAACAATCCCATTTATAATTGCACCAGAAAGAATAAAATACCTAAGAATAAAATTAACCAAGAAGATGAAAGACCCATACCTGTACATATATAAAGAATAAGCCCATGCTCGGTGATACAGAGTACAGACCAGAGAAGAGATGATAATCCATGCCTAACATCTACTAGGTGCCCAGCTATTTGTTGAATAAATATATTAACAATAATAACATAGGCGATTTCTTCTATCTTCAGGATAAGACCTGCTATTTAACAACTATGAAGTCAAGAATAAAATAGGCCCATGGATGGCAATGCCAAGAGTCTCCTCCAACTGACACTTACATGGTGCTAATGTCAAGGACCATGGAAAAATCTAAGGGTGGCTGCAGTAGGCTGATATTTGTCATGTCAAAATTCCTCCAGTCTATGAAGAAGAGAAAAGGCCATATTAGGAGTCAATAAATAAATGGTTTCTTCTTTATGCATCTTTTTTCAATTTTAAGTCTTTGCATGTTGTGTGTGTGTGTGTGTATGTGTGTGTGTATGCAAAACACTGCACAAGGAACAGGCTTCCTTTCTTCTCACAGATACATGTATAACCCATTATTTTGTGTGGTCTAGAGATAAACAACATATATTTTCCTCATAGTTTGATTTTACTCCATTAACCATACTACCAATTTCTTATGACAAAACAAAAATATCTACATCATAAGATATTTTGAGGATTACTACAATACTGGGATTGAAAATGTTTTGTAAAGTATTAAGTGCTCTTATTATTCCAAAGGAAACATTTGTAGAATACAATACTTTTCCATGAAGATTCTAGGTTCAACTCCATAGGCTACAGACAAAACAATGAGAAAAAATTCTGAAAGTTCCAGAAATAATTGTGTTAAAATGAAATCCATATATAAATAGCAAAAACCAATAGGTTCACTTAAATGTGAGGGTAAACAGTCAAAGGCCTGTAGTTAACATTCTACAGTGCAGAAGCATTTGTGGTTTTGAGTGAAACCCATTATGTATCAATGAAGAAACTGAGCTATGAGTAATAACTGACTATATGTTACCCAGATGATTCAGGCTTAGGGCTCAGATTTTCCTGACTCTAATTCAGGACTCTAAAATACAACAATAAGGCACATATTGAGCTCTAACTACGTGCCAATAGTGCTTTAAGTCTTTTTTGTTGTTGTTATGTTAATCACCATACATTACATCATTAGTTTTTGATGTAGTGTTCCATGATTCATTGTTTGCATATAACACCCAGTGTTCCATTCAGTACGTGCCCTCTTTAATACCCATCACCAGGCTAACCCATCCTCCCACCCCCTCCCCTTTAGAACCCTCAGTTTGTTTCTCAGAGTCCATCGTCTCTCATGGTTCGTCTCCCCCTCCGATTTCCACCCCCTTCAATTTTTCCCTTCCTACTATCTTCTTCATCTTTTTTTTTTTAACATATAATGTATTATTTGTTTCAGAGGTACTTTAAGTCTTTATATGGCTATCACAAACTGCTGCTGCTCTTATAATCCCTACTTCCCCTGACAGGAGAGACAAAGTGTCTTGACAAAGACAAATTAAGTAATTTAGCACGGCTGCACAGCTTGGAAGTGGCTCAACTGGAATTTGAACCCAGGCAGGCTAACAGCCCCACTATGCTCTCAATTTCTATGCCATTTCTCTAAGTAGAGGTAAACAGTCAGCCTTTCATCACGACTTCTTATTCTCATGCAAAATTAGTTCTTAGGGTGGAAAAAATCTTAGCACAATGGTCCAGCACCTCCAAAGGGCCACAGAACATAAAGAGACACACTAAATCTGTGGTATTAAAATTCTACTGAAGGGAGGAAGAGATTAGGAAAAGAGGTCTAAGAAGGCTCCTTATAAGGAAGGAGGGGCAATTATTAAAAGTGCTGAAAATACTGCCTTAGGTCAATACCTCTTAACGTAGAAAAAGTAAATATTTACTCTACGTATTCAATTGAGAATGGATTCAATAAACCCCCATCCCGTGAAATCCTTTCCCATGACCACTGAGATGACTATAGTTGAAGGTCACATGGAAGAACTGTTGAAGTAAAGAGGATCTAGCCTTATGAAGGCTGACAACCAGCCTCTCCCCCTGCATTTTTCCTGCAGCCTCCTTGACTTGCTATTTTGTTTCCCTAAAGTGGATAAAATATGGGTTTAGGAGAACAAGTACTCAGTGGAGTGCAGCGGAAAAGGCACAGTATTTGGACACAGAAGAGTGGAGGGGACTTCAGGTCCACCACTTACTGGTGTTGACAAATCATTTCAAACCCGTTGAGTTGCAGATCTCTCATCTACAAAATGGAAGCAATAAAGGACAACTAAAAGCATAAATAACAAAGAAGTATTCTTAACGTTAGGTATTGTTATTACTGGAAGAAATGTAGGTGGTTGTGCTACTGAAATTCAGTAATAATTTAAACATACCTTTATATATTATCACATTTGAGCCTCAAAATAAAGTGGAACGATCATTTCTAGGTCTCTTGAGCACATAGGAAAAACAGAGTTCAGAGAACTTAGGGCGTTGCTTAAGGTCACACAATCAGCAAGGGTCAGAACCACGTGTTCTATCCCGAGGCAGCGCTCTTCCAGGCAAATCTTTCCGTTAACCTTCAGCACAGTAGTAAAGTGGTAAATCTCACTGATTTTCTAACATATTATTTGTCTTTAGAACAACTAAATAAATGATGAAGCTGAGAAAATGAGTAAACATTCCCACTATGATAATATTTTTGCTGACTGAGATTCATTCTTCATGGGTTCTTATAGAATTTTAAATAGTTTATCCAAGGTCTTGTATTTGCTGCTCGCTCAGAGAAGCATGTGTTTTCCCAAAGTTGGCCACAGAGACTGAAGAGTGTATGAACAGGTTAAGGCCAAAACAGAGGGGAGAAGATAAAGTAACACATTCAATGCAGAAATTGCAATCACGAATTCAACACAACATTTATGTTTTTACATGTTGCCTAAGGTTTAAAAATCAGACAAACCTTTAAAGGTTAATAAAGATTATTGTAGGGATGTGAACATACAAAATTGAAAAATTTCATTTCTCTAAATGACTTTAATTTTGCTAAATTATTTACAGAGATAAAATTTTCTGAAACAGATCATTATCCTTTCCCAAAATTTCTTTGTGGCATACAAAACAGACCAGTAGATCAACCAACCAACAAAAACCTGTCTCTGAGATCACCCACGATCTTCTGTGTATTAGAAAAATAATACATTAATACTACTAACTAAAAAATGAATAATGAAAAGGAAATAAATCCATCAGTATCCAAGTGCCTTTAAAGCAAGTCAGTACCCTTTTCTCTAAGCATAAGCATAAGCTTCAAAAATATAGGTCATATAATATCTTTAGATGTTTTCTTATGGGTGTAAATGAAAAACTGTGGTATTAGTCAGATCTGATTCATACTCATTAAGGAGTAACTTCCTTTGGCACAACTGCTCTTGGACAAACAGATTCTTAAATATATGTGCTTGGCTATGTCTCCCTAGTATTCTTTCCTTCAGGCTAAACATACTGCTTGTTCAACTTCTTCCTATCTTAAGTATATATATAATATATAACTAATACACATTTTATATTAATTTATACTTATACATTAATTTATCATATCACTTTATAGTTAATAAGTATATAATATAAAATATATAATGTATAATTATATATATTTATGTAAATATATATAAGTATCTTCTATATATTAACCTGTATATATATATATATATATCCTGAGTACTGTTTTTCTCTGTGAGATTTTATACAAGCCTATGGAAGTAGAGCTTAATGCCATTTGATTGTATTGTTTAACCAAGTCAATATATATTTGAGTAATGACTATGTACCCCAAATTTGACCAGCACCTATGGAAAAAAACAAAGTAGTATAACATATGGTAACTTTCTTCAATCGATTTATAGTCCAGTTGGAGATACTTAATTTTAAAAGTACACAGAATAATCCTAGTAAAATTAAATACTCCATTATCTGATACTAATTATAACTGCAATAGGAATTTATAGGGTTATCAAGTACATGTCATATATGCCACTATTTCTATTGCCTTGCCCACGGCAGACATTGCTAACAGACCACTGTACTGAATGCTGAGTTTGGACCCATGACTTTAGAACCCTTCTGTAAGTGAAGTACATTAAAAGAAGTAATTAAAGGTAAGTATGGTGGATTACTAGTGGCGTTCAGCTGTACAGTGCTAAGTTAGCTCTTGGAAAACTGAGAAAATATGTTAAATGTGTTTGACATATTTTTCCTCAAAATTTATTACTGGTTCTGTTATTGTTATAGGTTATTATTATAGGTTTTATAGAAACAACTTGTTTTTAAGTGGAGTTCCTTATAAGAAGCTTGACTCATGATAACATGCTTTAATAAAATTCCTCAATGCCCCATTAAAGATAGAATTTATACTTTCAGGTTTCTAAATTTACAGTTTAGAAATGACTGTAATAATAGTTTGTCCATCAGAGCGCCTGGGTAGCTCAGTCAGTTAAGTGTCAGACTCTTCATTTGGGCTCATGTCATGATCTCAGGGTTGTGAGATGGGGCTCCGCACTGGGCATGGAGCCTGCTTGATATTCTCTCTCTCGCTCTCCCACTGCCCCTCCCCCGCTCCCTCTCTCAAATAATAATAATAATAATAATGATAATAACAATAATGTTTGTCCATCAGTAATGATAGAGGGACCTAAATGGACTTCTATAAAACTAGGGATAGTATGGGATACTTTTCCTTTTCCACAAAGGAAACAGTAAAGAGAAAAGTTACATATTTTTCCCCAAGGTCACAACTAGACACACACACACACACACACACAAACATACACACACGTTTACTATGCTCAATCATTTGATATCACTCTCAGATATTTTATTTGTATAGTTACTACAAGATATCTAGCTCCTTTTCTGTATTTCTTTAGTAGGGGCTAGTTTAGACAGGCCGAGCCTGAGGACATAGAACAATAAAAGATTTTTAATCAAAGTTTATAGCATTTTCATCACAAAACCATTGGTGGCTCCATGGTAAAAACTTTATGCCTCTACAATAACCCTGACCACAGTCCATATGGGGGACGGGGGGGGTATAAATTCAAAAGAAATTCTGATATCACTCTTAGATATTTTATTTGTAAAGTTACTATAAGATATCTAGCTCTGAAATCTCTGCTGTGCAAGATAAGGGGAGGTTTCAGCCTTTTTGAGTATGTTTCATAGTGCAAATATCATACACCTGCACCTAGGAAATATGTGAATCGCCCTGGGAATGATTCTGGCTCATCTGTCAGTCACCTGTCTTAGGCCAGTGTACATGCCTGGTACATTCTGAGCACGGGGAAGGATTTTGTCTTATAGTAAGTTTTTTCCTTAATGAGACATATTAAGGAAAACCCCAAGCTTTGAAACATCCTAGCACAGTATATGTTTATTAACTTACTTTTATAAAATGGTAATAATTTAAAAAATGGTTTCATCAGCAATGGACTTAATTTTGCCCAGGCATGAGGCTAAAAATTTAGCCATTTTTAGAGATTGCTTTTTAAAGCCCCTTAGCTACCATTAGAAAAGTTTCTGAAACCTAGGCTACAGGGTGGCCCTATCGCTTGACTTAGTACAGATGTTTTCCAAGTGATAGGCAATGGCATGCAGGAAACAACGCAGGTCTTTGAGTCTCGTTAGATCCACTGGGCTCTTCTCCATGCAGTCCCCAGGTAACCGGAAGCAGAACACAGGGTATTGCCAGTTACCTTTCTTATACATAAGAAGATGATGATGGTATTTAATCCTGCCCTTGGAAACTGATGGTGGCAGCCTCAGACAGTGTCCTTAAAGGCTTTGCAGGTATTTCCAGGTGTAAAGATATCCTCAGTGATCTATTCTTTGGGTCACCGTCAGTTTGTGAAGGCACTGTTTGAAAGTGCTGGTGTCAAAGGTAAATTTAGAGTAAGTTGCAAGTGACAGACTGGAATCCATGAGGCTGGGACCATTTCTGTCTTGTCAACCACTGCATCCCTTATACCTAGCTACAAGCCGGCACTCAATATGCACTTACTCCAGTAAGCTGACAGACAAGTCTACAGCTAGAAGAAAGAGACACTAGGAATGCTCTACCTCTCCTTGACTTTCAGCATGTGCAACACAGCTGCCTGGTAACACGCGTGAATAGTGAGGGTTAACCATGATGTCATTTTTCTGGCAGCCTTCACTAGATTATAAGGAGCGACTTTTATTAAATTAAAAGATTGTTCTTAGTGAAGAAATACAAACTGTGACATCGGATGCAACAGGAAAAACCTGGCAGGGATTAATTTGGCCATGTCATTACAGACATTAAGCTAAATGAAGAGCAGTATGCTAGGTCCTGGGCTTTTCAAGATATTGGCTGGAATACTGGCTTCTCCCTAGTGAAAGCCTGCTGTGTAAGACAGAAAATGGTTAGATAATTATAGATGGGGATAGGAAGAAAGACAATTAGTCCTAAACTTTGGTGCCACAAGCCCAAGCTATGCAAGTAGAAAAGGAAGATGGCTGGAAGGAAGTAATTATCTTGCTCACCTAAGTCCAAGTGCCTGATGACTGGCATACTGGAGGTATGTAGTAAATTGCTATAATCAGTAAGTAAAGGCCAAATGAGTAAATCCTAGTCAAAAGTGGAGAAAGACTGAAAATTTTTATTAAAATTATCTTAAAAATATGATTAAAAAGGTGCCAGTCAGATATCTTAGCCACCTAATTAGGGGTCAGTTAGTGATGCATCTTTATGCAAAATGCTCAGAATAAATACAACTGTAATTTACAGGAAACACACACACACATTTATTTATTTGGCCTCTTGAATTCCCGAGTCCCCATTCATCTCTTATCCCTGATTGACATGGGACTCTGACAACAATACAGCTGAAAGAGGGACTGGGCAGAGAGATTAACAAGGTTCCAGAGGCAATCAAACAGCTGCCTAATTTATTGTGATGCACTCTATCATGGATGGATGTTCTGGAGGTTACATAAGCTACAAAGAAAAAATGCAGGTGAAACTGTGGTGTGGGGGGAAAAAACCTACAATAGTACTCGAGATGGATTCAGTTTGTCTCTTTCCTTCAAACTACATTGATGCTATTAATTTGCAACATAATTATTTTATCAATAAAACCAGACAGTGGTAGTAGATTTACTCAAATTCAATTGTTTGATCATTTTTTCAAGTTTCCTTGTTATTGTGTAAATAACCCAATGCCGGTTTTTTTGGTAAATAATGTTATCTGCTTCTGTTAAATACACTAGAAGAAGCTCAGAAAATCCTTAGTGAAAAGCTGTGAGCTTGATCATCTGACTCAATGAACAGATTGAAGAGTCATCAGAGGAAGCAGGAAGTGGGTAGGGTCCAGAAGGACAACATCTGCATTCTATTCCTGTTGTCTCCATCCTCTGCGTGACCTAGGATGACCTACATCTCTCTTTCTGAGTGCTTGCAGTGACTCAGTTGTGGGTTTTTTTTTTTTTTCATTCTCTATTTAATTCTATATCATACATAGATCATTTCCTCTGGAAAGCAAAAAAATACAAAATGATCTTTTTAGTTCTTTCTTCTATCTGTACTCCAAGTCAGTTATTAGCTCCATTGTTTAGGAGACTGAAGTGAAATGTCATTACATTTACCACATTTGATAGTAAAAAAACAATAATGAAAATATTGTGGAAAGTAATTTTCAAAGTTTTTGAATTATGGGACCTGACAACAATGACTTTTATAGCCCAGAAGAAAAAAATCCCTATTGGAATTTGGGAATTAGTTTAGGTCTATCAGAAAAACACTAAATGTATCTTCTGTGGTATCAGATTCAGTGGATCATAATCTAAAAACACATATTCTCAAACTTCTGTGTCCATAGGAATTATCCAGAACCCTAGGACTCAGAAGCTGTGGCATTTCTATCCTGTATCCCCTGTGAAAGATGCAGGTTGGACCAGACAACATTTTCAGTGACAACGCCGCGGGCGGTCACCGCCTGTTTCTTTGTCAGGATCTCTTTGAGTGTTATGTTAACATCTATAAATAGAATGACTCATGGCTAACATTAGGGATTTGGACACAGACTCTTTGTTTGACACTTGTTAATGAAAGGAGAAGGCACTTTTAAAGGCAGGAATTTGACCTTGGCTAATGTTTTTATCAATAGGCAATATTTCAATATTTCAACTGAGACTTTAAATTTGCTTCTAAAGTTACTAAAATTGCTTTTAGTTGTCTTTTTCAGGCTCTGATCTGTTCATTTTAGTGCAAAAGTTGTGAAGATATAAATTACTTTATCAAATAGTTTATACAATACTGATGAAATGTACCCAAATATTGGGTTAGTGAGTTCTCATTTGTTTGTTTTGTAAAACATAGCCCTTGACCAATACAGAACTTAAATATTCTGACTAAAGCAAAATAACAAGTCCTTTATTAGAAGATGCTTGGCTGAGGGCACCAGTCATATAAAAGCAACAGTATCAGAAGTCCTCCCAGGACAACTTTGGAGCAATGTTCTCTCACTCCATACTACCCCACAGTCAAACAGAGGAATAAGATATAGTACAGTGTTTATTCAAGTTTTAATGAAAAATAACTGCAAGCATCAAGAGCACAGAGAAAAATACCACATAGCTGGTTCTTACCTTTGTCCATGCAGTCACACACACACACACACACACACACACACACACACACACAAGTGTGAAGTGTTAAAATAAGTGTATACAAAATGCTCAGAGGGCACCAAAGAGGCAGAAAGAGATCATCTGGGGAAGCAAGGAAGGCGGGCTTGGAGATGGCATCTAAATTGGATTATGAAAGGCTAGTGTTGCTTTGAGAATAGAGAAGTAAATTTCATGCAGAGTGAGTAGGAATGAAGGCACAGGGTTACAAAAGTATCTATTCGCATTCACAAAATCTTGTACTTCAGTGAAAGATTGTGTGGGATTGAGTGGAGAGGAGACTAGACCGGAAGTATAGGCTGGGGGCAGATTCATAACAGCATGCATTCAGTCCATACACAATTCACTTACTTCATCAATTTTGACATGGACTTTATTCTTTTAACCTTTAACACCTTTGAAATGAGGAAGTGGTTGGGCACGTGGCAGTTATTAGATTGCCACACCTGTGACTGCATGTAAAAACTTGCAAAATGGATGCCAGCAGCTTGGCATAAGGTTATTTTAAGAAATGTTTCACCACAGGGGCACCTGGGTGGCTCAGTCGTTAAGCGTCTGCCTTCGGCTCAGGTCATGATCCCAGGGTCCTGGGATCCAGTCCCACATCGGGCTCCCCGCTCAGCAGGGAGCCTGCTTCTCCCTTTCCCGCTCCCCCTGCTTGTGTTCCCTCTCTTGCTGTGTCTCTCTCTGTCAAATAAATAAATAAAATCTTAAAAAAAAGAAAAAGAAATGTTTCACCACAAATATTCCTGATGAGAGAACAATATTATGTGGCACAAAAATGGCCATCAATGACTCAGAGATGGAAAGAGATTCAGAAAAGTCAGGCTTTCACTACAAAGTTGTAACAACCTAACCTTAATTAAATTTATTTTGCTTATATTTTGCTTTTTACTTATGCACAAAAGTGATAATAAAAACTTTGTTGTGTTTTTCCCAAGGAAGTCTAAAAAGTCTGTCAGGAAGAATGAAATTAAAACTCAAAGGGATATAAGAAAGAAAGAATTGTGCCATAGTTCTTTTGCAGATTATTTTTCCTTAGTGGTACATAAGAAATGGTGTGTTTCGTGATCACAGACATCTTAGATTTGATGAAATAGCTTATTCGGCATGGGCATTGCATGCCTAGGATCTGCCACGCTCTGCCTTAGGTGCTGGGGCTATAATGATGAGCAAAACGTGATATATCCCAAATTTCACACTGCTCCCTGCTTACAGTCTCGATGTGGGGCTGAAAGCCTGAACTATGTGTTATATAGGGAGCCCCCAGAGGGTTTTAAGAGCAGGAATGATATGATGAGATATGTTTTGAGGGAACTTAGCTCTAGCACTGATACACAGGCTGGAAGTCAGGAAAGGGGCCCGGTGGTACAGAGAAAGATCTTAAAATAGTTTGTGTAAGATATAATGGGGGCCTGGATTAAGGCATGGCCACAGGCAGAGAAAGAAAGAGGACTTAAGCAACATGATTCCCACTGCTCATAGTTCTTGATCAAAGAAAACTAGCAGACAATTTAAACTGCCTTGACACTGATGGAAATACAGTATAGCATTTGAGAGCTATTTAATCACCAAACAGATTTTTCACTTTCAAAGTGGTATGTGCACTTTGGCCTGAAATCCCTCCACACTGAGGACAAGGCAATGTGCTAAGCCCTAGGAATTCAAAGAATTGAGTCTTCCCAGGTGAAGGGATAGAGAGAGAGAGAGAGAGAGAGGTGATGTGATTATACCGATGTGACTATGTGCAGTAATAGCTAAGGTAGGCACTGGGAGAGCTCACATTGGAAGCAACGCCCAGACATGGGAACAATGTCCGAGGGGAAGTCCCATCTGACCAGAGGCTGGTAGAAGTAGTGCAAAGAGGCCACAAGTCAGACATTGCAAGAAAGGGCATTCTGGGCAGAGGTAAGCCTGTGGAAAAGCACAGAGCTGAGAAAGAGCAAAGCATATTTGGAGTAATTTTCAATATATGGATGTGTCTATCAACAGTGCAGAGAAATAAGGGGACCTTTCACCCAAAGGGCCTTACTTCACATTAAAGTGCTTCAATTTAATTCTAGAGCGCTATAGATCCACTGAAGGATTGCCTATATTTCAATTTATGTCATTTAAATAGGCCTTTGAAAAATTTTATAACTCTAAATTGGATTACACATAAAATCAACTCTGAAAACAGTTTTTCATCAAGTTTCAAAATAAACGATAAAGGGGTGCCTGGGTGGTTCAGTCAGTTAATCGTCTGCCTTCGGCTCCGGTCATGATCCTGCATCGGGCTCCCTGCTCAGTGGGGAGCCTGCTTCTCCCTCTCCCTTGCCTGCCTGCCTGCCTGTGTGCTCCCCCCTCCCCCCTCTCTCTCTCTCTCAAATAAATAAAATATTTTTAAAAATAAATTATAAAAAGCAAGGGAAGCAATTACTAATATGTCCAATTAAAGTATACAATTGAGGGGCGCCTGGGTGGCTCAGTCGTTAAGCGTCTGCCTTCGGCTCAGGTCATGGTCCCAGGGTCCTGGGATCGAGCCCCGCATCGGGCTCCCTGCTCCGCGGGAAGCCTGCTTCTCCCTCTCCCGCTCCCCCTGCTTGTGTTCCTGCTCTTGCTGTCTCTCTCTGTCAAATAAATAAATAAAATCTTTAAAAAAAATAAAAAATAAAAAAAAAAATAAAGTATACAATTGAGAATGCTTCTGAAAAAGCAAAGTTCCAGGAGCAGTAAATGGGTGACCAATTTAAAATTTTATTTCTTTACAAGTGCCATATCAAGTAGACTAGGTTGCCCTATTTTCAGAATTTTTCCATGACATAGTTCAATGTAATAGGAAAGGTGTCTACAGATAGTGATCTAATGATCCTTTTTTAAAAAGATAACAAAATATGGGAAAAATTTCCAGCTTATTCAAAGTTTCTCTTTTATATTTATGAACATAGTATACTTAAGATATATATAAAGACATATATATATATATATATATATATATATACACATATATATATACACATACACACACACATAAAACAAATGATTATTTTAACATCAACATTTTGGTTTGCTGTCATGTTTATAGAATAGATTTAAAAACAGTGCTGTTTTTGAGTTCAGATTTACATGGATTTCACAAATTTAAGAAACTGCAAGGGCATACAAAATTCAGCTAATATCATCTTCTCTTTGGGATATTAGGTCAGCACCCACCTGACATAATTTTAAAATTACCATTGAAGAATGAACCACTTCTTTGTCCTGAGTTTTTGATTAAACACATGACCTTCCAAGAAAGAAATCAAATGCAGATGGAATCAGGAGCTAGACCATGGTTTGTGTGCTCCACACAAGAAATGTGTTGAAACATTGGTAGACTCTGAGACCCCAAACTGCAGATGGAAAAGGCATCTAGTCAAGCGTGCCCCCTTTCCCTCATAATCTCATGTCCACATGTGGTTTTAGCTACCCCCCCCCCAACTGCCTGAGCATGTCGCAGCCTTCCTGATGTTATGTCATATTTGTTACTTACATGTGTAACTCAGTTTTACCACTAACCTGTAAAACTCTGGAGAGCAAGAATCATATTTCATTCATTTTTTCATCTTTTTATAACAAAAAGTCAAATGCCTTTACAAAAAAAAGCTAAAAAAAATCTATGTTGAAGTAAATTACAGATATGTGTACAATACTTACAACTTTTATTGCTAGTCTCAACAGATACTAGCATTTCTAGACAACAATTAAAATTTTATACTATATAAACTTTGTTTCTTTGCGCTATTTTTATTTTTTTTGTGCTATTTGAAATCATTAATGTTCCCATCAGCATATTTCAACATCATCAAAACCAACATTTGAAAAAGGAAAAGGAAAAAAAAATCCTATTACTTTATATAAATTGCTTTAGAACTGAACTGGCTTTGAAGTGAATGATTATGTGTACGCAAAATTTCTCAAAATGTCAAAATTATAGAACAAATCCTTGAGTCTAAGTAGTATATGTTTAAAGAATGACTACTTTGATGTGTTTTCTAAACAAGTTTTTGTTTTAAGGGGGTAGAATTCATCTGTATAACTAAAATGTATATTTACATTAGAGCCAGTATATATACTTGTAAGATTTCTAATATTATGCACTCAGATGTGGCCCTAGATGCCAGATGGTCCAGAATAGAATGTTCACAGTATCAATGTTAAAACTCACATTCTCAGATGACTGTATTCTCAGATGATTGTCACTGCGTCAAGAGCATACTTTTTTTTGTACCAAACCCTGAGTGAATAAACAGAATGTAAATCTTTTTCTTCAGACATTTAAGATGTGAATGAAGTCAGGCTCCTCTAGCTTTGATGGGTTCCATAGGAGCACAAAGAATGTGTTACATTCTTTCTCAGTTCCCAGTTCTTGATAGAAACAGTGCTGAGTAAGTTTGCTGCTTTCCAGAACATTGCCAGATAAGCAAACTTGCTTCAGTTTTAGAAGCAGGAAAAGTCACAGAAACAACTCAATGAGCTGCTTATTCTTGAGAAATAAGAAACTGGAATTAGTTTGCTGAAGCACAAAGGAGAAACACTAATCACTATAGAGTGGCTTTGTTTTCAAACTAAAAAAGAAAAAATATCTCTTTAAGAGCTCTATGGAATGGAAACACCAAAGTATTTAAGGAATAATCTATGCTCAAGAGGCACCAAGATGGCTTAGAGATGTCTGTTTGCACTACATGAAATACTGATCAGTGCCATAGGAGGCCTGGGACTTAGTTTGTTGTATAGAGTAAACTGTTGCGTCAGCCATGGGAAGCATATTCTTAATGAAGACTATCCTAGGCAATGTGTTTATTTCAGAGCTTCTTGTCCTTGTTTATTGTTTTAATTGCTTGTTTCTCCTTTTCAATCCAAAGTTTAGAACTGCAATGATTTAGTGGGTTGTTTTTTTTTTTTTGTTTGTTTTTTGTTTTTTTGTCTTATCAGTAAAAACTTAACATTATATGGAAGTTTCCTTTTATATTTCTTAAAGACCTTCTGGTTTGCTTCAAAGAATCTAAACTGAAGATACTACATAGAGACAAACATGATGAGATCACTTATAGACTTTAAGGTGATGGGGAGCATTTTAAGAAATGTGCCCTTGGGAGGTGGCCAGGCATAATTTTGATCAAGTAATCGCTAAGAATTTGCAGTATTATGAGGAATGTCTTCAAAGTCACACCTTAGCTTTGGTTAAAGCATCTAGCTCATCTCACTCTCTGTCAGGTGTCTATTTCAAACTCTTAGACAACTGATCATTCAGTTATTCAAACATCCATCATAGCATGAATAAATTATGGTTCATTCATCCCATGAAATATGCATCAACACAAAGCTGAGCTATAACTCCACTGGCCTGGAGTAAGCATCACTCTACTGTGACATGTAATTTGGGGAGAGGGAGAGACAGAGCAAGAGGGAGAAAGCGCGTATGTGAGGAGAGGGGAGGGACAGAGAGAGAATCTTAAGGAGGCTCCATGCTTAGCTTGGAGCCCAACACAGGGCTCAATCTCATGACCCTGAGATCATGACATGAGCCAAAATCAAGAGTCAGACTCTAACTAAGCCACTCAGGCACCCCATTCACAGTATGTTTTTACTTTTGTTTAAAATATGTATGCATGTGGGCGAGTATACAAGTATTGTTTAAGCATGAAGAAAAATGTGGAAGGATAATCTCTATGGCCAGGAGAGTACATTCAGAAAGCAGATGTGGCATAATTTTTTCCTTGTACATTTTTATACTGTTTTATTTGCATGAATAAGCACATATTTTGTAATTTGAGGATCTAATGAAGAAAGTGTAAGTGGAATTTTTAAAAATTAATCTTGGGAAAAACAAACTGAGGGTTCTAGAGGGGAGGGGGGTGGGAGGATGGGTTAGCCTGGTGATGGGTATTGAGGAGGGCACGTTCTGCATGGAGCACTGGGTGTTATGCACAAACAATGAATCATGGAACACTATATCTAAAACTAATGATGTAATGTATGGGGATTAACATAGCAATAAAAAAATTAAAAAAAAATTAATCTTGGACTGAATTTGTTTTTAATTTTTCTAATCTATTACCAAACTACTATTGACCCTACTTCCACCGTTTACTAACTGTGTAAGACTGGGACATCTATTTACTCTTTTTATACTTCAGTAAACTAATCAGTACAATAGGGATTATTACACCAGTCTCACAGAAGTAGTTGTGATAACTGCTGATACATGTAAAGCACACAGAATAGTGGCTCATATTAAACAATAAATATCATCTTCTAGTATAAGTGGGGGCTATCTGAAGAAATAATTTGCTAAGGTTTCCGGGAAACTCCACTGGTTTTGTGACTAAAGCATATTCAACGTGGCTACCTGTTTTTGGCTCAGAACTTTGGATAGTTTTCCTCATTTAAATATTGATGGAAGGAAGGTAAGAACTGCAAGTTTTTCTCATTATCAAACAAAGAATCAAAAGTGATCAAATGGGTAACATCTGCTGAAGCAGATTAATTCTTAATTAGGAAATTTTAACCCCCAAAATATCTTTTTAATTCAAGCAAAATCTATATATTTTTAATTAAGTTCCCAGATGATTGTAGTTTTTCTGGCTTCCAAGATGCAAATTTATGGTCACCTATAAATGTCAAGCCAGGCAGCAGAATGCTAATTAAGTAATCTGGTTAAATACTCAAGTTTCAAAAATTGTTTTTTTCTCCCCTAATGTTTTTCCCCCCACTTGAAAACTCCATATCAGAAGAAAAAAAAGCTTTAATTATTTAAAACAATGTAATACTGTAAGATAATTTTGATACCTAAATAAGGTTAAAAATATCAATGTTGTTGACTACATCTTACCGAAATAACAAAAAAGAAAATGCAATCTTTGTAGTAAAAAAAGGACAATTAGTGAGTAAAGGGAATTTAGTTTACTTCTGAGGGTAGGAGATGAGTTTCTGCACCTCTACTATATCTAATATTCCAAAGGATCACATGGCCATCTACCACTGCCCATAAACAATTGAAAAGCAACAATATCCAACAGATTTCTATGTTGCTAGACCTACACCATTGTTAGTTTAAAACAGAAAGTACTCAGAAAACTATTATTCTCAGAAAAATGTAGACAAAAAATTTCATGACTTGTTTTTTCAAGTAATTACTTTAAAATGGTTTTAAATAATGTAGTAAGCTCAACAGAACATACTGAAATATATGAGTGCTTATAATAGTTTTAATGGAAAGTAAAAAGTATGATGATCTCCCCATGCCATTTAAATCATTTAAACCACACAGTAAAGGGCGTCAGTAAATGATAGTGCTGAGACAAAAACAGGAAAAATATCATTTAAAAATTACAAAGCATTATGCTTTAGAAAAGGATCAGATGTAATGGATATAGCCAAGCAGGCATGTCAGAAAGGTTTTCTCTTTCTATAATACCTACGCCTTGGCAGTCTGCCTTCTTCATGGTCCCATTTCATCAGGAAACAAATGGCAATAGAAATCCATCTGTTTGGTCCCATAAACACAAAGATTTGATTTTCCACTTGTACAGAAATCAGAGATCTATTTGATAATGGAACTAGGAAACGTTTCTGCATAATAACAGAGGAAGTAACAACAGATGGAGCTGGGAGATCCCACCTACCCGGGGCTGTTTTTGTCCTTCCTCATTTCTGTGCAGGTGATCAGGCAACCTTATAGCTGTGTGGGAGCCCGGTCTGATCCGATGAGTGTTCTGTTACCTGTGAGCCTGGTACTTGATGTCTCACAGGCTCCACACACACCTCCACCAGGGCCCATGGTTGGGAGAGGAGCCCGTAAGCAGAAAAGCAGCCAAGGAAAAAAGAGACCCAAACTCCACACAGCAAGCTGTTCTCCCCTTAAAGAAAATGCCGTTCAGTAAATACAAGGAAGGCAGTGTTAAATGCAATTGCTCTTCAGTTAAGTATGTGAGAAATATGCTCCATAAGAGTATTTTTCTTTGTAGCACATAATTTAAATCATACAATAAGAGGTATTAGTAAATGATAGGTAGCACTGAAGTGAAATTTCCTTGTAGCATAGAAAGAAAGCACAGAAACAATTTAGAGATTGTGCCCATATGACTTCTAAGCACCAAAGAACATAACATTGATGTCTACACCATTCTCACCATAATTCGCTGTGTTCTTACTATGTCCTACGCTTTGTGATAAGTGCTTTAAATGTATTACTTAATTAATTTCGGTAGCCTGTGAGGTAGGTACTACTCATATTTTCATTTAACAGAAGAAAGAATGGAATATTTAGCAAGGCTGAGGAACTTGCTCAAGGTCAAATAACTAGTAAATGGCAGAGATAGGACTTGAACTCTGTCTTTTAAGACTTCTAAGACTGACCTCTTGACCACTTTATTACATTTCCCTCACATTATTACATTATTTTCAATAGAGCCGTCATACCACCAGAATGTTCCTCCTAAATATGAAAAGAAAAATACTTAGGTAAGGTAGATTTAGTAACTTAATGTGAAGCATTACAAGAGATAAGCCTCAGTTACTGTCGAATTAATACCCTCATAAGGTTTTAAATTCCTTTATTTTTTTTATTTTTTATTTTTTATTTTTTTTATTTGACAGAGAGAGACACAGCGAGAGAGGAAACACAAGCAGGGGGAGTGGGAGAGGGAGAAGCAGGCTTCCCGCTGAGCAGGGAGCCCGATGCAGGGCTCAATCCCAAGACCCTGGATCATGACCAGAGCCCAAGGCAGATGCTTAACGACTGAGCCACCCAGGCGCCCCTTAAATGCCTTTAAAGAAGCATTTAGCTTTTAACATGTTTCAAAATCTGGGGTTAGATGATAAAATATTAAAAATCTACAACTCAACACCAAAAAACCAAATAATCCAATTAAAAAATGAGCAGAAGACATGAACAGATATTTCTCCAAAGACATACAGATGGCTAACAGAACACATGAAAAGATGCTCAACATCACTCATCATCAGTGAAATGCAAATCAAAACTCCAATGATTATCACCTCACACCTGTAATAAATGGCTAGAATCAAAAACACACAAAAAAACAAGTACTGGTGAGGATATGAAGATAAAGGAATTCTGCACAGTTGGTGGGAATGCAAACTGGTGCAGCTACTGTGGAAAACAGCATGGAGATTCCTCAAAAAATTAAAAATAGAATTATCATATAATCCAGTAATTTCACTACTGAGTATTTACCCAAAGAATATGAAAACATTAATTCCAAAAGATAGGATAGATGCACCCCTATGTTTATTGCAGCATTATTTAGAATAGCCAAAATATGGAAGCAACCCAAGTGTCTATCAATAGATAAATGGATAAAGAAGATATGGGGTGTGTGTGTGTGTGTCTACATATATATATATATAAACACATACACATACATATACATATGTATATATATATAATGGCATATTACTAAGTCATAAAAAAGATTGAAATCTTGCCATTTGCAACAATGAGATGGATCTAGAGGGTAAAATGCTAAGTGAAGTAAGTCAGTCAGAGAAAGACAAATACCATTTGATTTCACACATATGTAGAATATAAGAAACAAAACAAATGAACAAAGAAAAAAGAATAAACAAAAGAAAACAGACTCTTAAATACAGGGAACTGGTGATTACCAGAGGGGAAGTCAGGGTTGGGTGAAACAGGTGAAAGGAGTTAAGAGTACACTTACTGTGATGAGCACTGAATAATGCATAGAATTGCTGAATCATTACACTGTACACCTGAAACTAATACAACACTGTATATTAACTATACTGAATTTATTTATTTATTCTCTAACTATACTGAATTTTAAAAATTAATTAAAATAAAGAAATAAAGTTGAAATGTGGAAGTACACTAAGAATATTAAGGAACAAACAGAGCAAATATGAACACCAAATGATAAGATTCAAGAAGTATAACAAGAAACAAAGATCCTTTCACACCTGGATAACATTGAAAAATCATGGCAAAAGAGGGCACATTCTGCATGGAGCACTGGGTGTTATACGCAAACAATGAATCATTACATCAAAAACTAATGATGTAATGTATGGTGATTAACATAGTAAAAATTAAAAATAAAAAAAATTATAGCAGAATGAGCCCCCCCTCAAAAAAAAGAAAAAGAAAAAGAATAATCATGGCAGTGTATCTCAGTACAATAAACAATGATCATAGTAATGGCCCTGCATTATCAATATTTCAAAAGGCAAGAAAATGTGCCATACTTTTTAGAAAGCTGCCCATCAAAGTTATTTTAAAAAATTATTTGTGCTAAGCTGATCATTCTCATAAAGGCATAAAGTTCCCTTAAGAGTTTTTAGGAGTCCTCAGAACCTTCAACATAATAGATTCTCTTTGAATGTTTGTTAAACAAATTAAAGGAGTGCACATGCAACATCTGGAAAACTTTGTCACAGACAAAATATCAGAATGAGTGATATCCCATTACTATTTATGAACAATCATTTGTTGAACTCAGTCTATAAGCTAGTAACTTTGCACATGCCATTAATAATCAACAACACTGAAAAAATAAATATTGGTATGCCTATTTTACAGATGAGGAAACTGAGACATTGAAAGTTTATGTAAATTGCCCAAGTTCACAAAACATGTAATTGGCAGAGCCAGGATTCTAACTCGGAGTGGTTTGATCCCAAAGCCTAGACATTTTCTCCTATCCCACATTCTTCATACAACGATGAGTGTGCATATCAATAACTATGTAATAAATTAATTTCAGAATCAGTTATATTTGATTTTAAACATTATTCACACATGCCTAATCTTTGCAGCATGGTATAATATTCATATCTTCATAAAAGATCGGGAGATAAAATGTGTTTTAAATTTCATTTCATAGAAGATTACCAATAACTAGAATGGTTTTTATCAGTTGAGAATAAAGAGTAAAAAAGCCTAGTAAAAAAAAATCTATAAACACGGTCCTTAGATGTAGTGACCAGCATCATAACAAATAGAAGGAGCAGAAAGAATAAAACAAATGTCATTTGAAGGAGATATTGGGGGTGGAATAAAAACTTAGATTTCTTCCACCAGAGATCATTGTAAAAATTCAATCTCTAAGTGGGGAAGCTCCCAATGAGTTCAGAGAAGCATGAAATAGGATAGACCCAGGGCATCTCCACACCTTGACTGGTGAAGAGAAGTAGAAATGAGGGCAATTTCCTCCAACTATAGGCCAACGTGTTGGGGAACCATCTTCGAACATAACCAGGTGTCCTCCTTATGGATTTCTAGAGGGTTACAGTGAAGGGGAGATGAGCCAGCTCCCATCACACTAATGTCTTTCACCCTCATCCATCTGCTTGGACTGGAGAAGAAAACTGTCACAAAGCCAAACTCCATTTCACAGCCTAGTAAGAAAGGTCTCTGTTGGCTTCCCTCTGCACAAACTAGAGTTTGAAAAATATGCCAAAAATGTGGTCTCGTTAATGCTTCTAGTCACCAGCACCCCTACCCCAGGAGAAATTAAGGCCAACTTGCTTGTAAGGTAGGACTCTTAACCTGGTACAAGAACAAAAACAAAAAATCTATTTTTTGCTAATCTACATCAGCAGGAGCTGTTTTCACTGCACTTTAAGAGAAGAGAAGAGTAGTAGTAAGATAGGTCTTGCCAAGTGTAGAAATTTTCCTAAGGCTTTGCAATCTGAATAGCGTTAAGCTGTAAACTAATTAGCATGTGTGTCCTTTTATTTCTGTCCCTAACATTTTTAATCAGGTAAAATCTGAGTAAGTGGACATCTAGAGTAAACTTAAAAGGTAAGAAAAAAGTCGAAAAAAAGCAACAGATGATGGGCATAGATGGAAATCGAGGAGGATGCCCTATGCCTTGGCAAAAATGGGGACAGTGTACCTAGGAACCAGGCATAGCAATAAGGCTGGTATTATTTTAGCACAAGCCAGATGTGGTGCCATCTGGGGTGGTGCCCTGAAACATGACCCAATTAATAATGAGCACTTCCCAAACTATGGGCATGAGGCTGCTAGCTTCAGTATCCTGCAGATGGATTTGCTGGCACTATGAAAATGCTAATGTTTGGATAGACTCTTAGAATTTAGCAGTTAGGCCTCATGGTACTTCTCACATCTTCATTGTTAGTTTGTCTTACAATGACTCAGAGTTCACCCTTCTTGGGTATTTAGTGCCTAAATAAGCCTCTTAAATGACTACAGACTTGTCAGTAACCCATGAAGTTATACTAGAAATAAAATAGGTAAGATTAGGCTGTTTAGTCCACTGTGCTACAAGGTTCTTTAGTAACAGGAAAGCAGGTGGATATTATCAGAACTGCCTTAGCAGTTTCCATTTAATTCCCTATAAATAAAAGCCTCTGTTGGTAGACTCATTAGACAAAGGATTTAGAAACATCAGAAAAAGAACGCTCCTTGAATTCCTAATGCCTATTGCCCAAGGTCATAGCTAAAGTACTTTATACTTGTTCTTAAATACGTGATTTATATTAAATTCTCTCAATGCTAACATCTATGTGTGTATAGAAGGTGGGCATATGTGTGTGTGTATACACATAAACTTTCTACAAATATTTTAGAATTAAAATTTTTAGAAGATAAATTCCTTTTTAAAAACTCACACAAGTAGGGGCACCTGTGTGGCTCAATCCCTTGAGTGTCCAACTCTTGATTTCAACTCAGATCATGATCTCAGGGTCGTGGGATTGAGCCCCATATAGGGTTCTGCACTCAGCATTAAGTCTGCTTGATATTCTCTTTCTCCCTCTCCCTCTGCCCCTCCCCACCACTCTCTCTCAAATAAATCTTAAAAACAAAAACAAAAACAAAAACAAAAACCTCAAACAAGGATTGAAAATACTTCACAGAAGTTTGTAAGTCCAGGCTCAGGTATAAAAATACACAATGGTTAATAGTCACACTTGAAGAATGGTACGAACTGGGAAGGTACTAATTATTTTTACACATTTAACCTGAGAATAATAATTGATGAAAGAACATTGATCATCTAGGTTAATGTGCTGTACTGCTATTTTGATTTCAATGTAGCACTACTTTATATTTTAATATGTTTTTTCTAAGATGAAACATGAACCATGATTTTATTATTTAAAAATTCCAACTGCCAAATAGTCTCTTCAATATATTTAACTGCCTCTATCCAAAGAGTTAATAACTACAAACCAAATCCCATGCCTCCCTAAAAAGAGACAAATGGGAGTAGAAACTGTGGACAGTAATCTATTCATCAGTAGCCTGATATTTTTCAGAAGCAGGCCCAGGCCTATATAAAATTTAAGAACTAAATTTTAATAAGTTGGAAGTTAAGACAACAAAAAGAAATGAAAAGCATCCAAATCAGCAAGGAAGAAGTAAAACTTTCACTATTTGCAGATGACATGATACTATATATAGAAATACCAAAAAACTCTACCAAAAAACTGCTAGAACTGATAAACAAATTCAGTAAAGTCACAGGATACATGATCAATATAAATGTTATGTAAGGTAAATGAGATGTAATGTAAATCTGCTGCATTTCTACACACCAATAATGAAGCAGCAGAAAGACAAATTAAGGAATCAATCCCATTTACAATTGCACCAAAAATAATAAGATACCTAGGAATAAACCTAACCAAAGAGATGAAAGACTTGTACTCCAAAAATTATAAAACACTGATGAAGGAAATTGAAGAGGACATAATAAATGGAAAGACATTCCATGCTCATGGATTGGAAGACCAAATATTGTTAAAACGTCTATACTACTCAAACAATCTACACATTTAATATGATCCCTATCAAAATAACAACAGCATTTTTTCAGAGCTAGAACAAACAATCTTAAGCCCTTTGTAGAACCACAAAAGAACCCAAGTAACCAAAGCAAACTTGAGAAAGAAAAGCAAAGCTGGAGGCATCACAATTCTGGACATCAAGTTATATTATAAAGCTACAGTAGCCAAAACAGTATGGTACTGACACAAAAATAGACACAGAGATCAATAGAACATAATAGCAAACCTAGAAACAAACCCACAATTATATGGTCAATTAATCTTCAACAAAGCAGGAAAGAATATGCAATGGGAAAAAGATAGTCTGTTCAACAAATGGTGTTGGGAAGTGGACAGTGACGTGCAAAAGAATGAAACTGGACCACTTTCTTATGCCATACCCAAAAATAAATTCAATATGGGTTCAAGATCTAAATGAGAGACCTTAAACCTAGAGAGAGACCTGAAGCCTAGAGGAGAACACAGGCAGCAACTTCTTTGACATTGGCCAAAGCAACTTCTTTCTAGATATGTCTCCTGAGGCAAGGGAAACAAAAGCAAAAATAAACTATCGGGACTTCATCAAAATAAAAAGATTCTGTACAGCAAAGGAAACAATCAACAGAACTAAAAGGCAACCTACAGAATGTAAGAAGATATTTGCAAATGACATAACTGTTAAAGGGTTAGTATCCAAAATATAGAAAGAACTTGTAAAACTCAACACCCCCAAAATAAATAATTCCATTAAAAAATGGGCAGAAGACATGAATAGATATTTTTCTAAAGAAGACACACAGATGGCCAACAGACACATGAAAAGATGCACTGATCATCAGGAAAATGCAAATCAAAAGTACAATGAGATATTACCTCACACCTGTCAGAATGGCTAAAATAAACAACAGAAGAAACAACAGGTGTTGGTAAGGATGTGGAGAAAGGGGAACACTCTTGCACTGTTGGTAGAAATGTAGACTGATGCAGACACTCTGGAAAATGGAGGTTCCTCAAAAAGTTAAAAATAAAACTACCCTACAATCCAGCAATTACACTACTATGTATTTACCCAAAGGATACACAAATACTGTTTCAAAGGGACACATGCAACCCAATGCAGCATTATCCACAATAGCTAAATTATGGAAAGAGCCCAAATGTCCATCAACTGATAAATGGATAAAGAAGTTGTGGTATATATATAGAATGGAGTATTAGTCAGCCATAAAAAGAATGAAATCTTGCCATTTGCAATGACATGGATGGAGCTAGAGAGTATTATGCTAAGTGAAATAAGTCAGACAAAGACAAATACCATATGATTTCACTCATATGTGGAATTTAAGATCAAAATAGATGAACATTGGGGGGAGAGACAGAGAGAGAGACAGAGAGAGAGAGAGGAAAACCAAGAAACAGAGTCTTAACTATGGAGAACAAACTGATGGTTACCAGTGGGGAGGTGAGCAGGAGATGGGGCTTAAGGAGTGCACTTGTGATGAGCACCTGATGATGCAAGGAGGTGCTGAATCACTGTATTGTACTCCTAACACTAATAGTACACTGTATGTTAACTAACCGAAATTTAAATAAAAAACTAAAAAGAAAAAGAACTATATGTAAAACTATTTATATTATTAATCTCAGAGGCATGGCTATCTGGTTTCTCATTTATTCAAAAATTTATTGAGCACCTACTATATGGGTGGCACTTGGCTAGGTGCTGAGAATTCAACAGTGAAAAAAAAAGTGATTTGTTCCTTTTCCCCGTGAGGTGTGCAAGATAAAACTTACACATGTTTGTATGGCAAGTGAGAAGGTGGTTGGGGTGGGGGGTGGGGGGTAGTGACTATTAAAGGCCAGCACATACATTACAGCTACATGGAAAGAGTCTAGAAAGAGTGAATTCAAGTGTTTAGAACCCTAAATGTAAAAGCAAATGTCAGAAAAGCAAATTAAACTAAAGAAAACAAAGCCAATTAAAAAGCTGAAAGAATAAAAAGCCAAAAATATAAATACAATTTTAAAAAGCAAATGTCTTCTAAATATTAACAACAGCAAAAGCAACAATGCAACTATCATTTCCCATTATTTTGCTCCAGGCGGTATTCTAAGAACCTTTTGTGTATTATATCATTTAATTATCCCAACAACAATGCGAATGGGACTTTTATTAAATCCAATTCATATGTAGGTATGACTGGGGCACAGAGAAGTTAAGTAACTGGCTCAAGTTCACATGGCTGGTAAATTAAGAACAGTGCTCACCCAACTCCAGGCCTATCAGACAAGCTATGGGGCCCTGTCATCTACTGAATCCGAACTGTGGCGCTGTTAGGCACTGTTAAGTACTTAATAAATATCATCGGATTTAACACTTACAGCAAACCTGTGAGAACAGCATTACTGTCATCCCCAGATGATAAAACCGAATCTCTGAATAGTTAAATAATTTGCCCAGCTGCAAAGCAGAAGACTCAGGCTTAGAGTGCCACGCTGGTGACTAAAAGCCCTTGCTCCTGATCCCTGTACTGTCTTCTTTTCTGTGTGAAGGTATGAAAATGCACGAGTGACAGCCTAACACTCCGGCACTCAGGCAGCGCCAGTTTAGCGGCAGCACCTGGGGCGTACAGCTGAGTGTAGAGATGAGCACTTGCTTTGGAGCAGGAGAGTCCTGGGTTAGAATTCTGCCATTTGCTCTCCATGGACAAGTTACTTAATCTGAATGAGCCTCCTTTGAACTGAGGATAATGAAACCTACTTTATATGGCAGCCCAGAAAAGAGTAGGTGCTCAGTATTAGTTCTCTTACCCAATAACCCTCAAACACATTTTGAAATTAGTGACCAAGCTTTAGAAATAAAGGAATCTAGTGGAGGGGGGTGGGAGGGATGGTGTGGCTGGGTGATGGACATTGGGGAGGGTATGTGCTATGGTGAGTGCTGTGAATTGTGTAAGACCGACGAATCACAGACCTGTACCCCTGAAACAAATAATACATTATATGTTAATAAAGAAAAAAAAAAAAAGAAATAAAGGAATCTAGAGCTTCCTCACAACTTAGAGTTGAGACCTGGTAAAAAGTGGGATTTATAAAGCATTCTTAGTTCTTAATCTGGTCAAGTAGAATAGCACTATCCAACAGCCATAAAATATAAGCCATAATGTAATTTTAAGTTTCCTAGAACCCACATTAAAAATAATTACTTTTATTAAGATTTTATCCTACCCAGTGCATCCAAAATATTATCATTTCAACATGTGGTCAATATAAAAATTAGTAGTGAGATATTTTGCATTTTCTTCTCATACTGAATCTTGGATATTCAGGATATATATCTCACTTACAACACATGTTGATAGGAGCTCGTGGCTCCTGCACTGGACAACTTTATAACATATGAAGACATGACCATTTCTCTGGTCTGTGATGGGTTTTTTAATCCTTTTCTTTCCTTATTTAGTCCACTCTGGATGTGGACATAGTCAACATTCTAGTCCTTGTATACCTACTTGACCTCCTACGTTTACTTTTATGCTGATATTCATGGAAGCAATTAGATTCACCCTATTACAATCGATGTGTGAACAGCCCCAAAGGTCTGAACTGCTCATTAGAAGTTGAATGCCTGAAGCACTTGCTTGTCCTACTAAATGGCACCTTGTATATGCTTCCTTGTATATTTATTTATCTTTCTCTTTGCCCACACCTCTCCAGCTAAACGATAAGCCCCTTAAGGCTTTCATATGCATCTTTATAGCCCTAGCTTCGAGCACAGTGTCAGACACATATTAGACAGTCAATGCGTCTTAGGTATGACAGATGCTCTTGTGAAGTCATCTTGCAACCTTCACCGTATCTACCACAGTACCTTTCCATAGATACTCAATTCATTTTGTCTAAGTGAATGAATGTTGCTTTACTGGTAATTTGAAAAGCTCCACTGCACTCAGGGTGAAAATACAGCCACTAAAGAGATATAAGAGGGTTGTGGGGCGCCTGGGTTGCTCAGTCGTTAAGCGTCTGCCTTTGGGTCAGGTCATGATTCCAGGGTCCTGGGATCGAGCCCCGCATGGGGCTCCCTGCTCAGCAGGAAGCCTGCTTCTCCCTCTCCCATGCCTCCTGCTTGTGTTCCTGCTCTCGCGCTCTCCCTCTGTCAAATAAATAAATAAAAATCTTTAAAAAAATAAAAAACTTTATATAAGAGGGTTATAGGTGATCATTTCAGAAAGAACCTCATTTGCCATCCCTCATTTACCTCATTTACAGGGAGGGTCAAATTGGGACCATAATCCTGGCTTCCTGGTTCCTAATCCCGCACTTTCTACTAATTTATATTATTTCTTTCTGCTTACACTCCTCTGCTTCATTTCTCCAAAGGGGAGGGTACTATCTCCAAAGTCGAAGGTCAAAGATACTGAACTAAAGATTGTTGAAATGCTGAAGACTATTTATATTAGTGGGAAAGATAGAAAATAGTAATGCAGGGCGCCTGGGTGGCTCAGTTGGTTGGGCGACTGCCTTTGGCTCAGGTCATGATCCTGGAGTCCCGGGATCGAGTCCCGCATCGGGCTCCCTGCTCAGCGGGGAGTCTGCTTCTCCCTCTGACCCTCTTCCCTCTCATGCTCTCTGTCTCTCATTCTCTCTCTCTCAAATAAATAAATAAAATCTTTAAAAAAAATAAAAAAAAAATAAAAATAAAAAAAAAAGAAAATAGTAATGCAGCCCTAAAATGAAAGGTGAGGAGAAAGTCCATTCTATGCTAAATATCCTTTATTTTGGAGATATGAAGAGGAACATTTTATTCAATGTAAAAATATACTATGAAGGACGCCTGGGTGGCTCAGTCGGTTAAGCGGCTGCCTTCGGCCCAGGTCATGATCCCAGGGTCCTGGGATCGAGTCCCACATCAGGCTCCTTGCTCAGCAGGGAACCTGCTTCTCCCTCTCTCTCCGTCTGCTTGTGCTCTCTCTGTCAAATAAATAAAATCTTAAAAATATATATATATATATACTATGAAATTAGACACCAAATCATTACACTTTTTTACCTAGAGAATTTCTATCTTCTAGAAATAATATTTTCCCGTATGTTGATAGCTTGTTACTTTTGTTAAAAGACACATCACAAGCATGCTGATGATTTGAAATGTCATTTTCTCAACAAAATGACATATTTTTTTTTCACAAAAGCTCCAGAAATTGAGAAATTATATCACACTGGATTTTTAAAGACAATTACCTGGAGATGAAGAGATCAGTGTAAAAGATAGGAGAAAGTGCTATGGAGCTTTATATATCTGAATTTGAATCCTGACTATGTCATTTACTGCTACTGGATCAGAGGTGCATATAATGGACAGATATTTTGTTTTGTTTTGCTCACCAGTCATCCCCTTTTTTGAGGGTGGGCACAATGTATCACCTCTCTTTACTCCATGGAGTTTGACTTGTGTTGACCCACTTCCCTGCCCCCAGGGGAGCATGTGATTCAGTTCCAGCCAATAAGGAAAATGTATTCAATTCCAGAAATGTGTAGGAACTGTAGGGAAAGAGGCATGGCTGGTCCACTAAGCACTGGTGAGCAGAAAGGATGTAAGGCGGCAGCTGCTGGAAGCCATTCGGCCACCTTAACAGGCAAGGCAACGTGTGAGAGGAACACAGACAGGAAACCACAGCCAAGAGACGGAGAGAGGGAGGTTATATCTTTTGGTATCAGGCATGATGGAAGCCAGTTCTACCCTTTGTCTTTACATGAATTATTAATATCTAGGTTTTCTGTCACTTGAAATCAAAAGGTCCTGATAAAAATGGTAAAGTATCAAACTTCTCTTAACCGTATATATTTTTAGTGATAAAACAGGAACAAATCACCCATTTTATTAGGTTGTGGTGAGACGTAATTGAAATGATACTCATAAAATGCCTGGAATAGAATGGGATGCACTCAGTCAATGGTGGCTATTTGACTTTAAAAAGGGCAGAAAGTGAGGTGGTTAAGACTATAGGCTCTTGAACCAAGCAGATTATGTTTGAAACATGGATATACTACTCACCAGCAATACAAATCTGAGTGAGACTACATAACCTCTCAAATCAGGTCTCCAAATCTATAAACCGAGAATAACAATATCCATTGGATAGAAGCATCATGCCTTTTAGAAATAACATATGCGAGGGCCTTGCTAGCTGCCTGGCACATGACCAGCAGTCATGAAATGATAGCTGTTGTTTCTGTTTATGCCAATTTCAATAATTACTAACTCCAATATATTTTTATAGCAAAAGCATTATAAATAGTATCCATTTTCATTTTTAGACAGAAAGTCATTATTATTTTAAAGTTTTCCTTGGAGAGAAAAAAAAATGTCATGTGGACTTCAAAAAACAAACAAACAAACAAACTAGTGAGATTTTTAAAAACAGATGTAACATCCAGAATAAAGGAAGCAACGTCTCACTTTACTCTTAATCTATCTGATCATTTTTGGAACTTAATTTTAGGTTTAGGTGCCCACAGGATATGGTTGATCATGCACATATGTCCAACCACATCCTACAGAGCAGTAAGTGATCAGAGCATTGAAAGGCAAGGAAATATGTCACATGGAGGACGCTTGTCATATCTGGGGCTGCTGAGCCTGGAGAAGACAGGGAGGGGATGGGACAGGGCCACACACTACAGGGGTGAAGACAGGATGGCTCCAGAGGACTGGACAGCAAAGCGAAAGAACAGAGAGATCATTTCCCTGTTATTTCAAGTCAAACTATACCCACTTTCCATAGCTTTATGGTCACCTCTGCCCCTTTCACAACCTACATACAGAGAATGTACTAGCTCTTCATCTGGGACATAAATTCATACCTACAAGTCCCCAACGTGCTTATAAAGTCACACAAATATACATGAATCATTCAGGCCATTATAAATGATTAAGCAGATGTACTGGTATTTACCAGGAAGAGTTAGTTTCCTTCCATAGCATCACAGATCCTCACTATTGAGAGTAATTAGGGAGAACACCTGACTGAACAACTGACAAGCACAGATTAGTAAATTACGTTGTGGTTCCCTGTGTTCAGAAATACACATATAAATAGCAATAAAACTCCCAAGTAAGACATTGTTGTCAAGAAGAGTCCTTCAAGATCTGCATTAGTAAACTGAAGATAAGTATAATTTGCAAAAAGAATATTGTTATTTACATGCAAATGGAGGTCATGTACAAGAACCAATGTCTTCTTTACCCTGGACCTTCTAAATTCAATTAGTCAGCAAGTCATTTATGCTCCACCACCAACTATATATTAAAACTGGCTTCTTTTTCCCACATATTATCACCTCAACAGTAGTTCTCAGTTGGGGCCAATTTTGCCCCCACCAGGGACACTTGGCAATGTATGGAGATATTTTTGGCTGTTACAGCTGAGCAGGGAGGTGGGTGATGCTACAGATATCTAGTGAGAAGAGGCCAGAGATGGTGCTTAAATACCCTACAATGCACAGAACAGCCCCCCCCCCTCCCCAGCAAAGAATGGTCTGGCCCAAGATATCGATAGTGCCTAGGTTGAAAAATTTTGCCTGATCTAATTCACTAATGCATTTTCTCTTTTGGACTGCTGGCAACCTCTTGAGGATTTGCCCTCTGCAACTAATGGCCCCTTACAATCCACTCTCCAGGTAGTAGCCAGAAAGGTCACTAAAATATATAAATATATAAAATAAAAACATATAAATATATTGTATATACTTATTATATCATACAGGTTGACCCCTGAACAACACAGAGGTTGGGGGAGCTGACCCCCTGTGCAGTCGAAAATCCATGTATAGTTTTTGATTCCCCAAAAACTGAACCACTAAGAGCTTCCTGTTGATCAGAAGCCTTACCAATAACATAGATAGTCAATTAACACATATCTGTATGTTATGTGTATTATTCACCGTACTCTGACAATAAAGTAAGTGGGAGGAAAGAAAATGTAATGAAGAAAATCATAAGGAAAATTCATTTATAGTATTTTACTGTATTTATTGAAAAAAGTCCACATATAAGTGGACCTGCACTATTCAAACCTGTTGTTCAAGGATCAACTGTATACGTATATTATATATAATCTGTGTGCATCATATGTTTGTTACGTATTATTATATCGATCATAGGTATGTCACTTCCTCATGGGGATTAGTTTGGGTTGGAGGCACCTGGGAAACAGCAGATGCAGGAAGGACATTCTAATCTTCCCCTTTCTTCCTGAAAAAAAGGAGATAAAAACTCCCATCGGAAAGATGGCTTCCCTGTACCAGAAGAAAAGAAACATTCTTCAACCTGGAGTCAAAGCTGAGACATTTGTGTGCAAACAGACCTTACTAAAATAATTCTTGTCTTTCTTTGGCCTCCCTGTATATTTTAGTTGCTTTTCCACAATGGTGCAACCTAGAATAAATACATGTAGGTTTTACCACTTCTTTGGGTCTTCATTTCCTTATGAGGGCTCCCCTGTCATTCAAATTGTACATGTTTTTCTTCAGTTATTCTATGTTATGTCAGTTTAATTCCTAGATCCAGCTGAAAAATCCTAAGAAGGTGGTAGTAAAATTTTGCCTCCCCTACAATATTATTACTAATTATAATTTTTATATTAATAGTCATTATTAATATTATAATATATAATGTTATATATGTATAATATCACACACACACAAATATAAATCTGGTCATCCCATTTCCCTGCTAAACCTTTCTGGTGATTTACAAGAATATCTAGGAATTCTTAGCATAAGATGCAGGTCCTATCCAAGCCTTCAAAGCCCCTCATTGTCCCACCAACCTCATCTTCTACCACCCTCTCCCTCACTTCCTGAGCCACACAGACCTCTGTTTTCCTCCAGCACAGCAAACCTGTTCCTACCTGCAGCACCATTCACTTGCTGCTCCTTCCACTGCAGAGACTGGTACTAGATGTCTGCATGGCTGACGCCTCCTTCACCTCTTAGCTCAAGAGTTACCTCTTCAGAGGGCCCACATGGCCACCACAGCTCAAGCAATTCTGCTCCCCTCCCCACCCCCACTTCACTTTCAATCACACTGCCCTGTGTTATCAGCTTCATAGCACTTCACAGCACCCTGGGGCATTATCTCATCTAAGTATTAGTTTACTTGTTTATTAACTCTCTTGCCCACTGATAGTGAGCTCACAGGGTGTAGAGAGACCTCAAGGATTTTTCCACAATTGTGTCCCCAGCATCTGGGATAGCACCTGATTCGTAATAGGCACCCAATGAATAATTGATAAATGAAAAATGATGTTTTCTGAATCTATTCAACTTTTTTTATGGCTTTATTAAGGTATAATTGTCATTCATCTTTAACATTACTTATTAATTTTCCTAAGCACAAATCAACTTTTTAAATGTTGAAGTAAAGATTAGATTAATGGCTGTCCAAACTGTTACAAATTACAAATTAAGTAAATTGAACTCAGCTTTTTTTTTTTCTTTCCAGAATCATTTAACAATAAGGAAGGCAAAATTATCACCCCAAAAAGCAGGGTTCTTTTTTTTCTTCTCTGTTTTAGACATTCATAGCTTCATATTCAAAACACATGACATCACTGGTAAACTATGTTGTTTCAAAGCACGTTGAAAGTTCCAATTCTTTTGGAAATTGTCTGTATTATGCCTCAGTATTATAGGTCTCAATGAATTTTCCTAGTGTTTTTACTCATCACCTCTTCATTTAACAAAGTTCACAATTTTGTAATAAAATTGGCTTTTCTTAAACCTTAGCAAGCCAAATGCAAAACTCTGAAAAGTTTCTCTATGAATTAGTGGAATATTAGTTTTGCTTAAGCCACTTGGGACCATAGTAATTCAAATGATCATATTTCCATCTACACCCACACAAACATGCATGCGTATAACATCAGAGTAAAATAATTTAATCAGAGGTAACATTACACTTGAATTTTGGCAGCAGAACATACACATCTTTAGAGCACGATAACAGAAAAGGATGAGATTTAAAAGATAATATTAAACTGTTCTTTAAGGAAAAAAGGTTTTGTGATGTTGGTCTTTTTCCCCTCCTAAAATGACTTTTAGGTTTGCATATGGACCTTTGGTGGGTGGCAGACTAATCCTCTGAGCAAAAAAGAATTTAATGTAATCACGTCTATAGATGAATCTAACTACTGGGGGAAGAAAACCACAAATGTTTATTTTGTTATATACCTACAAGGAAAAACGAATAAGGAAAGCATATTTAAAAGAATGTTTCTTTCAGCATTGTTTAGAAAAGTAAAAACTAAAAGTAACCATACTCTAGAAGTAGAGGGAGGGATAAATAAACTGCATGGGATAATAATTACCACAGTTAAAAAGACTGGACTAGATAGATGGATAGAAAGAAAGAAAGAAAGAAAGAAAGAAAGAAAGAAAGAAAGAAAGAAAAAAAGAAAG
>NW_022589721.1:4085274-4349462 GCF_004348235.1 Phoca vitulina | reverse complement strand
AAGAAAGAAAGAAAGAAAGGAAGGAAGGAAGGAAGGAAGGAAGGAAGAAAAAGAAAGAAAGAAAGAAAGAAAGAAAGAAAGAAAGAAAGAAAGAAAGAAAGAAAGGAAGGAAGGAAGGAAGGAAGGAAAGAAGGAAGAAAGAAAGAAAGAAAGAAAGAGGAAGAAAGAAAGAAAAAGAAAGAAAGAAAGGAAGGAAGGAAGGAAGAAAGAAAAAAGAAAGGAAGGAAGGAAGAAAGAAAAAAGAAAGGAAGGAAGGAAGAAAGAAAAAAGAAAGGAAGGAAGGAAGGAAAAGAAAGGAAAGGAAAGAAAAGAAAAGAAAAAAGAAAGAAAAGAAAGGAAAGAAAGAAAGAAAAGAAAGAAAGAAAGAAAAGAAAGAAAGAAAGGTGATAGATAGATCTGAACAGGGACATATTTTGAAAACAATGTTGATTGAGAAAAGCAAACTGCCACAAGATACATTCAGTATGATACAATTTATATACAGTTTTTAAAAACATAGAATAGTATATTCCTATATTTCTTTATTCAACACATATTTTGGGGGCATCTACTTTGTGTCAGCCATTATTCTAGGCATCAAAAGGATGTAACCATAGAATCATAGAAAGGATATAATCATAGAATCCCTGACCAAACAAAAGCTTATAATCTGATTAGGGAATAAACAGCAAACAGATAAATGCATGCATACATATATACATATACAAATTCTGTCAGGTAGTGGGACACTTCACGGAGAAAAGTAAAGCCTAGTAAAGGATCCTGATGACAGTTCAACTATAGACTGATTGGTCTCCCCACCCCCACCAGGAAGTGACTTTTGAACAAAATCTGATGGAGCCACATGAGACAGGCCTATGGACGGGTAATCCAGGGGGCAGGACGAGCAAATGCAAAGACCCAGAGATGGAAATGTGCTTGGAAATGTGCCCACTTTGCTCCCTAAACAGCAAGGGGGCCAGAGGAGGCACCTGAAGCACAGGGAGGAAGGACACTGGGGGGCTGGAAGTTAGGCTGGGAAGTGGGTCATACAGAACCCTGGTGAGCATGGCAAGGACATTTTATTCCAGGTGTGGTGGAGACCACTGAAGGGCTAGGAGGAGGGAGGTTATGCAATCTGACGTTATGTTTTTGAAGGATTAATCTGGCTGGTGGGTGGAGAAGAGATGGTGGTGTTGGGGTGATGCTGTGACAGACGAAGAAGCCAGGAACAAGTAGCAAGATGGAGCATAAAAGATGACAAGCACTGGACTAAGGGGCGTAGCAGGATCAGGTGAAAAGGCATTGGAATTATGATATACTTTATTTCGGAGGCAGAGCCAAGCAGACATTGTTTGTACATAAAATTATATGCAGTAAAAACATAACAGTACATGTGTCAAATCCAGATAGCACTGCCTCTGGGACAGGAGAAAGGGGGATAAGAAAATATAGGCAGATTCAACTTTCTAATATTTAAGAGGAAAAAGCTGTCCATATGAATATGGTATAATCTTAACATCTGTTAATTCTGGGCTTGGGGCACCCAGATATTTGCTTTATTATCTTTGTAATATTCTGGTTTTCATATCTTTCCATAAGAATTATATTCTATACAGAAAGAATATCTATGCCTTCTTTTCACTGTAAATCATTTATTAATTCATGTATTTAACGAATATTCCTTGAGCACCTACTCACGCCAGACACTGATATAGATGCTGTTGAAGCTACAAAGTCCTCACGGAGTTTATATTCTGGGGGAGGAGAGGCAGACAGTCGAAGAAACAGATACATAGGGCTTTATATTTAAAGCCCTTCTGGATTAGGGGATATAAGGAAAAATGAAGCATGACACCAGAGTTATTGTAAACTGGCTTTAACTTAATTCTCCTATAAGAGAAATTTAACATTCAGTTCTATTTTTGTGCTTATAAATCATAAATTTAATAAAGCACCACAGGAACATGAGCAGCTGACAGTTATAGGGAGATTACAGAGCACAGACTCTGGAGTCAGAAACTCTTGGTTAGAAGTTGGCAAGTGTTCTAGCTATCTGCTCTGGCTTAAACAACAATTTATCCTCATCACCATCATGTTCATCTTATTCTTATTCTTAAATCTCATGACTGTTTAAGCCAGGAATTTGGACTGGGCAGAGTGGGGACAGCTCATCTCTGCTCCATAATACTGGAATTTCAGCTGGGGTGGCTCAAAAGGCTGGGGTCTAGAAGAGTTACAGCTGGCTTACAGAGCCTGGTGGCCTTAGGATAATAGGACTTCTTCTGTCAGCTCAGGACTCCAAGAACGAGTGTCCCCAGAGTTGTGGACAGAAGCTACAAGGCTTCTTATGACCTAGTCAGAATTCCTAGAACATCACCTCTGCCACATACTATTGCTCAAACAAGCCACGAAGTCCAGCCCAATTCAAGGAAAAGGCAATTAAATTCCTCCTCTCAATAGGAGGATTAGAAGGAATGTAATCCACCACAGCAAATTACTTAGTTATTCAGAGATGCATTAATTTAGTCCATAAAATGGAGCAATAATGTTTCCTTCAAAGAGTTATGAGAATAGGAAACAACCTATGGAAAGTGACTGATAGCTAACAGGATTTCGAATATGGTTGTGTCCCTGTCCACTGACAGGGGACTGACAAAGAGTCTTCCAAACCATTTTCACCTGAAATGAGGAGGGTCCAGGAAATCCCTGAAGTCCACTGCTACTGCAAGAGTGGGATATTCATAAGAAGGCTCTATTATTTTTCTCAGAACTTGAAAGACCATGATAAGAAGACAAACTGAAATGCTAGCTCTAAGATACTCCAAACTTTGTGCATCTGTCTTAGTTCTCAAAGTTTTATGACTTCTATAAAACAGGCAGCAGCTTTGTTTTGGAAAAGGTGGAGTATTATTTTACACCCAGCAGGTGTTTAGAGGAGGAAAGAGTTAGGTAAGTGAAGTCTTTATTCTTAGAATTACAAAATCAATAGAGTTTTCTTCCTGAGGCAGCTGTTAAAATCAAGCCAGCTATTTTAAACATAGTAATGAATGTTCCTTCACTTAGCTCTGAAGTGAAGTCAGATAGGTAAAGAGCACAATTCTATATTTGAAGAGAGTATGGGATAAACATAACTCTCATTCCCATCTGTGCTATATACAACTGTATTCTTAAATGTTAATTTCATCCTATTGGTTCTCTTTTAAGGCTAGGCAAACTAAACCAGTCCATTGGTTTATATAATACATGAAGTTTCTTTCAACCCTTTGCAATGGGCCTTTGGATACATTCATTTTACAAGGGATTATGACTTCAGGGAAAAATGCTTAAAGAGAATAAAAGATACCTGTCTATTATGTAAATAAAGGCATTAAAGTTCTAACCACACACACACAAAGAATAGGCTACAGAAATCCTTCTATTCTTAGTTTCCATTTTAAGTGAACATAAATCTCTATAACCACCACTTCAAAGACAGACATTATTACAGAAATTACTGGAAAATATTTACACTGAACATGAACAAGCCTTAAGAAACCCAAAGATTCTCAAAAAAAACCCTCAACCATCCCCAATAGAGAAAAAAATATATATATGTATTTATTTATTTATCTTTATATAACCTAACAGTCCTCCCAAAATGGGAGGTTTATTGATCTCTGTTATAGGTTGATAATTATTTCTTAAGTGTCTACTATGTGCCAGATGTCCTGCTGGGAGCTAAAGATAATTAGAAGAAATTCTTAACTACGGTCTTGGGCAGGTATCCTCCCCTCCCCCATTGGGGGGATAGAGGGTGGAGAGTGAGGTACTGCGAGCCAATTTTATCTAATACGGTAGCAACTGTGAAGGAGTTTCCAGCAGGGGAACAAACATGAACAGATAATGGATCTTCAAAAGATCACATAGTAAACGGAGGAACCAGACTGTGAGCCCCAGGCTGAGTGACTGCAGAGCCCTGGCTTCTTCTTTCTTCTGACACTTGGGATCTGAATCCTGACTCTGCCACACAATGGTTATGAAGTTTTGGACAAGTACTTTAACTGCTATAAGCCTCAGGTTCCTATTCTGTAAAAGGAGGTTCTAAATATTTGCTCATGGTTGAGAGGATAAATATTAATGTTGGTGGGGGGGAGTCTTGCAGGATGACCAATGGGCACATGGTACACCCAACCATGCCTATCACGAATCCCATAACCATGAGCTGCTTATATATGTTGACATGTGGTTTTGAATTTCTAACTCTAATATCTTTATTTCCTAAGTACCAAAGTTGTTTTTAATACCTCAAAGTCCACTTACATTAGTCAGTCATTAGTCAGTTTATCGAAAATGTAAAATTCTCTATCATCCCAATACATCAAAGTTCTAGTCCTATATTCTATATGGTACTAAACAGTCTTAAATCCCAAATCTAGTGTCATTTATAATTTATCACCTAGATCTTTGAAAAAGATAGCAACTACTCCAGACCTGGAATTATGGAATTCCATAGGATAATTAATTAAATGTCTGCTATGGCAAAACCATAGACCAGTACACTCCATATCCATTCTAACCTTCTCTTTCTTTTGCTTTCTCTACAATAAAAGTTAGTAAGAGAAATACTTGGACACCCAGCCTCTCTTGCAGGCAGGGGTGGCCATGTGACAAGTCCTGGCCAATTAGAGGTAGGTGAAAGTCTTTGGGATTAATACAGAAGAGCCTCCAAAGGTAAAGGCCTAACTGATTTACCCAACTTCTTTCTTAAGTTGAATACAGAGTAGATGCATCAGGGTGCAACTATTTTGTGACCAAGAGGATGAAAGTTAAAACTTAGGGCTGCTGAGAAAGGACACTGAAGGAACTCATTGCCTCAATAAATATCTTTAAGCACCCACAGTATTCCTGTACTTTCTAGTTCCAGATTTCTTCTTATTTGAGAAAAATAGACCTTATACTTATTTAAGTGATCATGTTGCCCGATATGGTTGCCACTACCCACATGTGGCTTTAAATTTTAAATTAATCAAGATTAAATAAGATAATAAACTTGGTTCCTCAGTATGGAACAGTGCAATTATTGAACATTTCCATCATCACAGAAGTTTCTTTTTCTCTTTTTTTTTTTTTTTTTTTGAGAGTTATTTATTTGAGAGAGAGAGAGAGTGTATGCACAGGCACACACGAGCAGGGGGGAGGGGGAAAGGGAGATGGAGAGAAATCCTCAAGCAGAACCCCCCCCCCCCGCCCTGAGCCTGGAGCCTAACTTGGGGCTCAATCCCAGGAATGTGAGATCATGACCTGAGCTGAAATCAAGTGTCGGAGGCTTAACCAACTGAGCCACGCAGGTGCCCCAGAAGTTTCTATTTAAACAGCATTAGAAATAATTTTATTTGCAGCCAAATGTATTGTAAATGCTATAAATGCTAATATTTTCATCACTAAGGTTAAGGGCAGAAACATTCCAGTCCCTGTCTCCCAACTAAGCCCATCTGCCCCCAGGCATCTGATTATTTATTCCATATTGAGATACCACACATTGATTTATCACTAGCCTTTTATCCAAGAGATTTCTCAGACTTTCTTAGAGGATTAGATTAGTCTGCAGAACCTCTTCTTCACATAGCTCCAAATAATCAAGCACTCTCCTTGCAGATAACAGCAGAATTACGGAAATTAATATTCCTGTGCTAATATTCCAGGAAGAAAGGAAAAACAGCCACAGTCATGTCACAATAACAGCAGCTGCCAAGTTAAAGCAATTGGCTTCAATACACAGTGATGTTTCCTTCAGAATATACCCATTTCTTTTATTTTCTTAAAAACGTATCCAGAACGAGAGCTGACTCTGAGACCCACATCACTCACAGCTGTGAGCCTGGTTGTTGAAATCTTCCAGGAAGCTGTGTGCTGCCGTCTCCCGGCTTCAGTGAATGCAGTCATGAGTCAGTCCACTGAACATGGAAGCACAGCACAGCATTAAGATCAATGAGAAGAAATCACTGATGAGGCAATTTCTCACAATTTTCACTTAGTTGTAGTAAGAGAGGGGGAAATATGAGAATGTCAAAGATATTTGTGACAAATTTCCTGATGTGATAATTCCAATTTTCATTTACTTATTTACTGGTAGGTCACTTTAAAATACTGATTGTAGTAATAGTACTTAATATTTATTATTTACTACAAGCTAGGCAACATTGTAAGTAGTATTCCCTATGCTTTCATTTAATCCTCAAAAAAGAACTCTGGGGGCACCTGGGTGGCTCAGTCGTTGGGCGTCTGCCTTCGGCTCAGGTCATGATCCCAGGGTCCTGGGATCGAGCCCCACGTCAGGCTCCCTGCTCGGCGGGAAGCCTGCTTCTCCCTCTCCCACTCCCCCTGCTTGTGTTCCCTCTCTCGCTGTGTCTCTCTGTCAAATAAATAAATAAAATCTTTAAAAAAAAAAAAGAACTCTGACATAGGTACTATTATCATTCCTAATGTTATAGAGACTAAGGCATAAAGGGTTTTAAAAAGTTGCCCAAGACTACCACTGAGTAAGCAGCAAAACTCAAATTCAAACCCACACAATCTGTCTCCGGGATCTTCACTCTTAATCACTATATTCTGTGAAGTTGATCATGTTCCTAGAGAAATAAGCTAGGAATTATTCAGTGACTTATGCAGAGAATATCACTTTCACCCATGTATTGAGATGCTCCAGAAGAAGTCCAGGACCACACTGAAACTCCTTTTCGTCACCTATAACCCCACTTCTTGAAGGACAGAAAACATCAGTTTATGAATATGAATATTTTCCACAACATAAAAGTTACTTGAGATTCAGGCATGATTATCTTAAAAGACCGAATATAAGAAGACATACAACATAAGAAAAGTGGGATGGATATGCCATAAATTACAGGTCTTTAGAGTCTGGATAGCAATTAAAAAAATAATAGCAGGGGACACCTGGGTGGCTCATTGGTTAAGCTTCTGCCTTCTGGTCAGGTCGTGATCCCAGGGTCCTGGGATGGAGCCCCACACTGGGCTCCCTGCTCAGCGGGGAGCCTGCTTCTCCCTCTCCCTCTGCCCCTCCTCCCCACTCATGCTCTCTCTCTCTCTCCCTCTCTCTCTCTCTCTCTCTCGTTCTCTCTCTCACTCAAATGAAATCTCTTTTTAAATAATAATAACAGACAACTGCTGTACCTTTAAAGTGCCAGGCCCTGTTCTAAGCACCTTAGATGGATCAGCACACTGTATCTTCACAACTTAGCGAGGGAAGCGTCATTATCCCATACAATAGATGAAGCAGCCCAGGCACAGAGAGGGTCACCTAGAGAGTGAGGAGCAGTTCAGGCGCCCTCTTCCAGTCGGCCTAGCAGGCCCTTTGCGGTCTCGCCCTTGACCTCCACCTCAGCTCCTACTCCTCTCCCTTGTTCATTCTGTTCCAGACTGGGTGTTCCTTCCATGCTCCCTCTTCAAGAAGTTTCCATTTATATTTCCTCTTTTATCAGAGGACTTCCCTAACTTCTTAAAATCACAGCCCACTCCCCTGATGCCAGTCCTGAGCACCTATTTATTGAATGAACAAATAAATAGACCTATGTCAACACCATTCCCTCAGAGAGGTGCAGTGATGTTTGACACTGAGAAGCTGCTTTTGCACAGGTGTTATGTATTTGCTTTCTTTTCCTCACAAGTCTTTGTTCAGATCTTTTTTTTTTTAAGATTTATTTATTTATTTGAGAGAGAGAGAGCACAAGCGGGAGGGGCAGAGGAAGAGAGAATCTCAGACTCCACGCTGAGCACAGAGCCCAACGTGGGGCTCAATCTCAGGATGCTGAGATCATGACCTGAGCCAAAACCATGAGTCAGATGCCCAGCCAACTGAGCCACCCAGGCGCCCCTGTTCAGGTCATTCTTCCAAGAATGGGAGCTAAGGGTTCCAAGATAAAGGATTAACTCTAGAAAACAAAAGACACTTCAGTGAAAGAAACTGGTCTATATAGCCATATTACTGCAGATGGAATGTCCCTCTTACTATCCTAAAAGATAAAGGACATAGGACCAATAAGGATCGGGACTTACTCATACCTTTACTTCTTTTTATTTTAATTTTTTGTATTGTTGTTATTCAGTCGTGAAACTAACACTTTCACAAAATGCATTTGGACAAAGAAGTAATAATATTCTTTATAAGACTGTAACAAAATAAACAAATAATACTAAACGCTAAATTGTTTGAAGTTAAAAATATGCCAAATGCCCACAAACTTGAGTGAACTGCAGTACTCAGTTTTCATGGGCTAATCTCAAATAAGTCTTCAAATTATTTTTTTTTATCATGATGAAGGAAATGTCAGTTCAAGTTAGGCTAAACAGATAGCAATCTTGGAGATGGTTTAAAGATAAACCTATATTTTCAAAAGGAAGAAATGTAAACACTAAAATGCATAAGAAAAATGTTCATTCTCACTAATAAAAGAAACATGAATAAAATAAGGCATCATTTAAAATAATTCCTCAGATGGAGGAAAAAATTAAATTATAGTCATCAATAATAGAGAGAGTCCAAGGAAATTTGAACCTCATAAAACTGCTGGTGGGGTAAGACCTTAAAAGAGGACAATCTGACAAAATTCATTATAGACTTCTAATTTTACACACACCTTGGCCATTATTTCCACTATTATGAATTTATGCCAAAGAAATAATTCTGGATGTTGGAAGATTTTGTTAGATGTATGCTTATTGTAGTGTTATCCTAAAGGTGAAAAATTAAGAAACAATCTGTGACACAGAGAACTTGATTAAGCACATAATGGAATATTTAATAGAATGTTTGCCCTCTTTTACTAGGTAGCCATTAAAATCATATTATTGAAGAATATTTAATGACATGGGAAATATTTACAGTATATATTTTAGTAGGAAAAAGCAAATGACAAATCACAACAGTATGAATCCATTAAATATACAGAAAAATCCTAGGAAAGCCACAATAGTTACAGGTTTACTTGGATGATTGAATTATAGATAATTCTGATATTCTCCCTTTTGTTTACATGCATTTTCTAATTCTTCTCCAAAGGATAAAGATTAGTTTTTTACTAAGAAAGAAATAATTACTTCATTGAAAAGCTTCTTGATAAAGGACTTTAAGGGATTTCACCTTTTCACTGTATTTATCTAAGGTAGTATGATGGAATTATTTTTTTATGGATAGAGGCTCCTGAGGGTAAAGAGGTAAGATTCATCTCTTGGACAAAGGGGAGCAAGCTCTTCAGAGATTACAGCTTTCATTCTATCCTCATCTTCTGTGGTTAAAAATGCTGCCCACACGCATAGCCAATGTTTCCTCTACTTTTTAAAATCTAGGTTTGCCTTACCAAAGGTTTAAATAATGGTAGAATTCCACTAAATAAACAACTGTTCTGGCACAGTTATAGGAGTATAACAGAGGCTTAGAAAGTAAACTTTATTTAGAAGCATCTTGGGAATAGCTAATTCACCTGCCAAAGTTTAGCCAACTTACTCTCTCAAATTGCTTCTAGAATATGTCTTAGCTATAGTTACAGAAATACAGAAATAGCTCCTTAAATGAAGCCTGTTCACTTAATTTGAATGACAGTTCCAAAACTGAATACCTGAGGTTGTTTTACTGATGAAGTAAGGATGGTCAAAAGGATAGTTGGTAACTACATTTTAGAATAGATCTTCATTTTTAGGGTATTCATCAAATGCACTTTGAGGGTAACATATATAGTTTTGAAAGACTTCGTGTACAGTGATAGAAGCCAAAGAATCCCCTGAAACATTTTTCCTGGTTAATTTTTATTTAACTAGATGCAAATTTAATCAATTATAATAAATCAAACTCCCATAGGGCCAGACACTATTGGTTGTTGTGGGACCAAATAATAATGAGAAGTTGGCTCAGTGAAAACACAATCATGACTGGGTCAACATTAATGTTTTTGAGCATCTAGAATATCTAGAGGCATCTAGAGTCAGAGGCATCTAGAACCCTAGGGAAATGCTGGATATTTATGCCGGCCAGCCACAGGACCTTCTCTCCTGGCCAATACCAAGGACCATTTTGACTTCCGTTGTATGCACTCTTCATATTATTCATCTTCTAAAAATTCTGAATAATATTTAAAAATCTATGTAATAATAAGCAATACAGTGTAATGATTAAGATTAGACAGCACAGGGTTTAGTTCTGACTCTACAACTGATTGTGACCTTGGGCAAGTTACTTAACTTTCCCAAATCTATTTAATCTGTAAATCTGTAAACTTAGCTACAGAGTTATGAGTACTAAATGAATGCTCTAAAATGGCAAAAAATGAGCATTCCAGAAATGATAGTTAATGCTATAAGGGTGAATATGCATTCTGAAAAGTCCTTCAGCTCTTTATTTGAACCAGTACATCTAGAAAACACAGAAAATTACATGACGTGACTTAAGATGAAGATGTTATTACTCTTAGTCTTTTGAGTATTTTATGATGCTTTAAATGAACAATTTTTTCTAAGATGGTAACATAGAATTTGGGACATTTATAAGTTACCTCAAAAATAGACACAAAGTGATCATTCAGAATTTTTGTTTTTTTAAAAAGAGGTGCTCTTCCCCCCCGCCCCACTTTGGGGCGTATTTGTCCTTTAAATAATGTATTGTGTAAAATATACTATAGGACACAGAATACTGTGTCTTCTTTTTGGAATTATCAATTTTTAACTTAAATTATAGAATTTTATTGCATTTCTTCTTTAATTTTAGGCCAATGCTTCATGAAAGGAGGCTTACTTTCTCTACTGCACAGTGTTCTGTGTAGACTTAGCAGTATTCACATGGGGACCAATGTATGCATGATTATGACAGTCACAATTCTACCTTTATTGCATCCTTGGAGCCCAGACAACCTAAGTCAGTGATGACAAAACCCTTTGGGAATACAATTTTAACATTTAACTTAAACTTCCAACGAGCTGAATTATGAAAAAAAAAAAATTAAACATCTATAGCCTCTATGGCCAGAGAACTACCCTAAATAATCAGAACACTGGGGTATAATTGGCTGGTAGCTCTTTTTTTTTTTTGTTTTTGTTTTTGTTTTTGTTTTTTGTTTTTTTTTTTGGCTGGTAGCTCTTATAGCTATCTGGAAATTATCAGTCCATTTGCATATATTTAATGGAAAAGAGACTTTCTTGATATTGTAGATTGATTGCATTAATGGTCCTAATTACTGGCCTCTCATATTCATGGTTTTTCCTCTTTACATTTGTGTTCCCCTCCCAATCTGACTGAGCTCAGTCAAGTGACTTGCTTTGCTTTGGCCAAATAGAAGCAAACCTGATAAAAGCAGAGGCATGAAAGAGCATTTGGTCATTTATGTTTCTAATCTTATTTCTCTGAGATCACGTTGAGAACCTACCAGTCTAGCCTTCCCAAGGAATATGAGAGACAAACATGTAGAAGGGAGCCGAGATGTCCCAGCTGAGGCAATCCTGAACCAGTCCACAGCGAGCCATGTAAGAAAACCCATCCAAGATCAGCAAAACTGCCCCCCGCCCCCCAACAACTAACCACAGAGAGTGAGCCCAGCTGAGGCCACAACCATCCAGCTGATCTATAGGCATGTGAATAATGATAAAGGCTTATTGTTTTAAACTACTGTGTTTTGCGAGGGTCATTGCATCTTATATTTTGGTGATAGCTGACTAATACACTTATAAATAGGTAAAAAAAAAAAATCTGAGTTTTCCAATTGGGACTTCCAACTATATGACTCAGAACTATTTTAAGAGGTCCAGGGAGGATGGGAATTCTATACTCATGTTTTTAACAGTGTGTATGTGTGTATGGGGCAGGGTATACTTGGTATTCCACAAAATCATCTATTTGGAAGTGGTATGAAAGATGTTAATGTTTCTATTTATGTTAATAATTCTATTTTGGGAATATGTTTTATCACATATAGAATATATTATAGTAGTTCATATACATAATTTATTAACATACACAAACATGTATTGGAGGCACATATTTTATTGATAGGTATGTACCCTCAAAAAAGTTCAGAGACCATTGATCTTGCTTCTGTTTACATAGGGTAATTTTCTTATTTAGCAAGAGTTCCTCATACTGTGGCTTTCATGATGGGTCATCTCTTCAGGAATGAAGACCAATTCATTGGCAAGGTGTCACTCTTCTCTTCTGAATCTGATGAGATTTTAAGTATTTTTAAAAATTACTAGTATTCCTCTCCCCTGTGTGATTCCATCCTGTGCGGCTGTTCTGTGGAACAGTAGTCATTTATCTCCACCCACCTTCTCTCCCACCTAAGTGCGTGCCACCACCCCATGGAAGATTCGATGGATATGGACATGAGCCCCCTGAGACCCCAGAACTATCTTTTTGGTTGTGAACTAAAGGCTGACAAGGATTATCACTTTAAGGTGGATAATGATGAAAATGAGCACCAGCTATCTTTAAGAACGGTCAGTTTAGGAGCTGGTACAAAGGATGAATTGCACATTCTTGAAGCAGAGGCAATGAATTATGAAGGCAGTCCAATTAAAGTCACACTGGCAACTTTGAAAATGTCTGTACAGCCAACGGTTTCCCTTGGGGGCTTTGAAATAACCCACCTGTGGTCTTATGGTTAAAATGTGGTTCAGGGCCTATGCATATTAGCAGACAGCACTTAGTAGCTTTGGAGGAAGATGCAGAGTCAGAAGATGAAGAGGAAGAGGACGTGAAACTCCTTAGTATATCTGGAAAGCGTTTTGTCCCTGGAAGTGGTAGCAAGGTTCCACAGAAAAAAGTAAAACTTGCTGCTGATGAAGATGATGATGAAGATGACGATGATGATGAAGATGATGATGATGATGATTTTGATGATGAGCAAGCTGAAGAAAAGGCTCCAGTAAAGAAATCTATATGAGATACTCCAGCCAAAAATGCACAAAAATCAAACCAGAATGGAAAAGACTCAAAACCATCAACACCAAAAACAAAAGGTCAAGAATCTTTCAAAAAACAGGAAAAGACTCCCAAAACCTGAAAGGACCTAGTTCTGTAGAAGATATTAAAGCAAAAATGCAAGCAAGTATAGAAAAAGGTGGTTCTCTTCCCAAAGTGGAAGCCAAGTTCATCAGTTATGTGAAGAATTGCTTCTGGATGACTGACCAAGAGGCTATTCAAGATCTCTGGCAGTGGAGGAAGTCTCTTTAAGAAAACAGTTTAAACAGTTTGTTAAAATTTTCCATCTTATTTCATTTCTGTAACAGTTGATATCTGGCTGTCCTTTTTATAATGCAGAGTGAGAATTTTCCCTACTGTGCCTGATAAATGTTGTCCAGGTTCCATTGCCAAGAATGTGTTGTCCAAAATGCCTGTTTAAAGATGGAACTCCACCCTTTGCTTAGTTTTAAGTATGTATGGAATGTTATGATAGGACATAGTAGTAGTGGTGGTCAGACAAATGGAAATGGTGGGGAGACAAAAATATACATGTGAAACAAACAGTATTTTAATAAAGTAAAAAAAAATTACTAGTATTCAGTTAATGTAAACTGAAAAATAAATGTAGTAACTGTATAGTGATTTTTTTTTTAATGCATGGTTTGTGTATAGAACAATTGCATTGGGAAAATAGGACACAGTCTCTTTGACTTGAGAACACTTCTCAAATATTAATACCTTCACTGGCCATACCAGTTATGGTGTGGTATCTTACTAATACTTCAAGCCATATTACATATAAACTATTTTTACTACCAAATACCAGTAAACATAATTATTTTAATGAGTATAAAGATTTAGGAGTATGTGATTTTATAAGAGATTTCACATATTAATGGTTTACAGTGATTTTAAAATGCAGCTAATTTCCTTTTTCACATAAACTCCAAAGTAACTTCTTTACTGGAACTAAACTTAAACTAAAATGATCCATTAGTGAAACAGTAAGGAATGACACATTTATTTTTCAGGTATAAGGAAACTGATAAGAAAGATATATTCTTCATGACTTTAGAGAGTAAAGATAAATGTTAAAACATAAATTCTACAAATTAACAAATAAAGATATATGACTTCCATTTCATAATCAATTTTACAAGGTGCTATATCTTTAAAAGGAAAGTAATTTAAAACTGTCAAATTTGCTTCAGAATGGCTTTCTTATATATTAAATTCCTCTCTTAATGCTACCATATATAAATTTTTCTTTTCCCCGTACATCATTCTGCCAAGTCCATATACATTCAATATTTAAAGGTATTTTAAAACACAAGTGATTTTTCTCCCCTTCACACAAAAATGTTTTCCTTCTTTTCTGCCCCAGAGTGTTAAATATCATAGGCTACTGACTTTCTGAGAGCTCAGTTTTAACCCTTTAAAGAAGGGTTGGAATACTGTGTACATGTTTATCCAGATGAGTTGTATTATTTCTAGAAAAAAATAAGAGCTTAGTGTAAAGTCTGATTTGCATACTGATTTCCATCGTGTTTCAAGTTATGTCTAATCCCATAAAATGAAATTAATCTTTCAGTTCAGACTATTGCAGTTGGACTGGCAAATAAAAAGTTCAGGTTATTTAGAAAATTCATTGACTTACTGCCCAAATAAGAAACAAAGAACTAGAGCATGGCTAAGACGTTGTCCCCCCAACAATGAAGCAATCTAGGCAGACAGCAGGGCTGAGGGATCCACAGAGGGAGTGGGACATAATGTAGAAGAACAAGTCTCCTCAGAGGCCCCATGGATTTCAGCTCCCCATGCCTCTCCCATATAATGAGTTCATCTGTCATCTATTTAGCTTTTGAGCCAACAGTCTATTGACTGGATGCAGACTCCAGGGACTGAGATGTTCTTGGAAGATCTTCAGACAGACTCATCATGTGACGTCGATGAAGCCAATCAATACACCACTTGGCGCTTCAAAGTTGTCTATGAGCAAATAGAGGACAAGCGATAGCCTGCAATGCACCTGCCTCCCCACAGTGTTAGGAGACTGAAGGAACGCATCCTTTCACGTCAACGGGAGTTCTGATAAATGAAGATGCTTGGTCAAGATAAGATATATTTTCTCATCCAGAGCTCTCAGAGTGACTGAAGTCATAGGTCACCACTCATCACAAAGTTTCTGTGCTTCCCTTTCTCAAAATGTCACATGCAAATGTGTCATGAATAGATAAATGCAACCAATGTCAATGGAGTCAGCAGTGTCTTTGGTGATAAATATAGGAGTGGAATATTTTACTTATTACGTTTTCCTGATAATGCTACTATATTTTTAATGGTTATGAGTTTGGGTATCAGCATTTTTCCAAAACTCAAAAGGATTTATGTTCTGAGGACTAATATAATACATGTTCATTATATTTTTTTAATTATACAAAAAAGTATGAAGTAAAACAATGACTATGAATTCCATCACCCAGAGATAACCACTATCAACATCTGGGTGACTCTTCTAGATATCTTTATGGATATATGCATATAATACATATACACATATGTACGTATCTATACATATATTTAAAATCACACACCTACCTATCAACCTAAGCATATGCTATTTTGCGACCTGTTTTTTTTCCAGTTGTTGTGGATATCTATTCCTCTTCCAAAAATAAATAGGTTAACAGCATGATTTTCAATGGGTGCTGAACTTTCCTCCATAGCAAGGATAAACACTATTTACCAACCTCCACTATTGTTATTTTTCTTAAAGCATTCCAAACAAACCACCATCAACAGAAAAGAACTTTGGCACCATTTCAAAAGATCAGATATTTTGTTGTGAACAAAGGGCCAGGAAATAACAGAGACATTACAAGATAGAGAAGAGCATTAAATATATGGAAAAGTGGTGAGAGTAGATGACCATATTAGTATACTTTTAAATGAATCATGTATATCTTATTTTTATGCAAATATTATATATTGAGTAGTTCATTTACAAGATAAAATAAAAATTAAAGATTACAAAATCCCAAATTTGTAGACTTCACAGCCCCAAATGAACCTGCTCTTGATTGATTTAATGTCTTTTTTTTTTTTTAACTTCCTTGTAATCACATTCTGTAACCTGGTATTTTTATCAAAAGTTGAAATTTAGGATTTTCCTGAGTACCTCTGGCCACTTGATCCTGAGTGGACAGCTGCATCCCTGAGAAGACCCCAGCTTCAGTGAAGCAGCCCTTTCCCCAAGCCCTCTGTCCTCTGCCATTCCTGGCCACTTCATGCCTAGGAGTAGTCAAGGACCCAATCATCACTACTGTTGTCCCTAGTCCCTCGAGGTAACTATGCTCTCCCTTGTAATTTCCTACACTTTGGTCAACCTTTGTCAGTCATCTTTTTATTAAACTCTCTTCAAGTTACTCATTTTGAGTATGCCATCTGTTTCCGGTTGGGAGTCTGACAGAACCATACATATTTCATAGGTGTAAAGACACTACAAGAACATTGATACGAAACGGTGAAAGGTGGAACTCCTAGCAGTCCTTGTTTTCATCACAAAATTTGGCTGATTAGGAAACTAAAAGGTTTTTCTGTGAACAGTAATAGTGTTTGTAGCTATATTAGGAAAAGAAATTTTGGTAAATGAGTCTATTGGCCTTAAGACATATTTGAAATTTACTTAGACTATTAGATGTTTTCTGATCACGCTTGAAATGAATGAATTTCCTCAGGCTCAAAGTCTAAGGTGAGAAATAATTAGTTCCTGAGAACAGAACTATATATAACATACTGTAATCAGCCTTATTCAGATCTGAGTGATAAATCTAAAATTTTAAGAAGTGTGCATTCTCTCTGATTTGCACAAATTGTCTTACTTGCACAGTCCTGTCATATTTACATAGTAGTAGAGTTCCAAACGTTAAGACCAATGGAATATTTAGTACCTGACAGCCACCATGTTAGGTACATTATGTGAATTATTGTATAACCCTCCAATGGTCTTATGACATAGATACTATTATTGCCATTTTTCAGATGCAGTCACACAGCTGATATAAGACAGAGATGAAACTTGATAGTTCAAAACACACATATTAAGTATAAGACATGAAAAATTATGCATTAGGCACACAGAAAATCTATTTGAGGTGTAATATTCCTATAAGTCTTTTTTTTTTTTTTTAAAGATTTTATTTATTTATTTGACAGAGAGAGAGACAGCGAGAGAGGGAACACAAGCAGGGGGAGTGGGAGAGGGAGAAGCAGGTTTCCCGCCAAGCAGGGAGCCCGATGCGGGGCTCGATGCGGGGCTCGATCCCAGCACCCTGGGATCATGACCTGAGCCGAAGGCAGATGCTTAACGACTGAGCCACCCAGGCGCCCCCCTATAAGTCTTTTTATAACACTCTTCCTTCCTATGCATCAATCTGGTTCCTTTGTAATGTTAATGAACATTTTAAGTTAAGAGAAAACTTGATAAATCCTGAGCCAAGGCCCCTATCAAGTCTCACCAGCCTCAAATGGCCAAGCCACTCAATAATAATAAAATCTTCAAAAGCTGCTACTTTTGGTTTAAATCTGGAGATCAGAAGTAGCTACATAAGCAGCACTTTGTCCCAAGGTGCAAACATTACTTTAAAAATAGCAGACCAGAAGGACTAGGCTGTAAGGGAGCGTTTGCACCATCCCTTGTGCAATCCTTAATGCACTGGGTCCTACGTGTGCCATGCACTATGCTAATCACTTTGTTTGCATTATCTCACTGAAAATTTATAACCTTAAAAGTAGGTACCACTATTATCCTTCTTAAATATATACTAGAACCCTAATTCCCAATGTATTCTAAATGTGCCTGTAAAGTCTAAAATGACAAAATAAAACCATTTTTAACCAAACAACCTTTCTTCTTTCAAAGAAATGGCAATGGAAGCCACAATAACTGACCACCTTGTCAAGAATTTAGCATCCAGGGCACCTGGGTGGCTCAGTTGGTTAAGCAACTGCCTTCGGCTCAGGTCATGATCCCAGGGTCCTGGGATCGAGTCCCACATCAGGCTCCCCCTACTCTGTGGGGAGCCTGCTTCTCCCCCTGCCTGCCACTCCCCCTGCTTGTGCTCTCTCTGTCAAATAAATAAATAAAATCTTTAGAAAAAAGAATCTATTAAAAAAAAGAACTTAGCATCCAATTAGTTTTCAATTATAACTTTAAATTGTAATAAAGAAATCTTAGTGACATCTGATAGTGTGTTAACAAAAATACCTTCAGGATCTGCTCCAGCTTTATAAATGACCAGTCCTCACATCAGTTTGTCCTAAATTAGCAGCAATCTGATGTCACCATTCTCTCTTACACTCAGGTCCATGTATATTCTGTTACAGCCATCTCTCCTGCTTTCTCATCTTTACATTTTTCCTTTTTTAAAATGTATTACAACTTGGATAAAAGGTCATCTCCTCTAATAAGACATTCTCTAACCTTGAGGTTGCCTCCACACCATACCTACACCAATCACAACACTTTTAGATTATATTGTAATTATATGATTATTTGTCTGTAAGCTTGTTTTTTTTTTTTTTTCCAGTAGGCTCCATGGCCAATGTGGGGTTTGAACTCATCACCCTGAGATCAACAGTCGCATGTTCTACTGACTGAGTCATCCAGGAGCCCCTGTCTATAAACTTTTTAAGAGAGGGGCCTGTGTTCTGTTTACCTGGCAAAATATTTAGGAGTTTCTCAACATCTGTTGAGTGAATGAAAGCCCAAGCAAGGTTGTTCTAAGAAAGGAAAACTTCAAAGCTATGAAGTAACTATTTGAAGATAATACACTGGGCCAGGTACCACACTATGCTCCAAATGTAGAAACAGGTCTTCCAGGGATGTACAATCTAGTAAGGGGAAAAAGACAAAAAACTTACATGAGATAACAAGTAAAATTACTTAAATTCAAAATGATATTGGAATTCTGACAAGGGAGCAAAAATTTCTGCCTATGGAAGTGGTAAGGGGAGAGTAGAACTAATCACCAGAATGTACGAAAGAGAACATGTTGCATAAGAAACTTAAATATGCATTTTTTGTTTGTTTGCCAGGAACTGTTCCCCAGAAGGAAGCAATATGATAAATATCTATCGTTTCCTCTACCTACACATTTGCATACTTTCTCTCTTGCTCTCCGTTGTTGCCCCTGCATGCCTGCACACACGCACACACACGTCTTTTAAAATAATCAAAAGATAAAGGAAATTATAGGTTCTTATGTAGCCTACTCTCTAAATTAAAAAAAAAAAATCTTGGTTACTAGAGCTGAAATTTTAGTGTTGTCCCGTAGTCAACATCAGCTATTAAATCAAACTGCAGATAACATAATGATGTCCTCCCTCTTGGCAAATTATGTTAATACCAATAAAAGGATACCTTATTACAAGTCATGAGACAGTTGGCAATCGATTTTAGGCCTACTGAAAAACCATAAAAATACAATGAATATTGACAAAGAAGAGAGGTTTTAAACGTGGTGAAAAGTAAATTATGGTAAGGCATTTTAACAGTGTGCCACTGGGGAGTCAAATACAGGAAGTCAGCTCTGAGAAGACACATCACCTGTCACTTCACATATTTGTTCATATTTCCAGGAGTTTCTACTCTGTTATAAAGGATGACTCAGATTAAATCCAGGCCATCATTCTTCACGGTAATTGGTTTGCTAATTCTGCAGCACAGCTTTTGGCTTCTGCTCAGCAGTTGGCCTAAGGTTATAAACTGTACTATTTATTAAGCCTTATTAAGACTGCTGTCAGCGGTAATCATATTGCTCCTCTACACAAAACCTTCAGTGGCTCCCTGCTGCTTTCCTAATTAAGTCCATACTCCTTATCTTGGCATTTAAAAGTCCTTTACAATATGTTGCTAACCTTCCTCTTCAGTGTGTATTCTCACCACTCCACCAAAGGCTGTTCCGATCTGGTAGTAGTCTAAACTACTTCATGGTGCTCTAACACCCTTTCTGATATCCATCCTTTATCCATGTGGTTCTGACCAGAATGTTCTTTGTGCTTCCCATTTTTTTTTTTTTAAAGATTTTATTTCTTTATTTGGCAGACAGAGACACGAGAGAGGGAACACAAGCAGGGGGAGTGGGAGAGGGAAAAGCAGGCTTGCCCGATGCGGGGCTCGATCCCAGGACCTTGGGATCATGACCTGAGCCGAAGGCAGCCGCTTAATGACTGAGCCACCCAGGCACCCCTGTGCTTCCCATTTTTAACATCCCATCCCCACCCATCCGTTGGTTTGCCACCTCAGGAGCTTCCCAAGTGAAATGTGAAATAGGTCTCCATATACAGAGCTCAGGGAGAGCCCAAAGAAAGAGGCATACCACTCCAGACTGGTAGGTGGTAGGTTGAATAAGCAAGGCAACTTAGCTATGAGGCTTGTCTTGGACAGCTGCAAGATGAGTAGATCTCTGCCCCTGCCCACCAGAATCTCTAAAGTTTATAAGAAGCCTTAACTAGGTTCAGTCACATATACTATCCAGAAGGTCTCAGCAACACATTTCTATCTCAAAGTTGTACCCTGGGGAAAGCTTCTAGCATGGAGAAGGTAAGTGGAATTCACATTCCAAGGAAGGGGAGAGGTTGAGGACCTTCCAACTGTCCAGGTCCAGCTCGTGGGTCAACTGGTGGTCATGTACCCTCGATGACCTCCTCTAATACCATCTCCCTATGTGACTAATGCTTACCATGCTTTCCTGATACATCTCAAAAATATCCTATTAAAGAATTTAAGTGGTATGAGTGAGGAAAATATCAAGTTTGGGTAGACGGATTTGATTCTGAATTCTAATTTTTTTCTATTTGCTAATGACCTTGAGTATGTTAGATGAGATCACACATGTACCGATCCTGTCATAGTGTCTGGCACATGATAGAAAATCAATACACACTGGTTTCCTTTGTCCTGAGTTCTCCAGTTCAACATGGTCTCTTTTCTCTTTGAATTACATATGACAGAAAACACTCCCACTGTGTCACCTGGGAGTCATGCATGATCTCTTAGCACTTGTCACATAGGAAACATTTGTCCTTTCATCAGTGATAAATCACTGATAGCACATTTACAAACCAAACACCAAAAAAAAAAAATAAAATAAAAAAATTACTGCCAGAAAGAAAAATCCCAAATATCATAAATTAGTTTGTAAAGTTCAGAAATTTAACATAGCTCCTTAGCTCCTTATTAGGACTAAAAAATATTATTGGTTAAGGAGAAAAGAAAGGACATTGCAGTACAAATGACAAAATTATTATAAGCTATTCAATTAAAAGTAGATATAGCATTAGCTGTATTTTAACCCTATTTTGTTATTTACAATATGCTAACCACCATATACACTGAGAACTGGGTCTGCTTTAAAAACTAGAAAACATCCAATTAAGAGTATTTTCCTGATAGCATGGAGTTCAAATCTAATTATTGACCCTTAACCAACCTGTTAAAAACTCTTTTCAGTGTTACTGAAAATTTGTCTTGATTAGCTCTTATTCAATTTCACTAATTATATCTAGGATACTGTAAAATTCTAAAGATTTTAGAGTCTTAAGCTTGATAGATTGATGTCTTTCTAAAAATATTAGTGCATACATTAATAAATCACAGGCAGTACTGGAAGGGTTAGTTAATTCTGAGAGGAGTGCGTAGGGAGTACAATAGAATTCCGAGGGTCAGGGACCCGCATATGTGCTGAATACATGTTTTGGCCCAATATCAAATGGCCACATATTCAAAAGTAGTGTTAGATCAAAATCAAAGCCAAAACCAAATATTATCATAGAATGAACATACTAAAAACAGGCTCTGAATATGATGAATGCAGCAGATCAGTAACAATTCTAGAAAAATAAGGCATACATTTTTAAAAGCTTTAAATGAAGGCAAAGCTGAGCCTTGTCTAAAACAAATTCTTCTTCAGTTATTTGCCAAAAAGTGTTCTAAGTCAGTTATAGACAACCAAATGGATTCCCTGGCAAGCAATGGAAACTCATATGGTATTTATCAAAAATAGCTTTTAGAACAGCAAGTTAACATCTATCACTAAATTTCTATAACATGTTGAGCATGAGTGTTCCCTTTATAGGAAAATAAAAACAAATAGGATTATAGAAGAAATACAAACATCATTCCGCAATGAAATATACATCTTTTTTAAAGTTAAATGTTTCATCTGATTACATAAATAACATATATCTATTATAAAGCTTTTGGAAAATATAGAAAAACACCAAAAGAGAAATCACCCCAAATACACTTAAGAATTATAGTTCAATCTCCTCAGTTAACCAAGAAAAATACAGGTGCACATTGCTTGACTTGATCACTAAGATAATTCTACTTCACGGGGCGCCTGGATGGCTTAGTTGGTTAAGCGACCGCCTTCAGCTCAGGTCATGATCCCGGAGTCCTGGGATCGAGCCCCACATCGGGCTCCCGGCTCAGCTGGGAGCCTGCTTCTCCCTCTGACCCTCTCCCCTCTCATGCTGTTTCTCTCTCGCTCACTCTCTAATAAATAAATAAATAAAATCTTTAAAAAAAAAAAAAAAGATAATTCTACTTCAGGTCACAGTTCTGGGTCTAAAAGCTCCTGACTCCATGTGCACTTCACCTTGAAAAATGATTATATTTGTTCAGGAATTTTCCCTGCCAAAATAAATTAGGTTATGGAAATTGATAAAAAACATTTATGTAAGAATTGCTCACAGCCCAAAGGTCTGTTTGGTTCTTGATGTTAAAAGCTGCACACTGTTATGTATGGTGATGATTTTAAAGATGTCTGGTGATTGTTTCCAAGGTTAGACCTTAAAAAGCATTCATATTTATAGCTCGGTCTGAGACAGGAGATGTAGCTCGCCTTTGGGGCCAATTTTCTCAGGGCCAATTTTCCCCATCCCAGCACTTGAAGGATAGGTTGCCTACTGGGATTCTGAGGATTGATTTTTATGCTACTGGATATGGCTGAGGAAATTCCCTGAGAGACACAAAAAACCTAGGACAGACTGATACGGTCAAAAGTGAAAGTTGTCAGAAAAAAATCTGGGTTCAAATGCTAGCACTACTAGTATCTCACAAGAATTGTGAGAATAACTTAATAACAACAATAATAAAAAACCACATAACATTTTTAAGTGTTTAATATGAATATGTATTGGAGATATAATAATAACTTTATAGGGAGGCCCCTGGGTGGCTCAGTTGGTTGAGCATCTGGCTCTTGGTTTCACTCAGGTCATGATTTCAGGGTCCTGGGGCAGAGCCCTGCATCTGGGCTCCATGCCCAGTGTGGAGTCTGCTTGGGATTCTTCCCCTCTTCCTCTCCCTCCCCTTCTACCCTTTGCCCTGCTGATGCTCTCTCTCTCCCCCCTCTCTCTAAAATATATAAATAAAATCTTAAAAAAAAAAACCTTTACAGGCATTTTCACATTCAATCCTCACAATAATCCTGTTAAGTGGGTTCTATGTTTCTCTCCATTTTATTGCTGAGAAACTGAGGGTAAGAAAATTAAAACATCACAGAGCTAGTGAGTAGCAGGGTCACGACAAGGTCCTAAGCAGTTTAACTTTAAAGTGTTCACTTCCTATGATGCTACTGTAATATGTTGTATGCTCAATGTCTTTTATAGTCCAGCACTTTTGCTGTCCGGAACATGGAACAGGACCCTTGGGTGTCACTGTATCTAAGAGGATATATTTTAATCATAAAGGATCAAAGGCAAAGTAATCTGAAGCCTTAAACTCTCTGGATGCTAAAAGGCCAGAGTTCTAAGATCCAAAGAGTTGTACAGAAATCAAGGACCCTGGATAAGTAAAGCCTTACTACTGCATTATGAATATTTATAAAGAAATATGCAACCAACATATATTTACTACTGAGTACAAATCTACTGCATTAGGGACAGGGGATAAAATGGAGAGTAAAGAAACCTCTCCTGCAGAAATTTCATATGGGAAAAGAAGCTCTTATGATACTAAGAGCTTCTTGAATGAGCCGGATATGTCTTTCACTCTTTTGAGCCTTCACAGTATAGTACATAATGGGTATCCACCGGATAAAAGTCTACATGTTTAACCTGACCTAAAGTGCTACACAAGATCCTGCCTTGCCTCATGCCACGGCACTCTCCTCCCTCCCTCTGTATCATCCTTGATACATCCTTGATGACATCAGCCCTTCCCCAGCCCAGGAAGTTTGCCTGTAAATCATTCAAATTTCCCTGTAAATCATTCCCATCTCATAAGATACTTTTCCTTCCTCTCAAATATAATTAAACACTCATTTTTGTAATTAATTGTATAAGGGCAGAAACAGTGTAGGTCTTATTTGCTGCAATAATCTCAGCAACTAACTTAGTATCTAATACCTAGTAGATGCTCATTAACAATTTATTAAATGAATAAAGGAGTGAAGAAGTAGATGAATAAGTATTTCTGAACAAATGAATCATTTTTAGAAGACACATATAGTCAGACAATCATTTCTTGAGGCCACAGATGCAACAGAAATAGATAAATCCTGAGAAGCTTAAGAGTTTAGTACAAATAGATGATTAGAAATTATTGCTGTTTTCTCTGAGACATTCATTTTAGAGTTGGTTGTTATACACATTCCACCACTCTTCTTCTGCTTATACCAATCAGTCATCCATATAATGATTTATTATTTTTCAGGCCTATATTAGTTTATCCAGTTTAGGTTTTGAAGTCAAAGGCTTTTACTATCTTTTTGCTATGCGTATAAACAATTGCATCCTCATTTGTCTCAGCACCCATTTGCAGGAATTACCTCGAAATTGAAATAAATTCAGTGTTCAAGGAGGCCAAGACCCCTTTGGAAGGCTTAGGGCTCTTTTTGAAAGAATCTGGATTGATTTTCTGCTAATGAATTGATTTATTGAATAACGAGTCACATCTTTCTTTCTTCTAAGAATGTCACTAAAAGCCAACATCTACCACTATTCCACATTACAAAGGATACTTAATATTCATTGGATTTAATTAGGAAAGCAAGAAAGTAACAGGATCTTTAACTTTCAAGCTAAATCAATTTAGTTCTTTTTTCCGACAAGTTCTCTTCATTGACAAATGGAATATCAAAGCTAGAAAGATGTTTACAGAGTACCAAAACCATAATTCAGTCAAAAAATTATTTTGTATTAATTTTTTTCCTTCTAGAAATAAATAAGGCCAAGCATAAATGCAAACTCAAAACTTTTTCAGTCAACTAGACCTTAGATTGTTACTGAAATAATAGGAAATTATATAATTTCATCATCAGCTTTTGGGTTGACATTTTATCAATAGTTTTTTTTTTTTAATGTTATATTTATTTATTCATGAGAGTCAGAGAGAGAGAGAGAGAGAGAGGGAGAAGCAGGCTCCCCACCTAGCAGGGAGCCCGATGCGGGACTCGATCCCAGGACCCTGGGATCATGACCTGAGCCAAAGGCAGACGCTTAACCATCTGAGCCACCCAGGCGCCCCCTTATCAATAGTTTTTAAAAAGATCACACGCGCGCGCGCGTGTGTGTGTGTGTGTGTGTGTGTGTATCTCCTGTAGGCATTAAAAAAAATCAATCCCAATAAATCAAAGAAGAAATTCTTCACCTTGCTACTGAGATGAGACCTTCTTCCCATATACTCTCCGAGGCAAAACATTTGTAAGATGACTCTTCAAGAAAGGAGTAGGATTAAGAAGTATATTAAAAAAATCTAATTCACTAAACTCATTTTAAAGATCATATATAGCTATTTTACATATTCTAAGAAAAGAAAGCCTAATTCTTTTTCTATCATTAAGCTCAACTGTAACTAAGCCTTTCATACAGTGCAACTATATCATCCTGCTATATAAAGCTAGTGAATGAATCACAAATACTCTTAAATATTTTCTAGAAGTTGTGAATTAATTTTCATGAATGTAATTCCTCTGAGCTCTACTTAAAGTTACTCTAAGTGTTGCAAATTCTGGTTCATTACTTTCACAATTCCATGGGCTTTGTGTACCAAGTACATTTAAAAGTCAAGTATTTCTTATAGAAGATGAAACAATTTAATTTCTTTGGAAAGAAACTGTTTTCTCAATTTTAATTATTCCTTCCCAGGCCAAACTCTATAATCATTTCCCAAGAAATAAATAGTTACAGACAAGAAAAAGTAGCTATATCTCCCCAAAAAAAGACTTTTGTTGTGTTCAATAGTAAAATGATCTCTCTTTTCTTTCTTTTTTTTTTTTTTTTTTTCAAAATCCCAATGATGCTCCTAATTTCTCTGCTTTTGCAAAACTGACTCCCAGAGTGATTCTGGAAAAGCTAATACATGGGGAAAAGTGATATATGATCACTCCCCCCATGTGTAGGCATAGTATAAGCATTACTATATGCCCGAAGCATACCAGGCACTGGAGAGAAAAGCTCAAGAGGTTCACAGTCTAGAGAAGGAAATAAAATATTACACGATAAATACCACTCCAGTGACAGAACCTTTTCCTGTATGATCCCTTGGTAAATCCCTTTGATGGGCCAACTTCACCCTCCTGCTTTGCCTATCCACCTCCAAAAACACCTGGTCACAGGTCTTTTCTTTCTTCTGGAAAGCTAATGGGAATATCCTATTGCAACTGTTTTCCTCAAAGAAGTCATGCTCATACCTGTGTGCATCCTACCCAGAGAGCAGCAAAAACTGAAAATATGTAAAATTAATTTGCTGGATTAAAGCTGTCATTCAAAAACAGAGAAGTACCTGCCCACTGAACTTGCCACCAGAGAGATAGGAGTTTGCTCTGATCAGAGCCCTATATTCTACATAAAGAGAGAAGATAAATGAACAGAACTATCTCCTACTCTCTCTCTTTGAAGCAGTGAGTAAAAATTAAATAGTTATAGACAAGAAACCTTCCAGAATAGGGGACCCAGAAGAGGAGGAAAAGAAACAGGAGGAGAAAGAAGAGGAGGAGGAAGAAGAGAAATCTCACCAACAAAGAACTGATACTAATGTGAGTCATATCTGGATATGGTTGAATATAGTTTTCGATTTAAAAAACTGAAAGGGTAGTAAAAAAAAACAATGAATTAATATATATCTCTTGATATCTTGAAATGTCCATCTTATTGCTAATTTTAAAAGGACTAAAAGTAAGTCTATCCCAGAGAAAAGAACCATCTCTGGTTTTGGCAAGCACCTAAGACAATGCTGCAATTCAGGGTTTCTCAAGAGCAAGACTACTGACATTTTAGCCAGGTAATTCTTTGTTGTGGGGGGCCTGTCCTATGCACTGCAGGATGTTTAGTAGCATCACTGGTCTCTACCCGTTAGATATTCGTAGCAACTTCTGTTGTTGGACAGGACAGCAAGTCCTGTATTGACAGGACAGCAAGTCCTGTCAATAAAAGTGTCTCCTGACATTTACCATATGTCCCCTGAAAAGTAAAACCACTCCAGGGTTGAGAACCATGGCTACAACTGTGGGGACATTGTCAACAGTACCTGGGACATTAGTGGAGGCTTCCCAAACAGTGGTGCTTGAGTTGAGTTGAGGGTGAGCAAGAATTTGTTCAGAAGGCCAAAATAAACCCTTTGCCCATGAGTAAATTTAATTGGTGCGATCTCAAAATTGAAAACGTTCAGGGTCAGCACTAGCCTTTTCTGAGCCAATCCATTCTCCAAATTGTACATGTGCAGTTGCTCCACCATATTCTCCTTTCTTCACCACAATGTGTCCTGGAAACTTTACACTGCTGAAAGATAGTATAATGTAATAAACAGTGGTAGTGGCTAAATCACTAACTATGTAATCTTGGGGAGTCATCTAACTTTTGGGAGTTTCAGTGCCAACGCCTATGAAATGAAGGTGTTCAATTAGCAGATGACCTCCAATGCCCCTTCAAATTAAGAAATTCTTTGATCAGTCTTTCTTGTTTCTTATAGTAGTCTCTCTGCTCATTAAAATGGATACCTTTCATATTATATTGGTTTTCAGTAATCAAATAGTAGTTCTAATAAGTTGGGTACTAAATACTGATTAGCAATGCATACTCAGTTTTCATGCCCCTCTGGCATAAATTACTCAGATTCAAAGAAGAAATCACTCGCCTTTTAGACAAATCCCATTATTACTGCATTGACAGTGAATTAAACTGCCCAGGATTACATCAGTTTCAGAGAGTTACAAGCTTGTCATGTCACAGATGTATATATGTATCATATCAATATACTTGAAAAATTCTGAAATGTTTCCACAAAGAGAGAAAGGGAAGAATATAGTTAATTATATAAACCATTATCTTCAGATAACTTTTTTTAACAGACTATTTTTTTGGAGCAGTTGCACATCCACAGCAAAATTAAGCAGAAAATACAGAGTGTCCATATACCCTCTCACCTCATAAATGCACAGCCTCCCCAACCCGGAGAGGGGATCAACATCCCCCACCAGAATGATACATTTGTTACAGTTGATGAACCTACACTGATACATCATTATTACCCAAAGTCCACAGTTGACATGAGGGTTTACTCTTGGCGTTGTACATTCTATGTGTTTAGACAAATGTATAATGACATCTATCCACCATTAATAGTATCATACAGAATAGTTACACTGCCCTAAAAATCCTCTGTGCTCGGCCTATCCATACTTAATCTCTAGCAGCCACTGAATTTTTACTGTCTTCATAGTTTTGTTTTTTTCCAGAGTGCCTTAGTTAGAATCATACAGTATGTGGCCTTTTCAGATTGTCTTCTTCCACTTAGTGATATGCATTTAAGTTTCCTCCATGTCTTTCTATGGCTTGACAGCTTATTTCTTTTTAGTGTTGAACAATTATTCCATGGTCTGGATGTACCACTGTTCATTTATCCATTCACCTACTGAAGGGCATCTTGGTTGCTTCCAAGTTTTGGCAATTATGAATAAAACTGCTATAAACATCCATGTGCAGGTTTTGTTCAGACATAATCTGATACTTTTTAAAATGCAGTTTGATGTATATGAATAAGCAAACCAGAAATGAATATCACAGCTTATATTTTTGACTGAAAAGTAAGTCAAATTCTATTAAGTAAACTTCTAATTTACATGTTTTTAAATAAACTCAGCAGCTACATTAGGAAGCCAGAAGCAATAGCTACTCTTGTAGTACTAAGTATTCATATAACTATAAAAGCAAGCAGTATGGCAAGCAGAACCTAAGACAAGATGAGATTGGTGTAAGATACAGGGAAGAAAATCCCCAGTATGTTCTAGCTATACAAACTGTAGATGCGGGGCGCCTGGGTGGCTCAGTTGGTTAAGCGACTGCCTTTGGCTCAGGTCATGATCCTGGAGACCCTGGATCGAGTCCCGCATCGGGCTCCCTGCTCAGCAGGGAGTCTGCTTCTCCCTCTGACCCTCCCCCCCTCATGTGCTCTCTCTCTCATTCTGTCTCAAATAAATAAATAAAATCTTTAAAAAAATAAATAAATAAAAATAAACAAACTGTAGATGCTTACTGCTTCCTTAGGAGGAATGGGAGACTGATTTCAGGATATGTTGCATGTCTTTTAGAGTTCACTGTATATGAATATATAGGGTAGAGTTTTTTAATACAGTGTTTATTAATTGTTTTTTTGTTCCATTAAAGAACCCTTTTGGTGTATCAGTTAACTATTGCTGTAAAACAAACCATCCTGACATGTAGTGACTAAAAACCACCACTTATTTCACTCATGATTCTGTGGATAAATGATTCTGGTTGGTCTCTTCTTGTCTTACCAACAAAGAACTGATACTAATGTGAGACATACCTGGATATGGCTTCTCTCCTCATCATGTTCCCTCCTCATCAGCTCTCAGGTACAAGTTGGTTTTGCTGATCTTTTTTGTGCTCTCTCACCTCCTGTGTCTGTGGCTGAGACAACAGGGCTGATGCACGTCTAGACCATATTCTCTCACCCTCCAGCAGGCTAGCATGGCGTCTGGGTAGGGTTCCAAGAGTGGAAACATGTGAAGGCTCTTGTAGCTTATCCCCTGAACTTCAACAAAGTCACTTCTGTTGGGTTCTATTGACTGAAGCAAGTCACAAGGCCTTCTCAGATTCAAGGGAAGAGGAAACAGACTTCACTTCTCGAAGTGAGAAGCTGAAAAGTCACCTCACGCAGGGCGTGGATCCAGGAAGAAGTGAAGGCTTTGGCCATTTTTGCAATCAGCTACATCTTGGTTATCACACTATCAGGACAACATTATGGTTTAAACTTTGAACTCAGAAATCAGCCACTGAAACTCAAAAAATCCCTGCTTTGCCATTCACTGGCCAAGTAGTACTATCCTCCTGGAACCTAAATCACCTTACTTGTAAAGTAATAACAGTAACTACCTTATCATGTAATCATGAGTGGTAAGCACACTGCCTGGCACAAGAAAGCATTCGGTAAATGTTTTTTCATGTTATTATTTTACTATCATTGCTATCTCTTATGAGAGTACCTTACCGCACTCCACAGAAAAAAAATATTATCCAGTTTGGACAGAAAGAGAAAAACTGCCTTCCCCCTCAAATAATTCATCTTTAAGGCGTTTGTTTAAGTCGTATTTCTGAGTACATAGAAAGGGCAGAGGAGTTATTTCTAGTTAGCTTTTATTTTTATGATAGTGAATGGTTTTTTCCAATTTTCATTGACAAGAACAGAATCATCAGATTTCTCATTTGCTAGATAGTTTTAAGTAAAAATATATTTTGCCTTTCCATCTGTTTTTAGCTTTTCACTTCCTTAAATTTACTTTCACCGTAATACATGCTAACACATTGAAATGTTTGAGTAGTAGCTACTAAGCAATTAAATTAAATTAAGAAGTAAAAAGGATCATTTAATCCTCCAAAACATATACCTACTTATATCTATCTGTCATAAATCCATTCAACAGGATCATGGTAAGTTTAAGTATGCTTTATTTACATATCAAAATGAGATATTCTGTCTCTAAGAGTGATTCAGAGTGGCACCCTGTTATGGAGATATTTTATTATATAGTTTCATTCTTTAACACAACAAACTTAAATCTTATTTATTTTCCTAATCTAGAATGTGAGAGTCAGTATTTCAATCACTAAATTAATCTGCCAACTCTAGCTGTAAAATCAGAGTACAAGACCAATTTGTGTTAATTTTGAAAATAAAAGTTTCAAAAATGTTATTGTGAATATTTTAATACTCTTAGAAAAAGAGAAAACTGATTTGAAAGGAATTTTTTGTTAATATTGGAGAAATACTGGGATTCTTTCTGTCCAAAAAATGTCCATTGTATTTCATTCTCTTTTGAGGCTGTTTTTACAAGGACAGCCATAAAACCAGAATAAAACCCAGTAGAGGCTAACCTGATAGCTTTGTCATACATATATAATGATGTAATGTATGGTGATTAACATAACACAATAAAAAAAAAAAGAACTTTCAGAAAGAAAAAGAAAAAAAAAAAGAAAGTAGTTTTATTCAATATGAACATGATTTCCAGTCATTCAGATGAAATTTCCTTTATTTACAACAAGAATATTTGGCATATAATAAAAAGTACTTCTGAGCATCTACTATTCACACTTTGGTGATGATATAAAGGAAAGTAGGCAATGTTCCTGACTTAAGGATGTTGCAGTAAGCTTAGGAATATGGAACATGCACACATTAATGACGTATATACAAAGAACATAAATCCAAAAGATCATTAAAAGAGTTCAACTATGCAACTGCTGAAAGATACAGAATTAAAAAAAATCAAAATAGCTGGAAGGTTAATAATCAAGAACTAATTCAGAAAAAAAGTGAGTCTTGAAAGGGCAAAATACAGATGATTTGTGAGAAAAACTAAAGTGGTAGGGGCATTGACAAAAACTGAACAGCATGAACCACACCATTCCTTTATATAACTGCCTGGTGATGAATTTTCTTGATTAGCCAGAAACAAGGAGACTTGAGACAAGGAAAAAATACTTTGAGATTTTCTATAGAACCCTATTTTATCACAGAGGGAGCAAAGCACAGGAGTGAAGAGCGTGCAATCTGGAATCAGAATCAGACTGCCTGGAACCAAACCTGACTCTGCCACTCACTAGCTAGGTGATGTGAGCAACTTAACTTGATTTCTTTGTGCCCCCATTTCCTTATTTGTAAAACAAGGATAATAATAGCACCTGCCTATATGCTGGACTGTGCTGTGTCAACCTGGTTAAGGTGGGAATTACATTATATCCCTGTATGGTTCTGATCACTCAGGTTGAATGAGAGACTTGCCGGAGATGCAGAGTGGAAGAGAAGCAATGGTAAGCTCTGAAAGTCATGGTGGTTAGATGTAAGGATGGACAGACAAAGAGATGCGTATGTTCCAGCCTGTCTGGGCTTTTCCTCGCCCCCTGCCCAGCAATTCTTCCCTACTTGGAATGCTGCTGATCAACGGCAGGCTCAGGCCTGTCAGGAGGCACCTGACTGAAGACGCACAGAGGTGGAAGCTACAAAGAGGTCCTGGCTTCACACAGACCTCTCCATCAGCTCCCCTTCATGGTGTCACTCAGTTGCCTCACATACCTGAGTTCTCAGATTGATTGGCAGGTGACTTCCCTGATCTTAAATTCCTTCTTCTGGCACTTCATGTCTCCAGCTCCTCCCATAGTTGTGTAAGACCTAATTCCTATAACAGACCCTTTATGCCATAATGCTTATTGTGACTGCTCCCCTGAACAAAGGCTGACTGAGATTCTTTCCCATAGAGTTTTGTGAAAACTACCCAAGAGTTTTGTGAGAATTACCTACAAATTCACCATTTGTAAAATACTTAGGATAGTCTCTGGCATATAGTCAATACTTATAAAAATGCTTGTTAAATAAAATAATCTCTTGTTCGTTAAGCAAATGAGGAAGAAATAAAATCTATGAAGAGAAACGATGGCGAGCGGTAGTACTCTCTATGATATATAACATTTTAGATAACTAGGATATAGGCATTCCAACACAGGGTGATATATTGAGTAATAAACCAATGTAATAGTCAAATAAGAACTTCTGACAGAATAATAATGGATATTATCTATTGAGTGCTTTCTATGGGCAGGTACTGTTCTACATCTTTTATATAGGTTATTTCATGTAATTTTCACAAACATCCTATGAGGTAGGTATTCTCTCTGCTTTCCAGAGGAGATTCGTGAAGAACATAAAGTATCTATAATACTACAGTGAGGGGCGCCTGAGTGGCTCAGTTGGTTAAGCGTCTGCCTTCTGCTCAGGGCATGATCCCGGAGTCCTAGGATCGAGCCCTGCATCGGGCTCCCTGCTCAGTGGGGAGCCTGCTTCTCCCTCTGCCTGCCACTCCCCCTGCTTGTGCTCTCTCTCTCTCTCTCTCACTCTATCTCAACTAAATAAATAAAATCTTTAAAAAAACACAAAAGTACAATGAGATGTAGCTAGGAAACCATGTATAAAGGAAATAAAGCCCCATGTCTACAGTTACTATAGTTGGGATGTGGGTCTAATACACTGGGAAACACAGTGTTCTACATTCCTCCTGGTGTTCTGTGTTAACAAAGTATGCTATAATTTTTATTAGGCCTGGAAATCTCACAACATACTAGAGATTCTGAGAGATTCCATTCTATAGAAAGACCATTGTTGCTGCTGGTTGCTCATGTGTCTTGGGCAAAAGAGGCTATAAGTGATATGAAAAAGCACATGTTGACACAGTGAAAAAATTGGGGGTTCTGGTATCTAGACAAATCTGTATGTCATCCTTGACTCTGTTCCCCCCTGTGTGATCTTGAGCAAAGACCTTCACAAGTCTGATCCCAATTTTCCTCAAAAGTAAAATAGAAGTAATGACAGCCTCACAGGCCTTTTGTAAAGATTTATGAAGTAAATGAAAATATTTGGACAGTGTCTAGCATATTCTTAGGTACTTCGTAAATGGCTAACTGATACTTTATCCTCTAAATCTCAAGGTCTGAGAAAAGAAAAATAATTAAAAAGAAAAGAAAAAGGTATGAATTTGTTCTTGTTAAAAAAAAAATACTACCAGCATTTTAGGATTCCCATACATAAGACCTGTTGATTTCCTAAATACTCTTGAAATAAATAAAGTTCATGTAGAAATGGTGAGTATCTTGTTTTAAATGTAATAATATGAAAAGCAGGCACTTCACTCACAGGGGATCACAGTAGAGATAACAAGCACTTTCCACCATGCTGAGAGAAAACACCTAGCCGGCATGCCAGGCCATAACACTAGCAGCATGTTTGACCATGGACATAATTTTATCATAATTGAAAATCCTAATAGCCTACATATTAGAGAAAATAATAGAAAATTAAATAATGAAGGTCCTGTTTATATTTCCATTTCAAAGTTAGCTATATACTTAAAATAAAAACTGTTCTGACTTCTTTAGTTATAAATGCCTATTAGTTAAGAGAAATGTTATTTGTAGGGCGCCTGGGTGGCTCAGTCGGTTGAGAGACCCACTCTTGATTCCAGCTCAGGTCATGATCTCAGGGTGCTGGGAATGAGCCCCACGTGTGGCACCGTGCTCAGCAGGGAGTCTGCTTGAGATTCTTTCTCCCTCTCCCTCTGCCCCTCCTCCCACTCATGCCCTCACACTTTCTCTCTCTCTAAAATAAATAAATAAATCTTTAAAAAAAGAAAAGAAAAAAAGAAATGTATTTGTAATTTACCTCATAGTTCACATCAGGACAACACTCAACTCTCCTATAGGAACATATAATAGAAACAGATTTTTCTTACTTAGGATATGGAAAGTTATACTTAATTGAAAGAATTATAAAAAGGACCATGATTCATTAGATTTTTTTAAACATTTTCTTTTTTTTTCTTTTTAGGATTTTTATTTATGTATTTGACAGAGAGAGAGAGAGCACAAACAGGGTAAGCAGGAGAGGGAGAAGTAGGCTTCCGGCTGAGCAGGGAGCCTGATGTGGGGCTCGATCCCAGGACCTTGGAATCATGACCTGAGCCAAAGGCAGACGCTTAACCGACTGATCCACCCAGGTGCCCCGATTCCTTAATTTTTACTGTTCCTCTCTGCTGTGGATATTAGCTAGAATTTTGGCAATTACCCACTCATAGCACTATATGTACTCTGTTTCACTACTTAGTGTTTCATGACTACACTATATATCACATATATTTGTAGTCCTAAAAAGAAACTGTATAACTTATTTCATTTTTATTCCATTTTTCATTGGGTGATTTCTTTACCTTTTTCATTATCACCTGAATCTAATGAAATACTAGGAGAAGAAAAATAGGGTTTCTAATCACAGTCTGACTGTCTTATACTTCAGAAAACTTCTCTGGGGATAGTGAAATGCTATTTTAAATAATGTTCATTAACTATTCACATCTATCGCTGTAGCACCCTCTTTTGAATCATGAGCTTAAAAAATGATACCCTGGTTGAGGTAGATAGCAACAGATTATGAAGCCCAAGATGAGCTATAACACTCATTTTTATTTCAATTGTTCCCAGCCACGTAAACAGCTGGGAACTAGAGGAAATAATGATGATGAAATGTGAGGATTGTTATTGTCACAGCTGTATCACTAAATACAATAAAAAGTACAGAGACAGAGTTTTTTATATTTGCCAAATCTTTACTCATCTCTGCATGAACACAATGAAGTGCACTAGGTAACTGCTGAATTACTGTATCAATGTCAGACGGGGGAAACTGAGTCAGGATTATTTAGGAGGCTTAATATCTAATTAGTAGTTGCTTTAATTTAAACTTCAAAACATTCCAGTATTTTCAGGTGGCCTTTGGGGGCACCAAAATCATTATGGCAGGTACAAATAAAGACAATAGGGATGAAGGTAAAAGATTTGGTATTCCAATTTGTGACTATCTAGTGGGGGGAGGATTAAACTGAAATTTTAAAGAAAATGAGACAAAAAATTCCCAGATGTGCATGTACAAGGAATAATTTTAGAGAACAGTAAGAATCAGTGAAGCAGTGATGTATCAGCAGTGATGTATTACAGTTCAATTTAAAAAATCTAATTTAAAAATGGGCAGAGGAACTAAATAGACATTTTCCCAAAGATATCCAAGTGACCAACAGGTACATGAAAAGGCGCTCAACATCACTAATCATTAGGAAAATTCAAATCGAAACCACAATGAGATATCATCTCCTACCTATGAGAATGGTGATCATCAAGAACACAAGAGACAACAAGTGTTAGCAAGGATGTGGAGAAACGGGAACCCTTCTGCAGTGTTGGTATAAATGTAAACTGGTTCAGCCACAATGAAGAACAGTAGGGAGGTTCCTCAGAAAACTAAAAAAAGAACTACCTTGCAATCTAGTAATCTCCCTTCTAGGTATATATACAAAAAAAATGAAAACAGGTTATTGAAAAGACATATGCACCCTCTTGCCCATTTGTAACTTATTTTGCTGACGGCAATAAATCTAGCTCTCATTATCTGTAATTTACACATACACATAATACATATAAAGTAATTTCAAGAATCGCTAATAAGTACTCCTATGAAAAACAAATTTGCAGGGCGCCTGGGTGGCTCAGTCGGTTAAACATCTGCCTTCCGCTCAGGTCATGATCTCAGGGTCCTGGGATTGAGCCCCATGTTGGGCTCCCTGCTCAGCAAGGAGTCTCCTTCTCCCTCCACCCGCCCCCCACTCATGCTCTCTCTTTCAAATAAATAAAATCTATAAAAATTATAAAAACAAATTTGCCAACTGAATAGTGTTCATGCACAGTTCTTGTTTCTGGCTTTATAGTATCCAATCAAAACAGAGTTTTTAAAAGTTATTTAGGTAAACTACTTTTTTCCTCACTACCTTCAGTAAGGTTAAGTCATACAGTTGCAAAAAAGTAAGATTTATTTGTCAGTCTGCATTCCATCTTGGGATCCCTTGACATCCTGGTTGATCTTTTAAAAAATGTATTTGCCTACACTGATGTTCACATTTGTGATACACATTTCTATGGATTTTGATAAATACATGGAGTCATTTATCCTCCACTCAAATAGTATTCAGAAGAGTTCCATAACCTTAAGAATTTCCTTGTGTACCCATTTTATTCAACCACTGTCCCTTCCCCAAAACCCTGGCAACCACTGATCTGTTCTCCAACCCTATACTTTTTCCAGAATGTCAAACAAGTGGAATCAGACAATATGTAGCTTCTTCAGACTGGCTTCTTTCACCTAACAAAACATACTTAAGATTCATCCATGGTGTTGCTAATATCAATAGTTCCTTCATTTTTATTGTCCAGTCGTGTTTCACTGTATAGCTATATGACATTGGCTAATCTATGCACCAGGTGAAAGATATTCAGGTTGCTTCTAATTTCCTGTGATTGTGAATGAAACTGTTATAAACATCCTCATGCAGGTGTTTGCGTGAACACTGGTTTTAATTTCTCTTGAGTAATTACCTAGCAGTAGGGTTTCTGGATCATATGTAAAGCATATGATTTTAATTTTGTAAGAAATTGTTTCCTTTTACCTTTTCTTCCCCTATTCCAACAGGTATGTAAACAGTAAACATATCCTTTTAAATTGTCTTCTAATTTTAAAGATTTCATCTTTCAGAAATAGCAGCATGTCATGATCGTGGGTGGCTGTGTGTCAGTTGCTAGAAATATGTTCTTTTCCCACTCAACTCTTAGAATAAAATATTGTGTCTCAAAATGCCTTGTCATTGGTTATTTAATCATCTAATGGGTAGTAAATCTTTAGAATAATTATGGTCTGCTTTTTTAGGTAGGGATTCCATTTAAAAAAAAAAAAGATTTTTTAAATATATATATTCTTTTTTTTTTTTTAAGATTTTATTTATTTGACAGAGATATAGGGAGGGAACACAAGCAGGGGGAGTGGGAGAGGGAGAAGCAGGCTTCCTGCCGAGCAGGGAGCCCGATGCGGGGCTCGATCCCAGGACCCTGGGATCATGACCTGAGCCGAAGGCAGACACTTAATGACTGAGACACCCAGACACCCCCAAAAAAAGATTTTCTACTATTTTCCTAACATGTATGTTCTACTACTTTCTTAAAATGTACTTTTAACTGAACTAGCTAAAATTATCTAAAGAATATGCAAGTAATACTTTTCCTTGGCTAATAATTTACTGTGTTTCTGATAGTATACAATATACAGGAATATGAAATTCTAATGATAACAGTATATTATTCATTTATGTCAAATAGTATAATTTGATAGTAAAAATGTATATAGGAAGATAATTATATAGTTCTATATAATATGTATATAAAATTAACTAATAGTTATATTTTCAAAGCTATATTTCTAAGTTATGAGGTACTTTTTATGATCATAATCTGAACTATAGCTATTGTTTTTCTTATTTTTTATTAAATTTTACATTTTAATTCCAGTTAGTTAACATACAGTGTTATATTAGTTTGGGGTATACAATATGAGATTCAACAATTTTATACATTACTCAATGCTAATCACAGTAAGTGTACTCTTTAATCCCCACTGCCTATTTTACCCGTCCCCCCCGCCACCTCCCCTCTGGTAACCATCAGTTTGTTCTCTATAGTTTCAGAGTCTGTTTCTTAGTTTCTCTCTCTCATTCTCTTTTATTCTTTGGCTCATTGGTTTTGTTTTTTAAATTCCCCATATGAGTGAAATCTTACGGTATTTGTCTTTCTCTGACTTACTTCTCTTATTTCGCTTAGCATTATATTCTCCAGATCCATCCATGTTGTTGCAAATGTCAAGATTTCATTCTTTTTTATGGCTGAATAATATTCTATTGCTTATATATACCACATATATAAAATATAGCTATTTATAATCCACCCTACATTATAGATTTCATTACCCATGAATGCTTTCAAGAAGAGGGAATGTGGAATAAAGACATATCCCAAGTTTTATTTTTGTACCATTTAAGTGTTTAGAGATTTTCAAAGAATTAGATATAATATGGTTTTTCTTATCTGTTTTATAAAAGCTGTTTAAAAATAGATTATATAAATAATATATATTAGATTATAAAAATAGATTATCTATAAAAACAGATTACAAGTAATATGCACTTTTATTCATTATACAAATTACTACTTTGAATGAAAAATTCAAAGCATTGCTATAAGTTGGTGGCTAGATTCTCATTCTTAACTGTGTTGTGGGACTATACGGGCCCTATTATGCTATAGTAAACTAAGTGATGAATAACTATCCCAAGTAGCTTATGATGCACAGAGAAGGTGTTATCAATTTATCATTAGAAAACTTGTTTTGAATTATTTCTTTAATAGTGAGAATGGATAAGCTAATGATCATCCATACTGTTCCTACTATTTTCTCTTTATCCTACAGTTGTGAGATCAGCTCGAATTATAGGTACAGACTGTTGCAATGAAAAGATTTAGGGTAATCAACTCATTATATAAGAGTACAGAAACAGAAACCATATGGAAGCCTTGATTCAGAAAGGAAAATAATGTCTAAATTAAGTGGAGAAACAGGAAGGGGGAGAAACAGTGGCAGATCCTCCAGCTCTCCTAAGTCAGGAGCAATATGATTCAAAAGGGACCTACCGAGTAAATTGTTTTAAAGCTGTGGCAGCAAAAATACTGTTTCTGTTTAGATTTAATGTTATTTGAATTGCCCACCTATTGGGTGATAACCTTATCTTGTTAGGAAATATCAAGCCATATTTATCTTTTCCAGAAAATTATTCCCCCATTTATCCATGTCTTCCATAATGCATTTAAACTAGTTTAGGGTAATGGCTAGGTTATAAGAAATTTTTTCAACAATCTCATTCTATAGCTCCTTGGTTAAAGAATATGCAGTGCCCTTTGTTACCATTTTTTAAAATGATAAATCAAGAACACAATCACTGTGTATCATAAGATATCACTGCATATCATCATGTCATAACATGTTTTACATATTTTGGTACTACCTGACTATTTACTCATCAGTGTGAACTCTCAGTAGATCCTTAAGCTCTACTAATAGTTCCTCATATCTTTTCCTCTGTGACCTCACTTACGCTGTAACTCAGCTGGGAAAAAACCCTCCTCTGTTCACTAACCCTGGTCAATTTTTACCTTCCTCAACTGCCTGCTAGACATCCCACTTAGATATGTTAAAGGTACCTCAAATTCAACATTATCAAAACTGAACTCCTGAATCCTTTTCACCATCCCTATCTTCTTCCTTTGTCCTCTATCAGAGTAAATGGGATCATCCTCTAACAAACACATGTGAAGCAAGAATTTCCTAAATGCAAGAAGACTTTTGTACAATAAGAGAAATTCACTGTCATTCATTACTGAGGCTAAGCGTCCACTGGTTATTCAAAAGTCCTGAGATCTCTTTTGACAACAGAGCACCCTGAGGGCCTACTGCCATAGATGAATATCATATACAGGAGAGTGCTCATACACTTCTGCTCTTATATGTCATGCTTGGGGCAAGGACATCTTTGTTGAGGCTGGGGGCCCTCTGCAGTACATCTTTGCTGATGGCTCCCTACCTTCAGAGTAGTGCTAAGGAATAGTGCAAAGTTTGCTATTTCTGGATTATAGATTGCAAGTAACATTTTCCTTCTTTAACATTTTCTATATTTAAAATTTTCTCTTTTGTAAAGTATTGGTTTAACATCAAAAAGAAACTAGCATTTGGAAAAACAGAAAGAAAGAAAACAATCAGGGATTTTTTTTAAAAAGTACTGTATTTTTTTTAAAAAATTCTGAGTTCACAGATCTCAAAAGAGTGCACAAATGTAGTTCTACTTCACAGAAAATCAATCTGTGATAAAAAATATTTGTTGTGGTAGATGAAAAAAAAGTGACACAAACTTGAAATCTTGTTTTAAATAGAGCACATGTTTTTATTTGTTACATCTCACTATTCACTACTCAAAAAGTATTTTAAAGAAGGAACACATTTTTCCCTCATGACTCAAGTCAAAGAGTGTACGTCTTGGTCATGGAATACTGACATCATTAGCAATGCATGCCACAAATTTCACTTGGGATATTAACCCTGGTAAAATCAGATATAGAGCAAAATGTTAAATTATTTTTCATCAAATACAATCTCTGCATTTTTAAAAAAACTTTTAATCATGAAAAGTGTCAAACATATACAAGAGTAAGGGAATAATATAATGAACTTACATGATTCAACAATTGTCAACTCATTACACATCTTCAATAATTATCAACTCATGGCCAATCTTGTTTTTTCTATATCTCCATTCACTTTCTTCAACTCTAATTATTTGTTTGTTTGTTTAGTAGGTGCCACGCTGGGCTTAATATGCGGCTTGAGCTCACAACCCTGAGATCAAGACCTGAGCTGAGATCAAGAGTCGGATGCTTAACCAACTGAGCCACCCAGGAACCCCAACTCCAATTATTTTTAAGCAAATCTCAGACTTCGTAACATTTAAATTTCCACACCGTTTTCAGTGGCAAACCCAATAAGAGATTAATGGCAAACATTAAGTTAAATGTTACCTTCAATTTAATAACCTTGATTTTTCCTTCTTATACAAAACGTCTCTAGAGTCATAGGTACAAAGTTGGTAGTCTCCTAAAGACAGTATTTTTAGGAGTTCTAAAAGATCAAATGATCATAAAAGAGATCCTTTAGTCCAACCAACTGCCTGCTAGTGACTTAGACAGAGGCCAGTACATCAAAGTGGCTCAAATACCTTGGTAGCATCTATCAGTAAACCAAAACCTAAGCCAAAGTCAATGCACTGGAATCCAAGAAAGTAAAATTTAAGAACAATCAATCATGAACAGCCAACTAGGCTTCCTCAAATAAAGTAACTGCTTAAGTTATAGCCAATCGAATAATTTCTTTGCTTTGTTCTCTATAAAAACATCTGCATCTTCTCTATAAAAAACTTACCCATAGCTCCTATTGGTAGAGTGCTCCTATCTCATTCCAATCCACGTATGCTCAAATAAAGTCTTGAAAAAAAAAAATTTTTAGTGTGCCTCAGTTTAGCTTTTATCAATAGGAAACTATGAACCTCAAGGTGTAAGAAAGTAAAATGGTTGACTTTCTTAGATGCTGTGCGCCTGAAGTTCAGCTTAAAGAGTTTAAAGTCCCATGAATCCTGATGGTAATGGGTGGCATAATAGCAGTATTAGGCCAAGAGCAAGGGCTGAGTGTCTTTGAAGGACTGACCCATATGTATAAGCACAAGGTGGGAACATTATTGTTTCAGCACTTGCCCAGGGTGAGCCAAGTGTTTTATTTTATTTTATTTTATTTTTAAGATTTTATTTATTTATTTTGATAGAGAGAGAGACAGTGAGAGAGGGAACACAAGCAAGGGGAGTGGGAGAGGAAGAAGCAGGCCTCCCAGTGAACAGAGAGCCCGACGTGGGGCTCCATCCCAGGACCCTGGGATCATGATCTGAGCCGAAGGCAGACGCTTAACGACTAAGCCACCCAGTTGCCCCGAGCCAAGTATTTTATTTACATCTGGGCCCTTGAGTAGTTTTTCCTGAGACTGGAGAAATAGGATTATATTTATTCTCATCCACTCATAAAGTGAAACTCCTAGCTTTTATTTCATGAACTCACTGTGTTTACCATTATCACCTCTTCCCCCTTGCAATTTGTTGCTTCTAATTGGTTATCGTCTAGAAAGCCACAATCTAAACTTTCTAATACTGGATCTACAATAAAAGTGATATTTGCCTGAAGGGTTTACCCATGGAAAGCACATGGGCAATGGATATTGCTCGATCTATTTTAGGACGTAAGAAAATTCTAAACTTGATTTCTGGTCCTAAATGCGTTCTAGGATGGCTAAAGTTGCAAAATAAATTATCCTAAGATAAATAAGGTGTAATCATAAATGGATTTAGAGCCCCTGAACTCACCAGCTTACTACTGATCTGATGCCTACTACTCAAGTGTTTGATCATAATGAATACTTTCTGAGCAATCTCATTACTTCGAAAATTGAGTGCACTTATATGACCTGTCTACAGCAGGTGCCCTCCAATAAGCTAACCAAAATTAAATTCTAAAAGAGATGCCACCCTAAGCTTAAAATGCTTTTTTATTGTTGTTGCTCCTAAAATTCTTCATGCAGGAAAAGAAAAAGCTATTTTGAGTTCTACTTATAACCCCTGGGTTTTTCCATTATCTGCTAAATATTCCAATGCCTTCACAATATCATTTTTAAAAAGATGTATTAAAAAAAAAAAACAGAAGTAAAAGCTAGTTCAATAACCTCAGAGAAACACCCACCAATTTCAAAAGAATGACTTCCTTTTCCAGACGCATGAGAACAGTAGCATAGGGCTCCTAGCGCAGACTGGAAAATGTAATTATGTCTAAATGGAGCAAAAGGGAGTTGCTATGGGATTTCCAGCAGCGTTTGGGTATTCAGTGCTGGTTACTTCGGTTGTAAACTTCCACTAGCAAACAACTGGAAAGAAGGGGTGGCCTGTGCACACCTGCATCCCCTCCTTTTTGCCATCTACCCCTTACACTGCACTTGAGGTTATGCTTCAAGCGTGGCTGATCTCTAAATCCAGTAGTTTATATGTCTTTATTCTTTTTTTTAAGATTTTATTTATTTATTTGACAGAGAGATAGTGAGAGAGGGCACAAGCAGGGGGAGGGGCAGAGCAGGGAGCCTGATGCGGGGCTCCATCCCAGGACCTGGGGATTATGACCTGAGCGGGGCAAAGGCAGACGCTTAACCAACGAGTCACCCAGCTCCCTTATATGCCTTTATTCTTATTTATATCTTTCAGCGTGGCATTAATGACCATTTTCATCTTTTTAAAATTCTTTTTTTTTTGTATTCAGCGTCCACAAAAATCTCCTAATTTGGACCAGTACCCCTTTACTAACTTCTAAACTTTCCATTTCTAGCTGTATATTTCAGGTGTTCATTCCTCATTGTTGGGTTACTGAAATAGCTTCATAATTTTCTCCCTATCTCTTTCCCACCTCCAATCATCCAATTTACTAATTTCATAATCAGAAGATGTGGTATATATATATACAATGGAATATTATGCAGCCATCAAAAGGAATGAGATCTTGCCATTTGCAACGACGTGGATGGAACTGGAGGGTATTATGCTGAGCGAAATAAGTCAAACAGAGAAAGACATGTATCATATGACCTCACTGATACGAGGAATTCTTAATCTCAGGAAACAAACTGAGGGTTGCTGGAGTGGGGGGTGGGGTGGGAGGGATGGGGTGACTGGGTTATGGACACTGGGGAGGGTATGTGTTCTGGTAAGCGCTGTGAATTGTGCAGGACTGTTGAATCTCAGATCTGTACCTCTGAAACAAATAATGCAATATATGTTAAGAAAGAAAAAAAGAAGAAGAATGTAGCAGGAGGGGAAGAATGAAGGGGGGGAAATCGGAGGGGGAGAAGAACCATGAGAGACGATGGACTCTGAAAAACAAACTGAGGGTTCTAGAGGGGAGGGGGGTGGGAGGATGGGTTAGCCTGGTGATGGGTATTGAGGAGGGCACGTTCTGCATGGAGCACTGGGTGTTATGCACAAACAATGAATCATGGAACACTATATCTAAAACTAATGATGTAATGTATGGGGATTAACATAGCAATAAAAAAATTTAAAAAAAAAAAGAGCCTTTTTAAAAAATCTGCTAAAACCCATCAGCCTGTCCACACAGTAGATGATTATCTCCTTAGCTCTAAGCTCCTCCCTCCAACCTTATCTTGTTTCTCTGCCCTTCTGTTCCTCGACTACACCTGCAAACTCACTGTTTCAATGTCATCCTGCCAATCTCAGTGACTGTTCACCACCAGGGATGCCTCCCATGTGATCCTGCCCACACTTCCTTTAAGACCTAGACATGGGGAGGGGGGAGGGCAGAAGAAGAAATACAAAGGCAAGAGGAGAATGAGAAAAATCTCCATTACTGCTCCTCTATAATTGAGAGTATTAACATAACAAGAAACGCTTTTGGGAGCCCTTCTTAATTGTTAGGTTGATTATTCCTCAAGATAACGCCCATTATTTTTTATAAGAGACACATGATCTCCCAGAAATACAATGCTTTTTCATGGGTGAACTCAGAGAAGAGACAACCTCTACTGAAAAACCGGCTTAAGGAAATATATGAAGAATCTCCTGTGTGCCCCATTTTGGTTCTTGATATTAAAAATAAGATAATTTTAAACTTGCAATGGGCTTTCTAGTCCAACATTCTAACACTGGAGAAATGCATTTCCTCTAGTCAACTTTCCAGTACTGGAGGGACACACCAAAGGTGGGAAAGATCCTAATCCCTTTACAGGCTTGAAGTCCTCTGCATTAATTAGGGTTCTTGTTCACCAGGAAGGCAATATAGCTAGCTTAAGTAGAAAGGAATTTATTACAGGCTAGTAAGTAGCTATAAAAATTCCCAACCACAACATAAGAATGTTCTAGAGAAAATCTTGCGGCTGCCGCCACCCCTGCTCAGCAGCTATGATGCCAAAGACCAGACTAGCAACCGCAGAAGAACTGAAGGCCTTTGCTGCATTACCTACATCTCAACCCCATACATTCTAAATCAGACAACTGAATCTGTTCGGCAGAGCCCAGAGCAGGAGTGGAACTCCAGCTGCAAGGGAGTCTTAAAGGGTGCTTTTTGAATTTGCAGCCTCTATATACAGGAAGATACGCTAAAATGAGGTAGCAGGTATCAAATAAGCCAATCTGCAGAATCTGCCCCAGGCACTCACCGTACAATCAATGAGTTTGCTTCTCTGTGGATAATAAACTGGATAATGAGGCCATATACAGACTGGATTACGACTGCAGGCCCTGCATTGAGACCACTAAGGTCCAAGTCACATCTCAGGCACTACTTGTGTGATCTTGGGCAGTCATATACTACTCCTGTGCATTTCGTCTATAAAGGGGATATTTGTTAATTCTTAACTCCCCAGCTTAATGTGAAGATGAAGCGCATTAAAATGTAAAGTGCTAGGAACACTGCCTACTACAGACGGTGCTCAATAAATGTTAGTTGTTATCGTTTCTAGGAAATTATGGCTTTTTAAAACTTATGTAAGCTGCACTAACATCTATGTGCTTGTTTATCAGACGACAGGGTATATGGATTGCAATAAATGGAACACATGCAAAGTACTGATGAGAATTCTCTCCCTAGACGTTTTGCCAGCAACCTTTTGTAATGTTGCTATGAAAGAATGGGGAAAAAAATCTGTCATCAGCCTGTCTCAATCTAGGTAACTGCCACAGCCTCTGACTGCTGTCCCCGGGAAGGGAACCAAAGCTTGCAGATACCTTTCTTCTTTGAACGGTTTGCACAGTCCTGCCTCAGGTGCAACTATGTCCAGACTCTGAGTCTGAACAAAACTATTTCCACCCCTGAAGAAAAAAATACAGAATCTAGACTGGAACCAGTACGGGTAATAACAAAATGCTATTTAACATTGCTTTGAGTCAAGAATTTAAGGACAGTAAAACAACAATAACCACCACAAAAGCTTCAGACAACTCTTGGTATCTAGATAACTGGAAATTTCCATCTCTGTACTAAAAGAAATGCAATTAGGGCCAGACCAAAGAAAAGAGCCTCCCCTGATTTTGGGCAAATACCTAAAACAGCTCGTCTTGCCATTTCTTGAGCATCTCTGCTTATTAGAAAATTCTTTCACATAAGGTTTGGGAATCTGTCTGCCAAATTTAACCGACTGGCGAGTTCTGCAAACTGGTACTATGAAATCATTCTCTCTCCTCACACCAAGCATTGCAGTCCTGGAATATGACTGTCAAGGACCAGCAGCTGTTTATGTGATGCCGTATGGCACAGTCAGTGGGGACATGGGCTTATTCTCCCTCTTCCTGTGTGATCTCAGGGAGGGGAATTAACCTTTCTGCATCAATTTTATTACCTGTGAAATGGTGGTAATAAGTATGCCTACTTCACTAGGTTGTGGGAACATTAAATGAGATAATTTAATATTAGTTATCATTAATGATGTCACCACCATCACCAACATCACAGATTCTGAATTGGTCTTAGAATTAAGTAACACTTTTTAATTAAAACATCTTTATGAGATGCAATTCTGTTTATCTATCTTTAATAGACTGGCTTCATTCTGCCAGTCTCTTCCATAATGTGGTAGTTAAGTGTGCACCAGCCTTTGCATGTGATTTAACCATGACAGCAGACAGATGAAGCCGACTTCCTTGCCAATCTGTCCTTGCTCCATACTTCTATTAATGCCACCTATTAAAATAGGTGTGGCATCCAAAAAAATGAAATCTTGTCATTTGCAATGACGTGGATGGAACTAGAGGGTATTATGCTAAGTGAAATAAGTCAATCAGAGAAAGACAAGTATCATATGATCTCACGGATATGAGGAATTCTTTTTGTTTTTTTTAAGATTTTATTTATTTATTTGACAGAGACAGACACAGCAAGAGAAGGAACACAAGCAGGGGGAGTGGGAGAGGGAGAAGCAGGCTTCCCGCGGAGCAGGGAGCCCAATATGGGGCTCGATCCCAGGACCCTGGGATCATGACCTGAGCTGAAGGCAGACGCTTAACGACTGAGCCACCCAGGTGCCCTGATATGAGGAATTCTTAATCTCAGGAAACAAACTGAGGGTTGCTGGAGTGGTGGGGGGTGGGAGGGATGGGTGGCTGGGTGATAGACATTGGGGAGGGTATGTGCTATGGTGAGCGCTGTGACTTGTGTAAGACTGTTGAATCACAGACCTGTACCTCTGAAACAAATAATACATTATATGTTTAAAAAAAAAAAAAAAAAAGTAGGAAGGGAAAAATGAAGGGGGGGAAATCGGAGGGGGAGACGACCCGTGAGAGACTATGTACTCTGAGAAACAAACTGAGGGTTTTAGAGGTGAGGGGGTGGGGGGATGGGTTAGCCTGGTGATGGGTATTAAAGAGGGCATGTACTGCATGGAGCACTGGGTGTTATACGCAAACAATGAATCATGGAACACTACATCAAAAACTAATGATGTAATGTATGATGACTAACATAATAAAATAAAATAAAAATAAAATAGGTATGGCAGCTCATCACACTTCTGGTTTATATTACTTTATGGACACTTAAAATCCCTGGACCTTTTCCTGAGAAGATGCTATTATTCCAAGTATCTCTCATTCTATAGTTTTATTGGTGATTTTTAATTTTATCCTAAGTGCTACATGATAAAAGAATTCTTCTTAGAAACAGCTTTGACTTGGCTTATGTGATTTGTAGGTTCAGACCCTTTAGGTAAATAGGATAAACCAAATAAAGATGATTCCCATGGTATTGAAAACCAATTATCTATCTGTCTCCTCCACCAGACTATTAGCTATATGAAGCCTAAGTTTGAGTCCTAATCATCTATTTATGTTTCGGCCAAGACTGTGCACTCAATACTTCACTGCTAATCTCTGTGCAGTAAAGTAATGGTTTGTTTCCTTTGTTTTCATCAAACATGTGCAAGACAACCTGACAGATTTGTGAACAATGCATCAATTCCTTCATAATGTAGTATTTCAAATGATGCAATGACAAGGCACACATCTGGTTTACAACCGATGTTTCATTTTAATGCAATCTTATAGCTGACTAGAGGATGGAACACATGTCATTGATAACACATTTCCAAACTAATTCAGCATGGCTTATTGCAGGTAGTGAAAATATATTTAGATGTACAGAAACTAATGATATTAACTATGTAAAATGCATGGAAGTTTTACATAGAGAAATTTAAAAAAAACCTTTCATGCTATAACCTAATTAAAATACTGATCCGGGGCGCCTGGGTGGCTCAGTCGGTTAAGCGTCTGCCTTCAGCCCAGGTCATGATCCCAGGGTTCTGGGATCGAGCCCCACATCAGGCTCCCTGCTCAGAGGAGTCTGCTTCTCCCGCTCCCCCAGCCCCTCCCCCTGCTTGTGCTTGCTCTCTCTCGCCCACGCTCTCAAATAAAATCTTTAAAAAAAAATAAAATAAAATAAAATAAAATACTGATCAACAGTGTCCTTGCCTCATTAGACAAGCAACTCAGGGAATGACAACTGCTTTTATGATCATTTATTACTAACAATGGGAAAACATGATTTCCATTAAAATAGACACCTTCAAATGAAGTGAGCATGCTCTTCAGAGATATGCTTAACAATCTTTCCTTCCCCATATTCTTCAAGTCTCCCTCCTCTCCATCTTTGGAGGCAACCAGGGGAAAAAACTGAAAAGAGCATTGAAGTTGTTCCTTCCAGGTATGTCCAGTATTCTTCCTCCCCAGAGTCACCCCAGATGCACAAAAACAGAGTAGCTAAGAGCAAAGACTTTGGATATTACCTTTCAGAGGCTCAGACCATTTCCTTCCACCTACGTGGGTAAATTATTTAACCTGAATTAGCATTAGTTTCCTCGTGTATAATTTGGTGATTACCCAACGTCCAGGACAGGTATAAAAATTTACTGGGCTTATATTACAGAGCACCTAGCACAGTACTTAGTATGGAAAGCACTCCTACAGTCCCCAACCCCACCCTCCCAACCAAAACACAAAAACAAAAACAAAAAACCACTGTGGTTCACAGACCTGGACAGTAGAGGAGAAAATACCAAATTGTTGGGACCCTCTGACAGGGCTGGGCTGTGGGGCAAGAGTGAAGTACTAATAATCACAGTTCGCGTGGAGAAGGAGGCCAAGTAGCAAGTGTGTAAATGCCGTTGGTGAGGCCTGAGCCTGGGCCAGCTTGCAAGCAGGTCTAGATCAACGAAACATGAAAAAAATTCAAGGACAGGATGGAAACATTATCAGGATTTCTATTTGAAGGATTACAATCAATTGAAAAAATCAGCAATGAGAAAATACGTAGTGCATTATATCTTTAAATCAGAATGCTATCTATCTATCAAACTTGGGGAGGTAGATTAGTAGACAAAGAGAGAAGATGCAACTCCACACTTATATAAAGACTCACAAACTAACAAAACTGGAAGGAACTTTTAATTTCCTTTCAATGGAATGGTTTAACTTGACCATGAAGAAACAAAGTGTCCAGAGAGAATGTGAGCTGACCAAGGACACAGGTTAAGTCCTGCAGAGCCAGGACTTAAAGCTGGGTCTCCTGATTTTGAGTGAGTTAAAAGTCTGATTTCCATACATTTGTTTTCCAGATATTGAAATCACATCAACAGGAAATCTTCACATAGAAATCATAAAAACAAAGAGAAAGCCATTTGAGGGAAGTTCACAATTTAGAAAGAAATGTCTAGATTACTGTTTATTAATTTTGCCACAGCTAAGAGATTAAAATTAGTAATAATTTCACACATCTATATGCCACCTGGAGTTGTGGCATGACTAGAGGTATATTTAGGCTACGGAACTACTGGATTGCAAGGAACATCAGGTGAATTTTTTAACTAAAAGCTTGCCTTAAACAGAATGTTACTATAAAAAAAAATCAATAATACAGAATATTCTATAATAAGGAACATTTCTTCCTGAACGAATCAACCCTGATGATTTTATAAGAGAGAATGTGATGAGAGAGAGAAGTCTCATTTGGATCCATAGTAAATGATGTGAACAGTAAAGATACATCCTGTTTGTTTGGGACCTGCATCTGAGAATGGTTGAGGGGCTTCAAGAGGTGGCCTGACAGCCGTTACGGAACTGTTCTCCTCATGTTTTCTACCTCATTAAGACTTTGCCTTCACCGTCTTTTATGTTAGTTTATGTTTCCTTCTAATTCTGTTGGAACTCTTCATTATTTAGCTATCCACTCCTTATGGAAACTCTTTCCTTTAAAATTATGAATTGGTTTTCTCCTAAACAAATTTGAAGCAAAATCCGTCAATTCAATATCTTCCATAAATAACAGATAAATTTGATGTTGAATTATCATAGCAGTGACCATTGCTATTTTGTGTTTCAATGCAAAAAAAAAAAAATCACTTTTTAACCTCTCATTAATCTCCTTCTTCATACACAGAAATCATATATAGTCTTTCAAGCTTTTATCAAAAAAGAAACTACCATGAAATCATATATCTGATAAGGACCTGCATCTAGGATATATTTAAAAAACTGTTATAATTTAATAATGAAAAGTCAAATAACCCAATGGAAATATGGGCAAAGGATCTGAATAGCATTTCTCCAAAGATACAGCCAATAAGCATATAAAAATACTTAATATCAGTATCATTAATCATTAGGCAAGTACAATTCAAAACCACAGAGACACCACTCATACCTAATAAAGATGGCTATATTAAAAAGGCACATAATAACAAATGTGGACAAGAATATGGAGAAATTGGAACACTCATACGCTGCTGGTGGGAATGTAAAATGATGTACAGCCACTTTGAAAAACAGTCTGTCAGTTCCTCAAGAAATTAAATACAGAGTTACTAACATGACCCAGCAATTCCAGTCCTAATTATATACCATGATAAACGAAAATAATGTCCATACAAAAACTGGTACATGTGTGATCGTAGCAGCATTATTTACATTAACCAAAATGTGGAAACAACCCACGTGTCCATCAACTGATGAATGGATAAATAATGTATATCTATTTATATAAAAAATATAGTCTGTATTCAGATATAGTATATCTATTTGATAGAATATCATTTGAAATGATTTGGAATAATGAAAAGAAATGGAGTCCTGATGCCTGCTACGACATGGAAACCTTAAAAGCATCATGTGAAGTGAAAGAAGCCAGTTACAAAAGATCATATATTATATGATGCCATTTATATGAAATGTCTAGAACAGGCAAATTCACAAAGTCAGGACGTGGATTAGTGGTTGCAGGTGGTTAATGAGGAGTTAGGAAAGGGAGGGAATGGGGAATGACTGCCAGTTGGAATGGGGTTTCTTTTGGGGGTGATGAAAATATTCTATTGATTGTGGTGATGGTTGCACAGCTCTGAACATACTAAAAGTTACTTAAAAGCATGATCTTATATGCTGACAATATTCTCCCTCTGTCAAAAAGCAACTTTAAAAAAACAGCTGAAACTGTTAGTTAAATATTATCAGAAAGATCTTCTGCATATCAATTATACCCAAAGTAATTTTTTTTTTTTTTGTAATCACACTATAAATCTAGACTCCAAGGAGACAATTTTATACCATCTGTTCTCCTTGAGCTTGCATCAGAATCACCTGGAGGGCTTAAATAAAATGCAGATTGCTGGATCCCAACCCCAGGTTTTCTGATTCAGTAGGGTGGAGCCTCTAACATATTCCCAGCTGATACTGATTCTGCCAACCCAGGGACCACACTTTAAGAACCATTCAGTATTCTACACTAATCTATTTAGTTTACTTGTGGTTTTATTTATGATTAATTTCTCCTGATCAGCTCAAAGAGAGTTATACTCAAAAATCAAAGCTGTGCTATGAGCCATATGGTAGATTAGAACTGCCGTAGTAGGACTGTTTGATTGACAGAAAGCTATTGCACAAGACCGCAGTGTACCAAATGGGCCAGCTCTTGAGCTTGAAATATAAAACTAGGCAGGCCTACCAGATACAGAATCAAAAGGTCACAAAGAAAGGCATCAGTAAATCAGACTAATGCCAGAGAATAGGAAAAGAGGTCAATAAAGTTTTGCTCCTGAAAGCAATGACAGTCACTAGGGCATCACTGCATTCCAACTGGCCTTTAGTTCCTGAACCACATTCTCAATTCGATGTGACCCAATGGTACAGGGGTCCCCCGTTCCCCTGACACTTTCTTGTGCTGCTGTTTCTGCAGTATAGAAAGCTTGCTTGTGTGACTGAGATGCATGTCCTCATTATTCTAGAGTTATTCCTACAAAAACCTGCCCCTACTTAAGATAGACTTGAGTGGGCAGCTTTTCTTGAAAGTCCAATGAACAAATTTCCAAAAAGATCTTAACAGGACAGGGTTGATGAGCTGGTTGTAACAAGATGATGCTTGATATAGACATGCGCTCATAATGGAATTCGAGCTCATATTTGATAACCACATGATAAAATTGACAAAAACAAAACAAAAAATGAGTTTGTCCTGCACTTATAGGATTATACAGCCAGAAAAAGAAGATAATGATCCCATGCTGTACTAGGTCAAACCAAACCTGATTTTTGTGTTATTACCATATTTTCAGTAGAATCAAAGATAAACTAAGACATGTCCAGAGTAGAGTAGAAGGGTCTGGAAATTATGTAACTGAAAGTTAAAGGAATCGACAGGTTTAATTTGAGAAAATTTAAAGAAAGGGAGACGAGGGGAAGAAGATACAGCTCTTACCTAATAATTTTAGTGCTACTCCAAATAACACCAACTACAAGAAAGAAAAAAAGACTCCACAGCCTAAATCTGGGAGACCCAGATTATTGTATCTTCCTCTTAAATATCTCCCACATAGATTAGAATATAGAACACTGACTGACATGCAGTAGATGCTCAATAAATATTTATTGAATGACTCAGCCCAATAAAGAATTTGTGAAGTACTGAAATGAAGTAATCTACTGTTTGAACTACTGCTTCCCCAAATAATTTGACTGTGGTTCCCCCCACCTTTCCTCATGATACCTGTTAATATATACCATGAAATCAGTGGTCTTCAGAGGACATTTGGGAAAATGTTATATTAGACATAGCACATATGGATTTTTGTGAAATAAAAAAAAGGTAGTAACTAAAGTAGTAGCCTTAGATCCAATGTAAAGGAAACTTTGTAGCAGAGAAACCCAAGATCATAATGGAGGCTAAGAACTCATAGGAAGGGTTTTCAGGAAAGGCTGGGTTGCCACTTGTTGGGGTTTCTGTTGATGGGATTCATGGTTTGGGTAACTAGTCAAATTAGATTAAGTAGTCCCAGGCTGTTAATTTTATAGAACCATAAATCTGAAAATTAAAATTGGAGACTTTTAAAAAAATTGAAGACTTTTGAGCTAAACACTTCTGCTTTTATCAATCAGGGATAATAATTATCATTTATTATCACCATCTCATGAAAGAAAGACTACTCTAATGCCAAGTACTTATGCAGTTCATCATTTCACACTAAAGAAAGAAATTTAGCAAAATCAGACCAATATTATCTTTTTCTCTTTTTTTTTTTTCTTTTACTTTGTAACAGGATGCCACTGACTGGCCCTTGTCCATGAAGCCCACCTTTGTAACCAACGTCCTCTGTGACCTCACAGCTTCCCTCTAGAAAATATTCTATGATTTTAGGCACATGCCCTGTCAATGACAGCCAATAATTGATGATGATAAGAAAAGGCTAAGAGACAGTTACAATGGGCAGATTTCAGAACATGGAACTGAGGAAATTTCTCCTAAGTGTAAAAAAATCAATAGTACAGAATAGGAACAGGGCTGTTTTATTTTCTTAAATACCAAGAAAGTTCTTACCTTAGCTCAAATGAGCCATAGCTCTAATTCAGAGTTGAAAATATATCCACAGGGACACCTGGGTGGCTCAGATGGTTAAGCATCTGCCTTTGGCTTGGGTCATGATCTCAGTGTCCTGGGATCGAGTCCCACATTGGGCTCCCTGCTCAGTGGGGAGCTTGCTTCTCCCTCTCCCTCTGTCTGCCGCTTCCCCTGCTTGTGCTCTCTCTCTCTCTATCGCTCTGACAAATAAATAAATAAAATCTTTTAAAAAAAGAAAAAAAAAAGAAAAGAAAATATATCCACAAAACTCTTCAGTGTTCAGTGACAAATGTCTGCATATTTTAGACACAGAATAACCTTATGACAGTCGAATTACCTCATCTCCTGTTACCATGTAGGATTGTTTTTTTTTTTAACCAAAATCTTCCCACCTATACTATAAATACACTCCCCATTACAATGCCTGGCTGGGGAGTCAGACTGAGTGCTCTGGTGAATTCAGCCATTCATGAGTGCAAAGCACCCATTGAGTATTAGGTGCCAACAACATGTAGGATGACTTCATCCCTGTCCCAGTAGGTGGCTGTCCAGGTACATTCTAACTGGGGAGATGAAGTTTCTCATATCTCATCACACATCTTCTGGTAACAGCTATAACTCAATGCTTACCTTCAATCGATCATATTTACAACTTGTCAAATATAGTAAGCATTTTATATGTCTGTTTTATTCTCCAAATGCCAAATTTGGAAAAAATATGGAGGGATATCAAGCAAATTCTCACTTCAAGAAAATTACTTTCTCTTATTCAGTTTGTAAGAACCTAAAAGTAATAAACATAATGAAAGCTCTCACCATGAAAGCAAATTAATAGGTGCCTTTTAAATCTTTTCATATCATCATTCTTACAGTCACTTCAAATATCTAGCTAGTTTTCCATAAAAACACTAAAAAGAAAAAAAGAGAGAGGCAAACCTAAGAGACTCTTAATTTGAGAGAAGAAACTGAGGGTTGCTGGAGGGGCGGTGGGTGAGGGATGGGGTAAAAAGGTGATGGGTATTGAGGAGGGCACTTGTGATGAGCACTGGGTGTTGTATGTAAGTGATAAATCACTAAACTCTATACCTGAAACTAATATTACACTGTATGCTAACTAACTGGAATTTAAATAAAAACTTGAAAAAGGAAAAAAAAAACACTAAAAAGAATATTATGGATTGAAGGGGATCATCTAAATTTCAATGAGCCTGATTGTATGCAAATTCTATATCTGAATGCAATTTCATGATATTATAAAAACCTCAGGGAAAAGGTCTAAATGAAAATGCATCCAAGGACACCACTTAGTTTGAATTTCCACTTTTTCTGTCATAATCATGAAAGCGCTTTGTATCAGTAATCTAAAACTGAAGAGTAGTTAACTTCATCTAATTTTTTTGTCAAATGTTGGAGTAAAACCAATTTTTGATTACAGCAGGAGTCTACGAAGCTAGTATGTATAAAGCTGAAAAACCATCTGGAACAATACTAGCCCTCCTACATGAAATTTATCAGTCAGAAAAGATGGTCAATGTCTCAGAACTTCAGGCTTCTACCACAAGCTCTCAGCGGCAGCGCGGAGTCCTGGTGCACTGGCTCTTGCAGGGGAGGGTATTCTGTCTCTGTTGCTGGTGCTCAGCTGCTCTGAATACTAACTTAGCAATGACATTGTAAATTCAAGCACCATTTTATCTAAGCAGACCGAGATGAAAGGAAAATTTTCACTTGAGTTCAACTTGGTATCTATAATTAATAGTTTCATCTAACCAAATATCGATGTGACCTCTGCAAATGTGAATGTGAGAGCATTTGACTTTCCAAATTCTGGGGAATCAAAACACATTCGAAGGCTCAAGGCTACTTATTATGAAATATAAATAGTCTTATTACTTGGGAGGAGACTTAACAAACAGCATTGAGCAATGAACAGATTTTGCCCATAATAAAAAATGAGTTTGCTGAATCACCAGTAGGAAAACTGTAACACTATCTGATAAAGAAAATGTAATTATTAAAAAGAGAAGGAAATACACAAATGTTAAACATGACTAAAAATAAACAGCAGGAGAGAAGTCATTATAACCCCACAGAGGGACTTCCTGGACCACACATGATAATGATGCCTCCAAGAAGGACGGATTAGCCACGTCTCCTTACATAGGCAGGAGTTTGCCCAGGTCTAGTAAAAAAACAATTATTATATTCTTGTGAGACCATTTTATCCCATTGTAGGTAATTAAGTCATTTGTAAGCTTTCTCAATCACTGAATCTACAACCCCATAGTGCCAAATGAAGGTGGCAGATATCCATGGATGATTTCTTCTCTGATCTGGATCATGTACCATTGACAATTAATATCCTGGATTGGAGCCGGTTTGAAAAAATTCCCAGTCCACCAGAAGTCCCAGACTTCTTGATTTTATAGTCCAATTAAATTAACACACACATGATGGGAGAGGCGTGGGATCAATGTTGTGTTTCCAACTTTTATTTTGCCAAGTAAAGACATAAAAGAAATAACCTAACTTCTATCTATAATCAGTGCCATAAAAGAAACCATATTTTATCACAAAAAGTGTAGAAAGGTAATAGTCTTAGAATAAAGGTGAATTTCTTTTCCAAGGAAGGACACATGGTAATGTCATGGCAGCATTCTCTCTAGAACACATGTTAGCACTTGGACTGATGCTCTATGACATCTGGTTCCTCACTAAAACCACACTTACATTAAACAACCAGTATGGAGAAGACACTTCATTGATTAATGAACTTTTATGTTCATATATTGGAAGTAGCCTTAAAGTTTATGATGGTGAGAGATTTAAAAATAAATGTGAACTCGGGGCGCCTGGGTGGCTCAGTCATTAAGCGTCTGCCTTCGGCTCAGGTCATGATCTCAGGGTCCTGGGATCGAGCCCCGCATCGGGCTCCCTGCTCGGCGGGAAACCTGCTTCTCCCTCTCCCACTCCCCCTGCTTGTGTTCCCTCTCTCGCTGTCTCTCTCTCTGTCAAATAAATAAATAAAATCTTTAAAATAAATAAATAAATAAATAAATGTGAACTGTAAGTTGGACAATATATTCTCAATTTCCACAATTTACAAAAACATTCATTGATCTCTAAAACTCCTTAACGGAATATAGAATATTTCTATTGTATCTTTTATATAATGTCCCTAATTATTCAGATGTATCAGATTTGTTGAATCTTTTAAAATGGATGATAAATGAGACACAGGCTACATTCATGAAAAAGGTTTTTCATTTACTTTTTTTCTTTCATTATTACAGTGTATTACATAACATTCTTTCTTACTAATCATCTGCTGAGTGTTTATATTAAGAATACAATATGAATTGCTTTCATATAATTTGAAGATCACAGAGAGGTCCTTTTGAAATAGAAATAAGATCAACACTCTGCTCTCAACACTCAATTCTTCCCATTACTAAATTTCACTGAATTTACATTTTAGATGAATTTTCTCCTGTAATCTGGTCAGTGAGGGCAAAGTTTCCTATCACATTTAGAATATAATCCAGTGTTTCTCATGATCTACATGTCCCCTTGCTACCTCTACAAGCTCAGTTCCTGGGACTCTCCCTTCTCCTGGCTGTTTCTACCAAACCAGCTTCCTTGATGTTTCCTCAAACACAACAGGTACATTTCAGTCTCAGAGCCTTTGTCCTTCCTGTTTCTCTACCTGAAATGGTTTTCTGCTAAGACTTACATTGCTTATTCCCTCTCTGCTTAAATGTCACCTTGCTCAAGAGGCTTTCCTTGGCCAGTTCCCCACCATCACTCTATCTTTTTATTCTGCTGGGTTATTCTTCAAAATATTTATCACTATCTGATACTTGCTTATCAATTTATATCTGTCTTCAGCACTAGAATGTAAGCTTAATGAAAGTGGGGACCTCTGTTGCATTCATCATTCTATTCTATCCACAGCGTTGAAAACTACACATTGTAGGCACTGAAAAGTGTTTGTTGAATGAAGACATGAATGAATATAAATGTAAGAAAATATTTTCTAATTTACATAAAAATAATGTACTGCTAGTCTAGATAAAACTAAACTATACCTAATCCATTTCTCTAACCACACAGGAATTACTTTTAAAGTCCTATAAAACTTATAACAACAAACCTATTCTTTAAAAAAGAACATAAAAGCAAGTATAAATGAATACATCTAACCCTTTTAGTGACCATCCATTCGAGCTGAAAAGTGTTTTCTTTTCCTCAATTACACTGCAATAGTTTTAAAATCAAGGTAGACTCTCTTTACAATCTTAAAAACAAAAAATAAAATCCAATAAGCAAACAAACAAAAAAGATAATGGGGGGGTTATATACCAGGATGAAATGATCACTGAAAATTTTATGCACCAACAGCAAATGATGTTTAAGATTACATCTTAAATTTAGTTTTGACCATACTGAAAATAACATACCTAAAAGTTACATATGTAACTTTTATAATTAAAATTATCTCATAGACCATTCACTGGCCTTTATATTAATTATTCAAGTCCAAAAAGGGCTAGTGTTTAGTAACTCTAGCCTTTAAGGGTTGAAATGGACTGCCCAGTTTTATGTTAAATCTTCTACAGTCTAAAGAAATATTGCTGTAATTATTCATTGTAGTTCTTCCACAAGAAAGTAAATTATGATTCCTCTGAGAATGATGAAAAGACATTTCAAAGCAGGTTTATAGACCTGGATGACATTCAAAAGGAAGATAATAGGGCCCATTATCAATCCCTGAAGAGCACTTGACTTTAGTGTATAAATATATTTTTCCAATACTAACTGTAAATTACTAATAATCAATCACCTGTTCCTAATGACTTGTGACCAATGGCAAGTTTGGGAAGGAGGGCTGGTCAAGGTTACAGGTGTAGGCTTTGGCCAGGGAAGAGAGTAGAACTAATTGGTCTCTGTGGGAATTGAACCTGCAAACCCAAATTCATTATCTCCACAAGAAAACAAACTCCTCTAAGCTGACCAAAATTTACCAATTTTCTTGAAAATGTGATTCATGTCTAGTTGGCATTAATGTTTAAGAACAAAAATAAAAATCTGTTTTACTAATTATTTGATTATTCAAGGAGAAAGAATTTGAGGTTGATATAGGGAGAAAAATATCCAGGTTTCCTATAAATGTTTAACTTTTTAAAAAGCCATTTCTAAAGGCACATAGCTCAAGGCCAAACATGATCAGGGATACTAAAAATATAATCTGTTTACTTAAAGTGTCAAGCCCAAATCAAAATAGGATCAATCGTATTAATAATGAAGGGATTTCTTTCTTTTTCTTTTTTTTTTTATTATTATGTTATGTTAATCACCATACATTATATCATTAGTTTTTGATGTAGTGTTCCATGATTCATTGTTTGTGTATAACACCCAGTGCTCCATGCAGAACGTGCCCTCCTTAATACCCATCACCAGGCTAACCCATTCCCCCACCTCCCTCCCCTCTAGAACCCTCAGTTTGTTTTTCAGAGTCCATCGTCTCTCATGGTTCGTCTCCCCCTCCAATTTCCCCCCTTCATTCTTCCCCTCCTGTTACCTTCTTCTTCTTTTTTTTTTTTAACATATACTGTATTATTTGTTTCAGAGGTACAGGTCTGTGATTCAACAGTCTTACACAATTCACAGCGCTCACCATAGCACATACCCTCCCCAATGTCTATCACCCAGCCACCCCATCCCTCCCACCCCATTTGAAAAGGCATATTATGACTAGAAAGACATACTAAAATTTTTCAGAATTCGGTAAACTGACTTTCATACGAATCACCACACTTAAAGTGTTATGTGATTTTGGAGACATATTTTTATTCCTCTTGAGTTTTCATTTTGGCTATTTTATTCTCTCCTCTTCTTCTCTAGGTCATCTGCTCTTTAGTCTCTCCTAAACTCAACTTACTCTTCTGTGTTCTGGATCTACTCCTTTACAAGCTGAACATCCCCACTCATATGAGGATTCTTAAATTTTAGGCTCTCAAACCCACCCTCTCTTCTCAGCACCTTAATATAATAGTCATTCATTCAACATGCGCTTACCATTCTGGGTAATACAGTATTTCGCCACCTAAGCTTTTCCTATCGCTCAGAAAGCCTCATCTTTTTTTAATTAGAAATATTAGCTTTTTTTAATGTCTAAATTTCTCTCTCTCTCTTTCTCTCTCTCTTCCAGTAACAGACTGTTGACAATTCTGACTTTTACCCTTTACTATACAACTCAGGGTAAAAAATTTCCCTTTGCAATCTCTCTACTGACCCACATTTCTCCCCACTGTGAGTTCTGAGCCCTTTAAAAAGAGGTAATTCAAGTCTCTACTTCCTCTGCCACTGCAAATATTGCCCCTGAGAGCCTGCCATTTAACAGTGCAAATAGGAAAAGTAGTTTGCAGAATAGTGGTTAAGGCAACCTTTGAGAAAAGATTCTGACTTTCCCCCATCTTTAATACAAATAGACTGTTTCTGTCTCTCCAGAATCTTTTTTTCCTCCTAAATACTGGTGCCAAAGAATGATATAGAGGGATTCACTTTTTCTTGTATTCATTAAAGAACTTAAATAAAAATATTATAATGTGAATAATCTGACAAAGTATCTACACTTCTAATTTTGCATCTTTCTCATTTCTAGGGTTCTAACACACTATTAGTTTTGGATAAAGAAGATAAGTCAAATTAGTTTTCACCTCTTATTAGAGAGCGTTACTGAACTTGCCAGCATTCATAATAATATTTTATACTATAAGCATATTCAATAAAGACCATTTACCACTTCTAAATTTAGTCAATACATCAATAACTTACACAATTCAGACTTTACTGTATTTCCAATCTATGGGCATCCATGATGGAATGGTTTGTTGACTTTTAATAGAACTCTATTCATCAGCTCTAAGTAAATATTTCCTTGACAATTAGCACATCTTCAGTATTTATAAGGAACTAATCTGGTAAAATAGTTAGTGTATAATACAGGTCCTTTTCTAAAGTAAAAAAGATGAGTTGATAAGACACTTTCTCAGAAACACGTATTTTCTCCCTAGCCTTGATGTCTGCAATCCAGAGAGCTAACAACATAGGGCCTCATCAGGTGCTCTGAATGACACAGAACCTTGTGACCCAGCAGTAGTTAATAATTTTCCTCCCAACAGGAGTACTTACAATAGTAAAAAGTGAAAATTAGAAAAGGTCCAATCTAAATGAGTGAAATAAATAACGCTACTGGCGTACAATGTGACCCAGCCTTTACACATGATGCTGTTGCTTTATATCCATCAGAGAGATGACCATGGAAATTACAAAGTGAAAACAGAAGATGGCAAAATATAATGCATGGTTTGAGTTCAGTTTTGCAAAACTTTGTGAGTATAAGTAGAAAAGAATATATCTCAGCATTTATAACTGTGGCTTTCTACGTATGGTAGGATTTTGATCATTTCTTATTGCTGCTTTATATTTTTCTATAGTGTTTGACTCTCCATAATTAGCATACTCCTTTATTTTTAGCAGTAAATGCAAGAGACATATTTGCACTCCTAAAAAATAAGCCATTTCTTCCCTTGCAGGAGAAACAAATAACCATTTTGTTTCCCCAAACACCCTGGACATACTTTTTACTTATTTTTATTTATTTTTTTAAAGATTTATTTATCTCAGAGAAAGGGTGAGACCATGAGGGAAAGGGCAGAAGGAAAGAGAGAATCCTGAAGCAGGCTCCCCGCTGAGCGCGGAGCCTGACGCAGGGCTCAATCCCACCACCCTGAGATCACCACCTGAGTTGAAACCAAGAGTCGGCAGCTCAACAGACTGAGCCCCCCGGGTGCCCCGCCATGGATGTACCTTTTAGAGCACTTACTACATTAAGTCAGTTATTTGATTACTTAGTCTTCTTGGCTAGGAGATGAGCTCCTATAAGAGTCATCATTGCTTCCCATTAAGACAGCATCCCTGTAGTAAGCCTAGGGCACAGCACATTACAGATGCTCAATAGATTTTGACTGGCTCCTTGCCTCTTACTTTCATTCATCCAGGGTCTTCTTTCTCCCATACCTGGCTCTAGTTCAATTACCTTCACCCCTATCAGGTGCCACAGTCTTTAAGATGCTGTGAACAAAAGCTGAAATGTGCACAGGCATCATAACAAAAAACAATTTGGTGTCAAAAAGATGGCATTTGGCAAAATCAGTTAAGCCACCACTAGGATCACTCTCTGAATACTGGTTAACATATGTACAGTAACACTAATACAATGGAAACTAAGGGTGCAATAGGGCCAAGGGAGTAGAAAGTACCTGATTTAGTAGTGGAGGGTCTCTATGAGATGGGCAATGGAAGAGTCATTTTAGTTGAATTATAGCAAAGTACGGATATCTTTCTGTTGTGCTTCTTCTGTATCATGATGAAAACCTGACAATTCCCAGCCTGTCACATGACAAGTAGAACTAAGATTTATATTTTGTTGTTTAGATAGCTCACCTTATATAATGTGGAAGGTTCACCTAAGTTTCTGATGGCAACAACCTCTTTACCTCCTCTAGGAAATTAGGGCGCTCATCCACTACCCCCACTCTACCCTCAATACTATTCTAATGCCTGATAGTGTTCCCAGGTCCAGATATTCACTTCCTTCCAGGAGAGGCCCCAGGATACCTATATTTGAGGAAATTAAGAGAAACATTCTGGTTGGAGATGGGAACCAGGGCACTTGTTTGGAAGCCACACACAAAAAGCAAAGGTATCGCTTTACCAGGTAGTGTTTGTTTTGTATGGGCAGTTAAGTGGTTAGGGGTACCAACCGGCTGCCTGCGTTCATTTCCTAACTCTGCTACTTAGTGGCTGTGTCATATTGGGCAACTTTCTACTAAAGTTTCTGTGCTTAAATTCTCACTTGTGGAAATGCAAATAGCAATGCTACATTTCTAATAAGGTTGTGTGAGGAGTATGTGGGTTAATATCCACAAAGCGTCTAAAAATGTGTCTGGTACAAGGTAAATGCCATGTAAATGTTCACTCTTGATAATATTTACTTAGCTTTCATGTCATAAAAATTGAATGTTTTGAAACAAATGTTTTGAAACATTATATACATATATGTTATATAAACATACATTATATATTTATATTACATATAATCTTATGAAAATATTAAAAAACAGACAGGTTGAAGATGATCATCAGGGAAGAAGCACTAAAAGTCCTTTCAAATACCCCTTGGTATCACACCATTTCCCTCTTTGTGCTATAGAAATAGGACTCTTTTTCAACTCTCTCTGCTTCCTCATATCTCCTGTTAATTACCTCTGCTACCAGCAACAATTCTTTCCCTCAGATCATAGCCTGCAATCTGTCACCTGTTCATAGATCTCTGCAATTGATTCTGTACATTCCTTTGTCTCTATCTCAACCAAAGTCAATTCAATCATTGCCTCCCTCTGGTAATTATTTACTGAACAGGAAGATTCATGAAACATCTGTTGTATGTTACCATGTGATTCTTATAATCAATTCCTACCACTCTCCTTACTTGATTGGCACTGCACAGTTTCCCAGAAATTTGGACATTTCCTAGATTGTATTTCTTTTTGAGATTCTGTATGAAAGGGCCAAATTATTTTATATTTTTTTCAAATGTCATACCCATAACTACTAGAGCAAGGAAGTTTCTTTTAATATGCAAAAAAGATAATTTTCCTATACTGGGTATTTAAAAGCTGGGAGGATTGCTTGGATAGTTGTTAACATGAATTTCTAAATTCTTCAATTGCATGCAGGGATCACAATTAGGCACCCCCTTTCCATTAAGCCTCAGAGTCAACTTTTAAAATCACCTCATGGATATGGTTAGATATGTACAATGTCATGGTAAGCAGACCAAACGGTTCACAGATTCAAGTGGATTTTGACAATAAACTCTGCTAACATTAGTGACATAGCCAAACAGAGGGGAGTCTGGCAGAAGTGGAACTCAAAAGAATCACAGAGATAAAGACTGACAGTGTTACTCTAATTCCCAGACATAAAGAAGCTGCCCTAAGAAACAGATGGGAGTGTCTGGCAGATACATCCTTATTGACAGATAGATCGCCCCAGGTGTACCCTGTCCCTAGCTGGATTCCTTGAACACTGGAAGCATATGACTCTCCTTGCAATGATTATTTGATCATCAGCCAGTCCTCTGACTTAGAGTCCCATGAAGTTTTCCACCACAGTTACAGAATGCACTGGTCAGGCCAAATCAAGCATCACATGCAGTTAAATGTTACATATCTTATTCTAAATTAATAATCTGTCAAACCAGTTTCTCTTCCAATGTCAGTCAGTATTTTCATGTCTTAGTTTCTGAATTTCAAAACAGAGAGCCAGACCCTTGTAAAAACCTTTTACAAGATTTCTGTAAAATTCGTACCTTTGAGATGGAAAGAATTCTAACAAATTTCAGATATATAAATTCTTTAAGATATCCCACAATCAAAAAAATTTTTTAGAATGAAACTATTTATTTGCCATTGAATTACCTATTTTGCATTTTTTCACTCATTTGCACAGCATAAATGTATAGAATAGCTACTAAATTCTAAGAGCTGTGCTAGACAACTGGGCTGGAACCACAACATACAATCACTTCTCTTTGTGAAGTTCACTGTGTCTTGAATGGCCCTAACATCACATTGAAGGGATGGCCTTTGACTAAACCATTACATCACATCAAGTCAGCTGTTAGCCAAGATACATACCAAGGACAGCTTCAAATGTTTGCCCTGTCCTGATTCTGGGAACCAGGCCACACCACACCCTATCTTGAGATATGACAATCAAACCTGTGTTTTAATTTCCTCCACCCTCTCCTGCTTCTTATTTGTCTCTTCTTATTATATTCTCCTCCTCCTCCTCGTTCTCCTTCCTGTCCCTTCCCCTTCATCTTTTTCTTTCTTCTTTGGCAGGCAGCCGGCTTTTTGAAGATTCATCTCCAACACATGCATTTGCCAGGCATATAATTTCTTTAAATAAATGCGTCCTTAATATTTTCCAGGGGCTTGGGGGCGCCTGGGTGGCTCAGTTGGTTAAGCATCTGTCTTTGGCTCAGGCCATCATCCCCAGGTCCTGGGATCAAGCCCTGAGCTGGGCTCCCTGCTCAGTGGGAAGTCTGCTTCTCCCTATCCCTCTGTTCTTCCCCACCCCCCGCCACAACCGCTTGTGCTCTTTCTCTCTCCCTCTCGAATAAATAAATAAAATCTTTTTAAAAAAATATCTTCCAGGGGTTTAAAGGGGTTCACACATTCTATAGAATTTTTTTCTTTTTCTTTTTTTTTTTTAAAGATTTTACCTATTTATTTGACAGAGAGAGAGAGACAGCCAGAGAGGGAACACAAGCAGGGGGAGTGGGAGAGGGAGAAGCAGGCTCTCCGCCGAGCAGGGAAGCCCGATGCAGAGCTCGATCCCAGGACCCCGGGATCATGACCTGAGCCGAAGGCAGATGCTTAACAACTGAGCCACCCAGGTGCCCCTATAGAATTTTTTTCTTATTTTAATGGTGATTTTATTTTAATAATATAAAATGTTTTACAGTAATAATTCATAACATAATAGTTTTTTCATTTATTTTTACAGAATATATTTTAGCTTCTTTAATTCATTTATTTTTTTGCAAACTGAGATCCTTAGCACCCAGTAGGAATCCAAGGACATATTCTAGGGAGCCCATAAAAATTGGGTCCTTTGGAAACACTACTCTAAATCTAAACAAATAATTCTACCCTTTGCCCTAAAGAAATTGCTTACTTAACTAAAAATAAACAGATGGAGCTAAGTGGCAGAAACCAGTCTTTCATGCTATCTATATTTCCAGCACAAATTAAAGACAAGGATGAGATGGGCTCCTATGAAAATGGGCAATATTACCAGGTCTTTCTTATACTCACATATTGAATACTGTGAATTTGTATCATATCACTTATTCACCTCTTCATATTTATAAAAACAAAATCCAAAGTCCAAAAACATGGCTTCCAATTCATCCCTGCTAGTATTGCTCTCTGTTGCCATAGAAAAGTTGTTGATTATATGCCCAAAAAATCTTCATACCTCTTATTTTAAATTACAAACAGCATTTAAACATGAACTGGAAGTCAAAGATTATTCAGAATGCCAGCTATTTAAAGATATGAATCTATAAGGGAATTTTCTCTTCCATATTAGAGTTCTATTCCCTTTAGTTTGGGTAGATTTGTTGAAATAGAAAGTCTGAAGAAAAGTACTGATGAGAAAATACCTAGCCAATCCTTAAAGCTTCCCTTGCAGCCTGTTCTTCCTGTAGCTGGGATTATAACAGTAGCTACGACCACTGAATGAGTGTTTGATTCCTACTTATCTCTCCACTAGGTTGTTTGGAAAGAAAGGCATGGGATGTCACTGGGATTCATAAAAGGCGTGAACCCTTTCCAGAGTCCCCAGATATCACAGTACTGAAAGTGTTAAAGTTTAAATTCTAGGTAGCTTTCCTTACCTTAACGCAGGACACCAATCTCTGGAAACCAGACTTTTCAAGTTCTTTCTCTGTTCCAGTTCTGACAGTACAATTTTCCCACAAAATATTGCTTGAGGATGTGCATGCATATGGATTAGGTTAGAAGGTAATTCACTTACCACGATAAATTAGATACAGACATTGCAGCAATTTATGGAGGAGTCTTGTGGAGAAGTTTTCTCTAGATTTCAGAACAGGGAATGAGTAGGTCAAGTAGACAAGACCACTGGGAATTTTAGCTTTGCTGCTGGAATGATGCACTTACAGTTTGAAATAACCTACAAAGAAAAGAAATAAAATGTTATCTATAGAACCCAGTCTATATGACTTTTCACAAACGTATTTCATCCAGGTCAATAGTTTTGTCATGGTATAAGACACACAAAAAATACATTTTTCTCAAAATATAAGACATATTATAAACCAAAGATAAAATTAAATCAACCCTATGATAAGCTGAATGCTTTACCTTTAAAATAAGTTTAAAGATTAATACAATGTTCATTCCCTGAAGTAGAGAATACAGGGAAAGAACAGAATGTGTTTTTAGATGCACCAATTTTTTTCTCCATATGGTCAATCAGTTATGCTCTCTAAATTAGTTTTATATACTTGTACTAAAAGGATCAAAACAAAGATCCTAATTGGCCATAGCACACATTAAAAAAAAAAAAAAAAAAAAAAAAGCTCCTTGGTACAAATTATTATCATGTCCAAAGCTGTAACAAAAAAAAATAATAATAATTCACTACTACTTCTAAGCAAATGAGAATTTTTATTGAGTAACATGTGGGAGGCAAGGCAGTATGTATTTACCTAACCTTTCCACACACTTTTTATGAGCATCTACTCTGCAGTGTGTCCTATGATCTTGAACCAAAATTTCTGTAGGGCACAATTAACTCCGTGGTACTGTATTAGGGACTTTAGTTCAGGTCATTAACCCAGTACAGTTCAATTAAACAGACATTCATTGAGGATATACTATGTGTACATACACTATCTCAGCTACAGTTCAGGGATAAGGATAAATGACACACAAATAAGACATGTTTCTGCCTTCAAAGAATGTTTTATGTAAAAAAGATGATTATAATAAAATGGACTAAGTTTTCTAATAAAGGTTTACACAGAGTATATAGAAGCAAAAAGACTGAGCAAAGCCAGTCTTAGGGATTTGGAAGGATTTCTAAAGAAGATATGGACCAAACTACTAACATTAGGTTTGGCTGCAAATTAAAAAAAAAAAAATCCCAAACTCAGAGTGGCTTAGAAAAGACAGTTTATTTCTCTCTCCTATAAACAAATCTTGAGTCTTAAGAAGTCCAAAGAAGATACAGCAATTCTATAAACACACAAGATGGAGGCTTCCTTCTTGTCATTCTACCATTCTCACCATGTGGTTCCCCTACATGTTCCAAGTGGCTGCTGAGCTCCAGAGAGTCTCTGTGTTCCAGTCAGCAAGAAGAAGAAGGAAAGAAGGATGCTTTCTGAAATTTACACATGACATTTCTCCTTGCACTTCACAGGACACAGCTTAGTCACTTGGCCACTCTTATTCTATTGGAGACTAGAAAATGAAGCCATTATTCTAGGCAGCTACAAACCAAGGTGTCTATTAGAAACTGGGGATAAAAGTGGGTATTGGGAGAAAACTAGCATTGTCTGCCATTATGTTTGTGACTCGGTGACTTTTACTCACAATATTTTATGATTCTGTACCTACTGCAAAGTGACAAATGTGGGGCAGAGGTGAGGTGCAATCAGTCTGTGGTTTGTTGGTAATTTTACATATTTGATATATAACGTTAAACATCAAAGTCCTTCAGTTTTCTTAAATCATTCATAGAACCAACAAAATATTTTGTGTGCCCTATTATTTACCAGACTAAGTATGAAGGACACAAGATTAATAAAATATGGTCTTTGCACATAAAGAATTTACTGTCTAACATAGATATCATCATGTTAAAAAATAAAACAAAATAAAATGCACTCTGAAAACTGCTGAGTATATACAAGGGCATATGAGCAGCTACAGGGGAAGAGAGAAATAACCATAATTCTAATGGATTCTAATTTTAATAGACCCTGTCTGCCAGTTGAGTAAGCAGCTATAAGATCTATATCTTAAATGGTCTCCTTACATTCCCAAAGAGGTTTTCAGGTCCACCCTGCCCTTGGTTAATTGTTAAAGCATATGGACTTCCATCTGTTAAGGACAGAGGAACTCCAAATTCTGCTCCCAAAATTGGTAACTTCAAACTCTCAAAATCTGTATTACCTGATTCTTATCAAGCGTTCGATTACCAAAAAAGAAAAAATAAATAAAAATGTATGTACTATTGTCTGATATAATTCATTCTAGATAATCTTAATTCTTAATTCTATTTTTAGAATTCTGTGTATCTGGATGTCATTATTTTAATATGTAACCAAATTACTTTTACTGAATTATACTTTGGGGTTTTGCCAAGAGTTTGCATTGAGGGATGTCAATAAAGATAATAATAAATAAACAAGTGAAATCCAGGCCTGTGAAATCAGCTATAAGGTTTAGCAGGATATTTACCAACACAAAAATGTTGCCCTTATGAGCACTCGAAGCAAAAATGTGCCAAGTTTCAACACTAAGAAAACTATTATTCTAAAATTCTGAGTTGCTATAATCCTATGGGGACATTACGCTTCTTTCTTTGCTTTAACTTCTGAGAAGCTCTGCAACAAATTTGTCACATTTCTTTAAGAACTATTCCAGGCTTCAAGGTCTGCATTTTTATCCTAACTTTTTTTCCCTTTTCGGGCAAGTTTAATTTTTAACCTGTTTTTGATAAACACACATACATATACAAACATATGCACATATATACATATATATATATATGCACACATGCATGTAAATAAATATAAAACCCTCCCTAAGTCTTTTTTAGAGTGAGAAAGAATATAATTAAAAACAACAATTCCAGATGTACCTGCTTCTGAAGAATATAGGAATAACATGTGAAGAAATTTGATTTCAGGATCTTTGATCAAACCATATGAAACTATTGTTTTTGTAGGTCAAAATGGCCAAGTATTATCAATGTATATGGTGCAACTTTATATAACTGAAGGGTTGACCAAAACAGCCTCTTACTGTTGCCTTCAGCCTGACTCAACTTTAGACAGGCTTCTTCCTGACTCTAGACCCCTGAACTCTCTTTTCTTATAGTGTTTACTATAGAAAACTTGCAATTGTAAATTCTTTCTCTGCCCCTTTGAGATAAGAATCTATCAGTTTATTGCCAGTTGCACAACCCAGTAATGTCTTTCTTAAGGACTTCCATCCATTGGAAATGTAACCATCAAAGATTGTGCTCTACCTCCCAGTCTCTGTGGGAGGATAAGTGCCTAACTTCTCTAAGTACCAATCAGCAAACACAGATGGCCTGATCACATTGAGCAACCTCCTCCTAACATCCTCCAGTACTTTTCAACTAGCTCACTCTAGCACTTAAACCCTCCTGTCCTCTGTTTCAGCAGAATTGAGATCAGTCACTGTCCCTTATTCCAAAAGTCTTGAATTAAGTTTTCCTTGCCTGTTGAACTCAGCCTGGTTTAATTTTTCTTTGGGAGGGTATTTTTTTTTTTATTCCTTAAAGTTCAGGAAAATTTCCTAAGATGCTGGCAATGTTGTTAAAAAGTACAGTCTTTTCTCAATGCCCTTTACCTGTAACAACTACCAACTTGGATTTTTAAAAGTTTATACTAAATGTGGACTTATAAAATAAATATTAGAAAACTGCATTTTTTTTCTGATTTTATACCTAGGTATTTATAAGAATAAAATATATGAACATAAAAAAATTCATAGTGGCCCTTCATAATGATTTACAATAATCACTCTGGAATTTATTTTGGTATTATATCATCTTTTATTTTTATTTGCATCCTATAACTATCTAATTTATTTCTTCAAGCATACATACCCACCAGACATTCAATAAAGTTTACTAAATTTTGTAACACAAAAAAGACTATGATGTGATGTTTTCAAAGGCCTTAGAGGTGGACTTGTTATTCCCTTTAAATGGCACTAAATGATTCATTGCTTGCCAGTGAAACCTTTCCAAAGAAAATATCTTTAGGATTTTCAGGAGAGATTAAATTTTCTGTACATTTTGATGATTCATAATCTTTTTTTATAAGAATTTATTCATTTATGAGAGAGAGAGAGCATGAGCAGGAGGGGCAGAGGGAGAGAGAATCTAAAGCAGATTCCATGCTGAGCGCGGAGCCTGACTCGAGGTTCAATCCCAGGACACTGAGATCATGATCTGAGCCAAAACCAAGGGTCAAATGCTTAACCAAGTGAGCCACCCAGGGGCCCCCATGATTCACAATCTTTATGCAAATCCCAACAGCATTCTCCACACTTAAGTATGAATTTATAGCTTTCAGGCGAAATTCTAACATTACTAACAGCCTCCACCTGCCTCACTGTCACAAAGAGAGTGTATTTTCACATTAGGGAAAACTTTTTAAAATATATGGATTGATTTGACTTTGCCTGAATGCCCAGCCATGATTGTAAGTTATAAGCATAGGTACAACTGTTCTCTTGAGGTCACTCCTTTAGCACAACGTTAAGGAAAATAGTATGTGAATTTAATACAAGATCCCTCATTTGACATATTCATTAAAAATGTGAATAACCTGGGGCACCTGGGTGGCTCAGTCACTTAAATGTCTGACCCTTGATCTCAACTCAGATCTTGATCTCAGGACTGTGAGTTCAAGCCCTGTGCTCGGCTCCATGCTGGGCCTGGAGCCTACGAAAAGGGAAGGGAAGGGCAGGGCAGGGCAGGGCAGGGAAGGGAAGAGAAGGGAAGGGAAGAGAAGAGAAGAGAAAAAGTGAATAACCCCTGAACACAACAATGGATTATTGAGATTATATTTTACCAAAATAATTCTTTTAATCATTTTATTCATGAATAAGATCTGGGGCTCCAAATTGAGCTGAAAGGAATACCACATTCAAATATGTTCATTTTATTGTAAACACCTTGCAATTTAGTTATATAACATGAAAGAACTTATGTAAAGTGATTTTACTTAAGTAAAAAAAGAATTTTCATAACTTAGTCCCATGAATACATAAATGATTTTGTATCTTTAAGATGTTAAAATTCCATGAAGATCAGTTTAAATAACCTGCCATATGATAAACGTATGTTTTGATATACTCCATACTTAAGACAGTAAATCTATAAAAAATTATTTGGAAGAAGAATGAAAATGATTAAAGGTTCTGACCATATGCACTATCGAGTGTCCATAGTGAAGTGCCCTTGCTTTGCCTAGAAAAAAGAGAGCGTAGAGTCAAAAGGTGATACTAAATATTATAGAAAAATTTCAAACTGGGTAAGACCAATGGTTCATTGGATTTTGTTTAATTTCACTAAGGGCATTATAAGCGATAATGGGCATAAAGTGAAGAATAAAACGCATTAAGTAGAGAAAAAACTTTTTATGCTAAATATTCAAAATAAATGTTAGAAAAATGAATAATCAAAAAAATACTAGAACATTTTGAGTTTTTCAGGATGGTTTCCTTATTATTATCAGATCAAAGGCCTCTTCCTTGCTTTCTGGTTTCCCTATGGACTAATACCAGTATTTCCCAACCTAGCTTCCCTACTCTGGTTGAGCTTGCATGCTCAAATGCTCATTCCTGTGCCCTGACTAGACTACAAAGTTCTGATTCTTAATCTATGGCCTGACGTTTTCTTTCTTCTCTAATTGCAAGTATCCAAATTCTTCAAGGATCAATACAAGCCCCACATATACTAGGAACTCTTGCCTCATAGTCTCAGCCTTCTCTGATCTCCTCTCTTTCTGAACTTACATCCAATTTAGTAATTAAAATATATTAAGCATAAAAATGTGTACATAATTTTTCATGTATGTTATTTTTACTTGCTTCAATAAACTGTAAGTTTAAAAGGTCAAAAATTATTTTTTATATTCAATCTCCAAAGCATCCAGATAAGTACCAGTACTCTCCAGCTGTCAATGAACTAGTGGACAAAAATGTGATACTTTAGCAGCAATATGACTTGAAGGACTGAAAAATAATGGTTCGAACATGAACTTTTTTCCTTATAGTCTCATATTTGTATTATGAATTTCAGGACCTCCAGAGATTTGGAAGAATATAAGTCATTCACTGGGGAAATATATTCTTTTTCTTGTGAAAATTCTAGTTACATATAGGGACAAATCCTTAAAATAAACAAGAAAACCAAGCTAAGAATTTGCCTTTTCCCTTTATCTTATAGATGTTTCTCTAGAGATAAGATTTTTAAAAAGAGGGTTCTGCCTTGAATTTTTATAATTTATATTATCTTGTTAATTTTAAAATAATAAATTTATGCATATGGAGCAAAATCAAAAGGATATACAATGAAGATACACAGTTCTCCCTTTTCTATCCTCTGTCCCAGCCATCCAGTCAGATCTCCTTCACTACAATTATTACTACCAGTATCTTTATCCTCATAGAGATATTCTCTGGATTTCTATCTATACCAAACTATTCCTAGCTATCTACTCATCTCCCCATCTATCCATCTACTTAGTCTTCACAAAATGGTAGCCTATTATACACACTTTCTTTGGCACTTTGTGTTTTCACATACATGCGTAATCATAAGCCTATATATAATATTTCCCTATGGGTCCACACATAGAGATGCCTCATCACCTCTAAGAGTTGTAAATCATTTCACTGAATGGATTTACCCTAATTTATTAGCTCATCTCATACTAAAGGAGATTTAGTTTGCTTCTGATATTTGCAATTACATGCAAGGTTGCAGTATATATCCTTATATATAAGATACAATGTAAATGCATGTTTGTGGATAAATACCTGGAAGTAAAATTTCTGGGTCAAATCTATGCATATTTTTAATTTTAAAGAAACTGGTAGATTGCCTTTCATAGAAGGTGAACCAGTTTACAATCCTACCAGCAATGTATAAGCTTAATTATTCTGGCATTCCTGCTTTTTAGAGTACCAATAAGCCAGGCAGATTTTATAAATACACTTCCTGAAGTGTATTCAATATTCCAAGCCAGAAATATTGTTCCACACATCCAATTAGGCACTAGGCCTGGTTATTCTACCTCTGTGATATCTTTAGAATATGGCCACTTTTCTCCATTCGTACCACCAGTGTCCACGATCTCATGCCTGCATAATAACAATGACCTTTTAAGTAGCCCCACTTTATTTCGTTCTCATCTAAAACATTCTTCTGCAGCACACTACAGGCTGAGGGCTCCTTGTGGGATGCAGTCATTTTCTAGGGAAGAGCAGCAGAACAGAGAGGCAGGGATGGTGACGTCAGAAAAACCTGGGCAGGATTTCCAGCTATGCTTCTTGCTAACTTCTGGCCTCAAGAAAATTAAGTACATTCCCTTGCTTGTTCCTTTATTTAAAAAAAGAAAGAAAGAAAGAAATGTTGGGGCACCTGGGTGGCTCAGTCGTTAAGCATCTGCCTTCGGCTCGGGTCATGATCCCAGGGTTTTGGGATCAAGCCCCGCATCAGGCTCCCTGCTCAGCGGGAAGCCTGCTTCTCCCTCTCCCTCTCCCACTCCCCCTGCTTGTGTTCCCTCTCTCGCTGTGTCTCTCTGTCAAATAAATAAAATCTTTAAAAATAAAATAAAATAAAATAGAAATGTTAATAGTACTTATAAGGAAGGTCATAGTGAAAAGTAAAAAAAAAAAAATGCATGAAAGGACTTAATATTGCCTGGCACACAGGAAGAGTTCAAAAAATGATAATGCTGGGGCCCCTGGGTGGCTCAGTTGGTTAGGCGTCTGCCTTTGGCTCAGGTCATGATCCCAGGGGTCCTTCCTCAGCGGGGAGCCTGCTTCTCCCTCTCCCTCTGCCTGCCCCTCCCCCTGCTTGTGCTCTCTCTCTCTCTGTCAAATAAATAAGTAAAATCTTAAAAAAATGATAATGCCAATGATGATGACAATAATGAAGGAGGAGATTGTGATGATAATAAATTTGTCCCAGTATCCATTAATTGCTCTATTTGCCCCCACACTAAAGCCCTAATTCCTTGAGATAGTTATAAGACTTGACATGATTTAACACCTGCTTCCCTTCCAGCCTTCCTCTCTCACTGAGGCCCCACCACCCTTTCTCAACCCCACCCCCCACAAGCCACTCTATTTCAGCTAAATGGACTTGGATTTTCCTGAATCCACCTGTGTCTCTTTAGCTTAGCCATTCCATTCACATGCTAGTCCCATTGCATGTTATACACATATCCCTGTCCCCCTCTGCTGGGCTAACTTCCAAATCATTACAACTCAACATAGACAGTGTTTTGTCCAAACTTTCCCAATACTTGGTAGGTGTAGCCCCCTATGCTCTCTCATAACACCTTGCTCCAAATGCATGATGATGTTTAAAAATAGTGGTTTACTTCGTTAATGCAGGTCTGTATTTTCCTCTAGATTGCAAGACAGGGAGAAAATATCAATATAACCTGGCAAACCCAAGGCCTAGCCTAATACCTGGGACAAAGAAGGTCCTCAATAAATGTTTGCTGAAAAAAAAAGAAGAAATATCTGAAATCAAGAAATGTAAAATTCTACAGATTGCTGAAGTAAAAGCAGTGTCCCTTTTCCTTCTAAATTATAAAAATATCATTTCTTTTATTTTTTATATTTATGGGTTCCAAATTTCTAAATGTTATTACTTTTTAAAAAAATTTTTTAATATTTTTTGAAACTTGGATATTAATTATGGAATATTAATTATGGAAACTTGGTAGAAGTCATTCCATTTTTCAAATGTTTTGCTCCTCAATTTTGTCCAGAATATAATTTAGTAGTAAATACGTAAACTAACATCTTTGCTTGGATATGCAAAATAGGGTCAATCAATCCTGATATTCTAGTCACATCAGCAATCATCACACAGACTTTCTAACAGGATACAGACGTGTTTCTCTAGAACAACTGAGTGGCTAAAGTCATCATGGATGCAGACCAAATAGTGTAAATTCCTCCCAAGTTGTTTTTACACACTACTGATACCTAGCCTGAAAATATAGTCTTTGCAGAGGGTTGAGAAATCCCACGTATTAAAACTTCAGATCAGCACAGATGGTAACCCTGGAGACAAGCTAATGCAAAGCTTTATGTGTCCTTTTACTGCACAGCACCTGTCATTTTACTTATATTAAAGCAATTTCATGGGAGGTATTAGTATTCAATTGAGCATGTCAGTAATTGGTCTAAAAGCATTTCTCACAGAGACTTGCCTATATTTATGATTATCCTAAGTACCCACTTCAGAAATATCCCCTATGTTCAACTTACAGGAAGTATTTACCATAGCCAGAGAAATAAAGGGTTCTGGACCTTACAGTAATTCTTAGATAAATCATCACACTAAACAAAGATCACCTTAAAGCAGTTTAGGATTTTTTTCTTCAGAATAATTGATTATACCAGATATTGTTACAATTCTCTGAGAATAAAATCATTTTATTTTTATATAAACTATAAAGATACCTTTTCCCCCTGTGCTTTTGTGCTTTGGTCTCAATGTCTCTTGAACTGTAATGCAATCATAAGCTTCTCTGTGGCCTCTATCTTCCCTCTCTTCCTCTTCCTGGCCTTCTTCTTTCCCGTCCCTGATACTATACAACCTTTCCTTGTCTCAGCTATGACTTCAAACTAGTCCTTTCTCTTATGTCTTCCCTTTGCTGACCAACTCCACAAACCGTTCCTCTGCATCCATCGCCTTCCCCTTCTTACCACCCACTTTTGCTTGCCGGTTTTTATCCCAATATTCTGATCACCCGTCAACTGGCCCATACGTAACTACTAATTCCAGTAGCCTCCGTCAGACTCCACTATCTCTGTCCACTTGGTCTGGACACTCCTTCCTTGACTTCCAGGATGCTGAAGCAGCCAGGCTCCCCCACCCACTCTGCTCTTCACTGAGCCATCATCTTTCTCCCATTTCCTTTATGTGGCTATTCTCCAAAGTTCTGTCTCACTTTGATTTTCCTAGTGGATAATTAACAGATTTCTATGTACCTCATCCTTTTTCCTGACTTCCAGAATCATCATTCCGAATTATTTATTAAACAGTTACCCAATTTTGTGTTTGTTTTTACTGCTCAGTAATATCTCTTTCAGTCATTGTCTCCTTTTTATCCCTACTACCATCACCCATGTTCAAGCCCTTACTGTCTTCTGTCTTGACCAAGTTTTTTTTTTCAGATTTTTAATTAGCAATAATCGCGCCTCGGATAAACCTCACTGGCCACGATACTGCCACTGCATAAAGCTTTTTTTTTCAGATTTTTAAAGCAACTAAAAATTAATGAAGGCAATATTTTAAAATCTTAAGAAGGACCAATGGTTGACATCTTAATTGAAGAAAAGAGTTTTAAAAGGTTCCTTAGATAGTTCATTTTTTTTCCTATGGGTGAGTTCTTTTTTTTTTTTTTAATTGAAGTATAGTTGACACCCAGTGTTACATTGGTTTCAGGTGTACAACAGAGTGATTGGACAGCTCTGTACTTTACCCTATACTCCCCACCAGCTGTCCCCATACGGTGCTCTCACAGCGTCGCTGACTATATTCCCTAGGCTGTGCCTTTCGTCTTTGGGCAGTTTAAAATCGTAAGTGCTTGGGGTGCCTGAGTGGCTCATTTGGTTAAGCGTCCGACTTTTTTATTTCAGCTCAGGCCATGATCTCAGGGTCATGATCTTACAGCGCTCTGCGGCAATAGCGACGGACTCTGTGCTGGGAGCGGCACCTGCTTAAGATTCTCTCTCCCTCTGCCCCCAGATGCCCCACCACCCACCCTCGCATGTGTACACGCGTTTCTCTCACTCTCTTTCTCTCTAAAAAAAATAAAATCCTTAGTGTTTGAGAAGCAGCATGTTGATGTTTGGAAAATAAGCACTCCTACTTCCCTCAGCACTCGTGTCCTCTGGTACACAGTTTACAAATCACTGGCTGGAAATGGTTGCAGTGGCCTTAAAACTTGTCTCTGACCCCTAATCCATAGCACAAATTAATTTTACCAAGGCAAAGCACTTACAGATGCAAACTCCTTGCTTAGAAATAGTCATTCCAAGTGAACAGTCATTCCATGTAGATTTTACACTTGGGATCCTCTTCCATATGGTCTATTCTATATTTTCTGGCTTGTCTACGTTCAGGTGGGATTACTACTGTTCAGTGAGTTTGTTTTCACCCTCTACTGGAGGCCTAGCACAGCACACTGTGCCTTGGACCTGGTCAAACATATTAAATTGAATTCTCAGTGCAAAACTCAAGGTTTTCAGGTATACATCATTGTGCTCAAGGGTAGCACTAAATAAATGAGGCTTTTAAAAAAGTATGATATATCTAAACTGCCTAGTGTTTTTAGAATTTACAACAAATTTTGATGAGTCACTAAAGGTTCAGTCCCATGTGGAAAGCCCAGCAGAAATGACTGCCAAAACTCGGTTTAATTAAAAACAGAAAGAAACAAAGCAGCAGATTGGGTTTTTTTTCCCCCTAAATAAATGTTTCAAGTAAAAAAATATCATAGGTACACTTAATGAATCTTTCTGTACTTTCAGAACATAAGCACTTACACATTCAGAAGTAACTTGGGAGAAGTGAGGAAAGCCAGCCACGGACACAATGCATTTTAGGAATGTAACATATACTTATTGCTGCTTTCAGCTGCTTCAGCTTTCCTGAAGGCTTTTCAGGCACTGCTTAAGGCCCTTCAGGGTTCAGCCTGTGTCACCTTGTTAATCCTCATCTCAAATTACCCCACCCTTCCTGCTTCCGAAGCCCTGGCCACATCTGTGCCTGGTTCCTCATCAAATAAACTAAACACTTCCATGCCTGTTTGCTCAGAATGAACACACTGATCATTACGTTCCCACTTCCAGCAATGTCTGTCCCTTACCTGTCCAGAAAATGTATTTGTCCTGAAGAGTCCAGCTCAAGTATCAACATCCCACAATTTAAAATTAGGTAGAATGTGTGTCCCCTTCATATTTGTATCTTTTTCATGATATACATATTTCTGTTGTAATATTTATCATATTTCATTAGTGTTATGGCTTATCTGCTAAAGGTAGGTTAGTATTATATTAAATTATTTAACTACTTAAAAAAATAGTCATTTACTTAAGAAATATGGAATTTGAAGTTTCTGGCCACAGGGGTAGTAGTGTACCCTTATGTTATAACAAATAGATAAACGGAGAGAGGACATAGTAATATTTATTTAAAATGTATTTATTTGTAGATAATATTTTAGAATAGCTACAAAAACAAAAGAAATCCAATATGATGTATTCACTTATCTGGGTCCTACTAATTCTCAAAGCAATAATTGTATCTTACATCTTTTTTCTTCATCCCTCTACTACATAGTGCAATTTATTATCTAGAATAAAGAGCCAATAAATATCTGTTAAATTGATTTTAGTTGAACTGCTATATTATTATAGTCATGCAAATAATTGATTTTTCTTCTGTTTAACAATGAAGGCATCTGTATAAGAGATAATCAATATTAAAAAAACACAGCCTACTTCCAAAAAAAGAAATTTAAAAGGTAAGAGTGTCCTACTGATAATCACTAGTCAGCCCTGACATGTAGGCAATACCTTTTCTTAGGGAATATAGCAGCCTGGAGTAATACATTTTTCACAGATACAGATACATACACCAGAAAAATATGTGCATGTCACTCTTCGCTTACGCAAGTATTTTCTTCTTTTGGGCATTATTTGAAAAGACCCAACATGGGGCGCCTGGGTGGCTCAGTCGTTAAGTGTCTGCCTTCAGCTCAGGTCATGATCCTAGGGTCCTGGGATCGAGCCCCGCATTGGGCTCCCTGCTCAGTGGGAAGCCTGCTTCCCCCTCTCCCACTCCCCCTGCTTGTGTTCCCTCTCTCACTGTGTCTTTCTGTCAAATAAATAAAATCTTAAAAAAAAAAAAAATGAAAAGACCCAACATGATCAAAATCCATCCACTTCTCTTAAACAAGTCCTTTCAACAAGCTTGGAGAACTGACTTTTCCCAAAGAGCTTTTGACTTTCATTTTGCAGGGACAGACATTCTTAATTGAAACTGAAACCTGAAGGAACTTCCATGTTTGGGATCTAACCAGAAAGTGCCTCTAACCACCGGAGTATCACCAAAGACTCAAAGAAGCCACAGCCTGTGAAGGCACACAGTGCCCCCCCACACACCCCCATGCAAAGGGATTATGTCACCACTGGCAAAAAAGAATTAAGGATTAAAAAACAGTTCTAATATCCATGCTGAGATGAAAAACAAACAAACAAAAAAGCCTTTTCTTAGTTTATCATCCAAACTATCTTTCTTTACACCAGCGCCTACTCAACAATTTCTTCATCAGCTCTTTATTTTATTAAACAAAAATTAACTCAAATCTCAACCTTAACTCTTTATGGTTTTGTAAGACTCCACACCCCAAAGAAATGAACTGTCACAAATTATGACTCCTTGTATAATGACTGAATGCCTGCTTTGTCAACCGAAGTGTTACGATTTGAGAACCATATAAAATACAATTTACTCTTCAACTAAGGGCCCTGGATGCTCAGAGTTACACAAATACATAGGTTTTAGTTTAACATCAACTTTAAATTTTCACTTAAAAATTGTGTCAGCCTATCTTCGGATGTGCAATGCCCTGGCTCTTTTTTTTTTTTCTCCGATAAGATAGCATTCATTTTTAAAAAGCCAAATTTTACCAAGAGAATTGGTATTAATGAAAACGTTGTTAGCTACCTCTGTCAATAGTTTTCGCTAATTCAGTGATAAAAACTGCTGTAAGTTCATTACCAAGAAGCTGCTTCCTCTACAATCTTCAAATGCTGCTGTCCTGCATAGTCGTTAAATCCTTCTATTCCATTCTGGACTTGAAGCTGAAGCTTGACTTCTTTACCAAATGATCAAACTCTTTCATCTTCTTCTTCAGATCTTCAAAGGTATGTAGTGCCTCATGGTTTCAAAGTTTATGATTATCTATCCACTGCATGAGATACTTTTCAAGCTTTTCAAACAGACCATATTATCCTTGAATATCTCAGCAAAGCTTTCCAAAACTAGGAATATAATATTGTTTTGAATGTTTTCACAAGTATAACAAAGCCTCTGCATTATAGATGGAGGTATATGCATGACCAAGCTTATGTCTTTTATGTGTTCACCTCATTCAATATATTTTATCCCTCCAATATTCTTTTTAATGCATGGGATTTTCTAGACTTTTTGTGCTCACCAACTTCCTTCATAAGCTTGTCCATTTCCTTAGAAAACATTGACACGATCTTGGAGTGAACTGCTGAGCAATGATTGAAGACTACTCTGCATCCTCCTACACAGACTCACCTACAACTTAAACATTTCCATTGTTGCAGTAATATAAACATGTTACAGTGGAATTCCTATTTGGATAGTAAATTTTGGGTGAAAATTTCTGCATAATGTTATAGTGAATATTTTGATAGCAAGAGTTCAGATAGTGAGGGCTATCTCTATTGCAGAAATACATGTGTTAACTGGTCTCTAATTTAGAATCTTTGAGTAACATTTCCCAACCGCTAGTTCTTCCTAGTGCTAGTCAGAATTAATTGTCACCAATTAAGATACCTTACTGTAGTTTCTCCATATTTCTTATTTCATTCACTTACATACATTTATTGAGTACCTATCATGTGTCAGGCAGTATGGAGGGTATATAAGAATTAATAAGATGTCCTCCAGCTCTCAAGGATTTTTCAGCACAGTAGTAGACAAACATAAATAAAGGAATACAGTATGAATTACAGAAATCATGGCAAATATTCTTATAATACAGTTGAGGCAACAAAGAGAGACTTAGATGCTTGCTCACAAGGAGGCTGATTTCAGGAAAGCATTTATTGAGAAGATGACACCTGACACAACCTCTGAAAAGTGAAATGGGTGCAGCAACAGCCAAGACACACAGGAGGTGTGGAGGAGCGCAAAGAGCATGACATGCAAGGGAGTGACACCCTGGATCATAAAACAGAGCAATGGAGGTGAGCGGTTCAGAGTGAGAGGTAAGACTGAAAAGGGAGCAAGGGCTAGTAGATCATGAAGGGCCTCACACTCACACAGGTAATTCTTGTCATGCAGAAAAGTGATTGTTGACACTTAACACATTATATGTAGAATTCCACCTTTCATGCATTAGCTGACCAAGTCTTCCTGTTCACGGCTTCCAATAGGAGAAAGGCCAGAACACTACGGCAAACCCTCCACACCCCAGTAGCAGTTTAAAAAATTGGGTGCTAGCTATCACTGAGGGATTAGGAGAGGAACTATAGTGGTGGGAAAAGAGTGTCTGCTACAGACACCTGTGGACTGCACTTCTCCTCACCCCAACCTTGAGTTACCAACTTCCTGATAACCGGGAAACCCCAGCCTCTGGGGCCATTTCCAATACACTCTTAAAGCTGCCTAGTGCCGTGCAGGACAAAAAATACTGGAAACCTCCAGTGATTTTTAGCTCGTTGATAATGGAACACACTCATTTTATAACATGTAAGTTAATATTTGAACTATGGCCATCTGATTTAAAAACATTCTCAGAAATTTCCTGAGTAAGAATGAAAAGGAAAAAAGCCTATACTCGAGTTTTGCAACTGACATTGGTTATTTGCTGTGTCTAACTTAGATGAACTACCTAACCTCTCTAATGCATCGGTTTCTTCACTTCCTGATGAGGTTGTTATAAAGATTAAGTAAGTTAATACATGAAAAACATTAAAGCAGTGCCTGACACATGTAAAGAACTCAATAAATACTAGATGCTTTCATTATGAGCTTCTCCGGTGTTCATTGCTCTTTCTTCTAGCAACGGTTTAAATTTCCATCTAGGAATATACCCTCCCCTAAGTCTCATGTGGTTTGGATGCAGGCCGATCAACATGTTAAAATATACTAGCAATGGTGATCGGTTCATAAATAGGTACACAGCCCAGTTAACAAAGAGATACTAGGAGTCTCCTGATGGGGAGGTTTGGAGTCTCGTTTTCTTTCCTGCTGTACCATAAAGCTGAGAAGTTGTAGACCTGCACTGGCAGCCACCATCTTGCTATCACATTTAACCTGAGCCTGGAGCCAACACAATGGAAGGCAGAACTGAAGTAGGAAAAGAAACCAATTCCTGTTGACATAATTCAATCCAGATCCATTCTCTGGAATCTTCAGTTGTCATCAGTTCCATTGTGCTTAAGCAATTTGGGTAGAGTCTCCTCTTACTTGTAATTGAAAGGGTATTTCATAATAAATTATCCTAGAAGCTGTAAAGAGACACTGAAGGAGTTTAAGGAAGGAAGTTGAATATCATTCTAGCAGCACTGGAGAGAGCTGGCTAAGGAGTCTGGCAGAAGGCAGGAAGACAAATCAGGAGAAAATTATAACAATCTAAGTAAGAACTGATGAGGACCTAAAAATGAGGTAGCTGGGATGAAGATGGTGTGGTGGAAGAAGAGAGAGGATATTCAGTGCCTGACTGGATCTGCAGAATGAAGAAGAGCATGGAGTCTAGGATGACTCCCAGGTTTTTCACTTTGCTGACTTGTGGATGGTGAGGCCATTTATCTGGATAGGAAATACAGAAGGTGGAGTAACATTTAAGGGGAAAAATATGAATTAAGGTTTTGACATGTTGAGTGTCAGGTGCCTATGATATAACCAGGCAGAGATATTAAGAAGGTGACTGAACAAGCCAATCAGACATAAGCAAAAAGTCTGGCCTGGAGCTTTATGTTAGGCAATAATGAATGGAATGGCTTGAAGCTTTGCGCATCGGTGAGTTAGCCAACACAGAGTGTGTAGAAGAGGACTGTGCCCAGAATCATGAGGACATAAGTAACTAAGGGGCAAAGAAAGAGAATCCAATGAGAAATGCAGAGGGGAAATGGTCAGAGGAAGGGGAAGAGAACCCAGGAGATACCATGGCACAGAGCAAGCTGAAGAGGTTTTCAGAAAGCAAGACATCAACACCATGAAATGTGGCCTAGAGGTCAGGTAATAAAGAGCACTTCTTCTGTTTGCTGTAATACTTCAAGTGGAGGTGGGAGCAGATGTCTAATTTCATGGAATTGATGTGAAGTGAGGAAGCAGACAGATTTAGAGAGGACTATTCTTTTCAAGAACTTGGTTTAAAGGAGGAGGGACACGGCAGTGGTCTGCCTAAAAATGTTTGAAAACCAGCACTAACATCTGGTTTGTAGCATCTGCCAATTTCCCTCATCTGAACCATTCCACTACAGAGGTGATCAATCTACCAACATGGCAATAATGAAAGCAGGGTTGGGAAGAGGGGCTCACAGTTGGCTCTCAGGAGCATGCTGGTGCAGCTGGATTCAGTATACAGATGAACTAGGGAAAGCCATCTGGATGAGGGGTACAAAGTGTGGAGAAAGAGCTAGCACAGAGGGAAAAGCTAACACAATATATAAAAATGGACAAGGAAGCAACAAAGAAAATTCTTGAAGAGATCAGGTCAAGAACAGATGGAAAGATGAAGTGAGTACAGAAAAAAGAAAGAAAACCTCCTCTGGGGCTTGACAAAAGGAGGTGAGGTTGGGTGTAGATAGAGAAACATTTTTTTAAAGATTTATTTATTTATTTGAGGGACAGAGAGAGTGAGTGTTGGGGGGGCGGGTTGCAGAGAGAGACGGAGAGTCTTAAGCGGACTCTGTGCTGAGCGTGGAGCCAGATGCGGGGCTTGATCTCATGACCCTGAGATCACGACCTGAGCTGAAACCAAAAGTTGGACACTCAACTGGACATTCAACTGACTGCACCACCCCAGCATCCTGACAGAGGAACATTTTTAAGTACAAAAATGGGAAATCGTACCAATTATGACTAAGAGAATTCATAGCTTCCAATTCCTTTGAGAAGTAGAAGGCAAGATCTTTGGTTTTTCAGAAAGCAAGACATCAACACCATGAAACGTGGCCCAGAGGTCAGGTAATAAAGAGCACTTCTTCTGTTCGCTGTATTGCTTCTGCTGCTGTATTCTGATTGCTAATCAGGTAGCACTGGGCTTTCAGAGTATAGAAGAGGTCATGTGGGGAATGCGAGCAGATGGGAAGCAGAGGCACATACTAAATCTATATGTCTATGTGCGTGTGTGTGAAATACACACACACACACACACACACATGCACACACACATATTTGATGTTCCTATCTTTCCCCACTAGATGGAAGTTCCTTTAGAGAAACAAGGCTATCTTATTTATCTTGGTTTCCCTGACATATATCTGAGTTCATTTAGTTGTCTTTTATTTAGTATTGTCATTTGTTGATAGGTAGGTATATAGGTAGATTGGCTGATCGAATAAACAAGAAAAAACTATGTAGGTATTTCTAAAAGGATGTACTATTTTAAAGGTATTTATAGGGGATGTAGTCAATGGTATTATAATAGCACTGTGTGGTGACAGATGGTAGCTAGCTACACTTGTGGTGAGCACAGCGTAATGTACAGAGTTGACGAATCACTATGTTATACACCTGAAACTAATGTAACATTGTGTGTCAACTATTCTCAAATAAAAAAATAAATAAAATTTTTTTTAAAAATGATGTACTATTTTAAATGTCTTTTATTTCTCCATCTCAATCAAATCCCATTAAACTGAATTTAAGAATTACATTTATGCTATTTGTTCTTGTTGTAATAGACATACCAGAGCATCTATATGGAAAATAGTGACCTTAGTCCCAAAATATAATTAAGTAAAGGTGGTGATTATAAAAGAGACTATACACACAGAGATGACACAAAAATACTAGAATCCATGTCCCCCCTTTTTTACAGAATATGTGCAACAGAAGTTTTAGTAGCAGCAGTTAAAATATTTTCAATGCTCTTGAGTCAGAGAAACTGTCTAAGCTTATATCTATGACTTAGTATCTTTATCCACTGTGTTTACATTTGCTTATTTCTACAGTATGAATAATGCAAGTTTATCCAATGTATCTTTGAGATTATAGTAAGATTTACTATAAATGCTTTGCAAATATCAGTAAATGTTGAATAAAACAGAGGCTTTAGGAGAAAAAGTTTGAGATTTCTAAAATTGTAGCAGGTAGAACAAATTTATAGCAATTTAATCCAGCCCTGTTCCTCAGTGCTTTTATACTCTTTATTAATTCATTCATTCATTGATTCATTTGACACATATTTAAATGCCTATTAAATGGGAAGCATTGTTCTATGGGCCAGTAACATAGCAAAAAACAAGGAAAAATCTTCATCCTCATGTGGTTCAGATCCTAGTGGTACAAAAAATAACACTAACAAAACAACAAAAGGTTATATAATATCAATAAAGAATATGGGCGCCTGGGTGGCTCAGTTGGTTAAGCGACTGCCTTCGGCTCAGGTCATGATCCTGGAGTCTCCGGATCGAGTCCCGCATCGGGCTCCCTGCTCAGCAGGGAGTCTGCTTCTCCCTCTGACCCTCCCCCCTCTCATGTGCTCTCTCGCGCTCTCTCATTCTCTCTCTCAAATAAATAAATAAAATCTTTAAAAAATAAAAAAAAAATAAAAAAAAAAATAAAGAATAAATACTAGGAAGGGGAGCCTGGGTGGCACAGTTGGTTAAGTGTCCGACTCTTGGTTTCAGCTCAGATCGTGATCTCAGGGTGGTGAGATCGAGCCCCAGCCTCAGGTTCTCCACTCAGCGTGGAGTCTGCTTGAGACTCTCTTTCCCTCTGCTTCTCCCACTGTCTCTCTCTAATATAAATAAATACATCTTTATTTTTAAAAAAAGAATAAATGCTAGGAAGAAAAATAAAGCAAGGTAAGGGACCACTGGGTGATGGGGCTACTATTTTAGATACAGTGGTCTGGGAAGGCCTATATAAGGAGGTGATATTTGGGCAGAAAATATAAAAGGGGATAATTTAATTTCCTTCCTATTTATTGGTTCATTATTTATTGTTTATTAGTTGGGATTTTGAAAGATTTTTTTTTTAAAGTTTTATCAAAAATAAAAGTAGAGGATGCAGCAGCTCAGGTAAAACTTCTAAAGCATATTATTACATGTACCTTTACTTTTTTAAATGGAAGGAAATAAAGATAATGTAAACACTTCCTGGTGACTTGCAGTGGCAGATTATTATTATGATCCATTTAAATCAGGAGCTTTTTTTTCTTTTCCCTCCCTGACAGCTGCCTCATCACAACATTTTATCAGTTACTGCTGCTAACTGCTATGGTTTAAAAAATCAGAGCCAAGGCTGAAAGGATTCAGTGAAAACAGTTAAAGCATTCTGACTGTTGGTTTTAAGATTTGTCTACGGAAGAGTTTTTGGTTTTGGTTTATAAATGTTCCATTAGCTCTAAAAATTGTGTTTTGTAAACTGACTCCTGGAAAAGGAATATATACACATACAATGTTATTTACATAACAGATCATAAAAGCTAGTATTTATTAAATGTTTACTCTATTTCAGAGTTTGTTCTAAGCACTTTACCCCAATTAATCCCCCCAAAGCTAAGCTTGCTCCCTCACTTTTATTATCTGTCAAATGGGGAAATAATAGTAGCTTCTTTTGAGTTTTACTGACGACTTTATGATTCATCACATAGTACATTTAGCAGATAAAGAAGTGTATTTCTAATCAGAGGACAGTGCATAAAGACTCTGAGACAAAAATGAACTTGGCATGTTCTAGGTACAGCAAAAAGGCCAGTATAGCTCATTAAATATGTATGTGCTAAAGAGTATGTACTATTTTGCAGGATATTTTTGATTATCTGGTTTACTTGTATTTTTGTTAAATTTCCCTATGCCTATAGCTAAATGCAGGCAATGCAGGAGTAACTCCCAAATGGTAAGACTGCAAAATGAATTTCTCATTGTGGAAACAAAAAATGTAATGATTTTCTGAAAGACAAACATGAAATCCGAAATGTGAATCTCCCTATAAGAAGAGAAACAGCTTTAACTAACAGAAAACTGAAAAAGAAACCACTTTTATTTAGGTGCTATGTGCAAATTCCTTCTTTTGACAGATGAGAGTAACTTGAGGACAGAGAGTCTTCACAACCGCATTTGCTAAGGAATCAGATCAAGACCAAATAGGAAATTTTAAAAAGGAAGAGACATGCAGAGAGAGAGAGAGAGAGAGAGAGAAAATGTTAACAAGCAAGTACATATTTTCTTTCCAAATAGTAAATTGTATAGATTTCAAGAATCACAAAATATATTTTAGAGAACTGCAAGTTATAAAGCATGGATAGTTTAGGATATAATCACAGTTCATGAGTTATACTTGTAAAGCATTTCAAACATAATGACTTTGAGGAAAACTGAGGATTTCCTACTGAACAGTTCAGGGATTGTTCCCAAATCTATAAAAAGCCAAATCAGCTTTAAAGTTTTTTAAAGATTTTATTTATTTATTTGACAGAGAGAAAGAGAGAGCACAAGCAGGGGGAAGAGAGAGAGGGAGAAGCAGGTTCCCTACCGAGCAGGGAGCCTGATGCAGGGCTCAGTCCCAGGACCCTAGGATCATGACCTGAGCCGAAGGCAGACGCTCAACCAACTGAGCCACCCAGGCGCCCCAGCTTTAAATTTTTGAGATAGCTATTTTGATTTTGTCTTCCTTACATACAATTTTTTATTAAATTTGATTTTTTTGATTAAATTTCCAACTAAGACTTTACAGTCCCACCTCCTTCCTTGGGAGGGTTATTTTATTTTGTCCCTCATAACTTGAAGGAAAAGACAAGAATTCAAGAACATTTATGTTTGGAACTCTGAGACATTTAGGGCTTTATATAACAAATTTTGACCATGTTTAAATAATTTTTAATGCCAGATAATAAATATCTACGAGGCTGTTCCATAATGACAGCGTTCTATGCGCACATTACGAAGCTCAGAGACTTGAGTTCTACCTCAGGGTGGTGTCAAAAACCTGTGTGATCCTGGGCTAGTCATGTAAAGAATGACAATCTCAGTCTCCACCTGTAAAACAAGGAAGCTGAACTCTGTAAATGAAGTATTTCATAAAACGTCAAACACTATTCCAATAATACTTATTATTTATTACCATTATATTATTATTGGTATATTGTATGGTATATTATATCATACCATTAAAGTTCTTTACAAGCTTTAAGATTCTAGAATTTTCCTATAATGTTCTTTAAAAAATTATAAATTTTAAATCCTCAAATATGAAATTATGTTCCATTAAATTAACATTAAATGAACTTTATCGTATTCTAGTTATTAGCAACAATATATCTACCAGATATTTAATGATTTAGAATGCCTCAGTCCAAAACATGCCTCATTAGTACATGGTACACTCTGTGTCTCTTCTTGTCTGCTTCTGTCTCCTGTTCTCTCTCCCTCTCTTTACACACACACACACACACACACACAAATATACTGCTCCATTTTTAGAAAAATTTGTAAGTCAAATTTATAATAATCTATTAGGTATATCTTATGTTTCAGTGATAGTCTATATTTAGAGAATTCTCTGATTTTTATCATAAACCAATTGCCACAAATGTTGACATATATAGATGAAATACACATTAAATAATTCAGAGAAAGAAATGTTAATTTTTCATTTACTGATTTTTCTTCTCCCCCTCTGTACTTCTCAGTTTACACTAGTGCCACATTTTACATAAGCTCTTACTTTCTGTTGTCTTACTTTAGTCAATAAGCAAACACGTGCAGAACATGTGCAGACTATGAAATTATTTTAGCATAATAATAATGTCTTCAAAACTGTTTCTGTTCATTAAATATGCCATATGATGGAGACATTTGGCCTTTAAAAAGCACAATTAAAACCTCATCGGAAACAAGAATATTCATGAATTATCTTTGTACTTCTATGTTAATTACAAAACTTAATATTTCAAGTCATGTTTTACAACTCAGACATACTGCCAATTAGAATATTTTCTAAGCATAATTGCTTGACATTAAATTTAAACATATTTGTAAAATACAAATGCAGTTTTATTTATGAAGGGTTTATAATATCCTATCATCATGTTATAGATATTTGCCTAACATCTGAATTAAGCTCAGTGCCTAAAATGACTCTTGCTAGCATGAGCCATTGGTTTATGTCAACATTTCCAGGTCATTAAGAAGCCATTCTTGTCCAGCACTTAGGACATGAAGTAACAGGAAGTTCTGTCAACCTGCCACAGTGCCAAAAATTGTCTAATTTGATATTCATCTCCTAAAAATGGCTTAAGTAATTCACCAAAAATAACATGCCTTCAGAAGAGAAAGTTGAAGTCAGTGTACTGAGACTTGCCGTTGTCCCTCCGCAAATGCAGTAATGAGACTTTTATGAGGTAGGGCAAAAAAATCTGCCCTAAATTAGTTAAAGCTAGTGGACACAATCTGATTGCAATGCATCCCTTTGAATTTAGGCATAAGTCTACATGTGAAATGTGAATTTAAGGTAGAGTATATTACAGGATTGGTGGTAAGAAAACCAGGCCCTTAATGACTAGAGTCTGGTACCTTGCTCCCAAGGAAGTAACTCATAAGGCCACCATCCAGAGTATCCTGATGGAACACATCCAAGTCTCCGGCTCTGCCACTGGAACCACCGAACGCCTGCAGTAAACCTGCTATTCCTCCCTAAAGCACACAACAAAGGACTCAGTGTCCTTGGTAACCCATGAAATGCTAGACAATGTCTACTCCTCTTCTATGTTGTCAGTATGTACCTTGCCCTACCTGGATAAACTGTTACCCTTTAATCTGCTTTTTGGCTAGACTTCCTCGCCTCCCTTCTTCCCAATGGGTCTAAGGAAAATTATTGGTATTAAAGTCAACTTTTGTATTTATATCTTGTGAGTCCCCTTTATCTAGGTAAAAACTCACTCTTTTAGAGGAAAATCAAAGACCCCAAACCTAGTTCTAATTCTTGACCCAGAGAATTAGTATTCAATCAGATTAGGAATCAAATAATCCAGGAATCACTTAGCTCAAATAACTTTCTCTGATTTTACTTCAGTGAATGGTGTACTATAGTGACTGCAACCAAAAGGGTAGTATGGGCTGGCAGAGGGAGGACAGAAGGAAAGATCCAAATTGTTATGCCCTCCCATGGAAAATAGTCTGAATACAACTCAGCCTTTACTTCTGGGTGGCCAAGAAGGCAACATCAGGATAACAGTAGGCATTCATTCAAGTATTGGGGGGCATCTACTACATACTAATGCTCAGTTCAGGATATCCAGAAATCAAGGAAAGAATTTGATCTCAAGGAGCTCAAGGTGCAGGGTGGGTGACAGAGATGTAAATGAACAATCAAAATATTACATCATTATTGTATGCCTGGGCATTAGAAGAGGAAAGCAGAGGATACAAAGCCACTGAACTACACAAGGGAAGGTGGGTCTGAGTCAACTTCCTAAAGTAGGTAATGTCAAAGTTTTTAAAAAAATGCCAGTTAAGGCACTCAGAGAGGGAGGAAATATATGCCAAGGCCACGGAGAGAGTATGGTGTGTTTAAATGGTTAGGGACAGATAAAATATAAGTGGGTATGTCTGACCTATGCATCTGCATGTGTGTTTAGGGTAGGGCATGAGATGAAGCAGGACACATGCACATGTTTCAAGAAAGGTATAAGGCAACATTTTTTTTTAGATATGACACCTAAAGCACAAGTAATCAAAGGAAAATAGGTAAGTTGGAATTCAAAATTAAAAACTTCTGCTTGTCAAATGACACTATAAAGAAAGAAAGTGAAAAGACAATGAACAGAGTGGGAGAAAATATTTGTAAATCATGTATCTGCTGAGGCTCTAGTATTCATAACACATAAGTAACTCTGCCTACTCAAGAATAAAAAGAAAACATAACCCAATTAAAATATGGGCAATTACTGAATTAAAATACCATGTGTTTTATAATGTTTAGAAACGGGAGCTATCATACATTGCTGGTGAAAATGTAAAAGGTACTGTGGAAAAGTTTGACAGTTACTACAAAATTTAAGCATAGTGCTATCATGTGACCCAGCAATTCCACTCCTGGGTATCTATACAAGAGTACTGACAACATACATCCACACAAAAACTTAAACATGAGTGTTCATACAGCATTTTCATAATACCCCAAAAGCAGAAGCAACTCAAGTGTTCTTCAACTGATGAGTGAGTAAACAAGATGTAATATACCCAAATGATGGAACATTGTTCAATCATAAAAAGGAATGAAGTACTGACACATGCTACAACATGGATGAACCTTGAAAACATTATGCTAAGAATACATACAAAAAGGGTCACATATTGTATGATTCCATGTACATGAAAAGTCCAGAATAGGCAAATCTAGAGAGAGAAAGTGGATTATGGTTGCCAGGGGCTGGGAGAAGAGTGGGAATTCACAGCTAATGAGCATGGAATTTCTTTTCGGGGTGATGGAAATGTTCTGGAATTACAGAGTGGATATGCGGTTGTACAGCTTTTTGAACATATTAAAAACCACTGAATTGTATACTTCAAAGGGGTGAATTTCATGGCATGTGCATAATCGTTCAATTTAAAAAAAAAAAAAGATTTAATGTGTTGCCAAAGGAAATTTAAACTTTACAGACATACATGGTAGGCCTGAGTTTCAATTATAATGTAACAAGTCTCCAAAACCCAATTTTAACTTTCTTAGATTTTCCTATGATCAACCCTTGTTACTATAAATGCATTCAGTTTCCTACCAACAAGTTACTGAGGCATCAGTAAAAATCTAATGCATTACAATAACATTTCAAGTTTCTTAAGTACACATGACAAGATCTTAAGTGTCAGTGTTTCTTCCATAATACTTTAAAAAGTGAAGATCCAACCAGAAGAGGATCCAACTGGAAGAAATATGGCAAAAACAGATTCTTAAAACAGTACATGCACACCTCAAATTTCGAAGCTGTTAATTTATCATTATCCTAAGTTTTACCTTGATCACCTCTCAGCTTTGCCTCCTAATTCCTTAACACATGAGTTGATTTTATAAATTCCCAGATCTAAAAAATGTTCTCACTTTTTTTATGGAAAAAAAAAAGTGTGCGGGGAGTAGGGAGGAAGAAAAGTAGATGCACACGCACACACATCCTATCCTAAGAAATAAATACAACAAATGGTGCCAAAAGCTTACTTGAAGATCTTTTATGCAGTGTTTCCCATCACAAATTACAAAGAATAAAACGTTTATCAAAGTGAGATTTATGGCATTTTCTTCTATAGTTCAACACAAATAATTTCAAAGCCATCATTTGTTATATTTTTATTAAAAACTAATAAAAGACCCGTTTAAAATAGTTTTATAATTTACTTCTAAGACACCTCTGAGACGTTGCACTTGCCTTGAGTTTGCAAAGAAATTAAATGTATTTGTATAAGTGTTTCAGTGACAAATTAATCTATGGTAACAATAACTTTAATTGGGAAAAACATTTGAAGCAATTTTTCAAACATTTCATTTCAATCAACTAATGGAAAATATCCAATCATATTTGCATAAAGTTAATTTTGAAATGTTTTGTTGATATTATACAATTAGAATGCATTGCTGTGTTTTGTCACTGAATGAGATGTCTGTTTATTGGAGGACTGAAGATAAAGTAAACTTAAATATTTATAAAGTAGGGCAAATAGTACTGGAGTAGTAGTTCATAAACAAACAAGTAACAAGCAAGTCTTGAACAAGACAGTCATTTATTGTACTGAAGTGATTCTGGGCAACTCACCAACACTGAATCACTGCAATATGCAAACAGAATAACTCCAAAGTCTAAAAGATATTTACAATGAAACTTAGTTCCTCTTAGCACTTCATACTTTTGTTAACTACCATTTTTTCAAACCGACTGGTCACCCTTTATCAAAACTATCACGTGGAGGTCAAAGAAGAATTATTATTTCTGAGCCCTTAGAAAAAGTTGCCAAGAAACAGCTACACATTTTTGTAAAGGAGATGCTTCTAACGTATTTTGCTGTGGTCAAATCATGGTTGAATGTTTCAAAACCGACCAAAATGAGAGTGTCACCAGCCCTTCATACCTTAATGACACCAGCCCTTCATACCTTCAGACCAATGAATTCAATTGCATTGACCTGCACTTATATTGGATCATGCTGGTTCCCTCCAGTGCAGGAAAGATAGAGTCTTGAGAGGACAAGCCATAATCAAGGAGGAATTCCTAACACCCAGCAGTAATAAACCACATTCACCCAGAAAACAAAACATGCCCAGAGGGGCGCCTGGGTGGCTCAGTTGTTAAGCGTCTGCCTTCGGCTCGGGTCCTGATCCCAGGGTCCTGGGATCGAGCCCCACATCGGGCTACCTGCCCGGCGGGAAGCCTGCTTCTCCCTCTCCCACTCCCCTGCTTGTGTTCCCCTCTCGCTATGTATCTCTCTGTCAAATAAATAAAAAAATCTTAAAAAAAAAAAAAAACATGCTCAGAGAAACTTCAACCCATTAGATAATTTTTATGTTTCTTCTTGATACCACAAAGGAGCATGTTTTCCTTTTTACAGTACCTAATGCTAAATTGAGCTTCCATTGGAACAGACAGGTTGGTCCAAGAAAATTAAAGAACTGTGAAAAAGTCAGTTTTTAACCCAAAGGACTTACTTCGGCAACACTTGCACACCCTTGACCTTAGGGTGAAATAGTTTCTTCCAATGAGGCTTCTACATTACCCTACTGTGAGGCTGAACTAAAAACAAATACAAGAGACCAATTCTGTTTTGAGGAATGAACAGTTGTCCTCATTCAACATTATTTCTTTCAAGTCTTCAATTAAGTCCCTGGCATTGTGTTAAGAACTGCAAATGTAAGTAAGATGTATTTACTAAGCTTAACCCATTCAGTCTGGTGGGGGAAATAAAGGAAGTGGTATGTATAAAGGCCAAGAAGTATAAAACAGATGTCAATTCAGGAACCAAGAACTTTGCTGTGGCTAGATCATAGGGCAGTACGGGGGACTGGCCAAAGATGAGGTTAAGGAGGGAGACAGAAGTCACAGCGTAGCCAACATTTATTAAGAATTAACTGTATCAGAGCTGCTATCATAAATACGTCACATACATTTTTTTTTTATTTAGTCCTTACAAAACAAGTCGATAAGGCAGATCTCATTTTGATCACCCCATCGTAGATGAGGAAGCTAAACTATAAGGAAGGTATGTAAACTGATACCCATGCTGCCCAACTAATAAGTAGAACTGTGCTATGATCTTGGCTCCCAGATTGCGGATCCTATGTGTATCATAAAAGGTCTGTGCGCACACACACACACACACACACACACACACACACAGACACACACACAAAAGAATTTGCATTTCCCTCATAGGTGAGAAGAGATCACTGTTGAGTATTACACAGAGAAGTAGCACAAGGATCCCAAATTTGAACATGGATTAGAGGAGACAGACCATAGAGCTGGCCAATAACTAGAGGGCCAAAGTGGTAATCCAAGCTGGAGGTGATAGAGCTGTAAATTTTGGCAGCAGAAATGAAAAGAGGAATGGCCCTATCAGAGTATGTATTCATTTAGAAATGTTTAAATTTCTAAATAAGGACTATGGAATAAAAAATATGCTCTTAATAATCCCTAAAATTCATCAAATGTCCCAGTCTAGAAAGATGGCAGGTGATGAGGAATTTTGTTATGGTGCTATTTCTGTTCAGGAGTCTTCTTTTTTCCTATTACTTTATTTTTTTGTCTTTTATTCTTGGCTCTAAAACAAAATTGTCACCCTTTCAGTATATGAATCTCAGAAAGGAGGCTGATTGACATTGAAGTTTAATGTATTCCCCACAATCAGCTTCCAGCATGGTTGTGCTTATGTTCTACCATGGCCTTCCTGAGGCATCTAAGCATATAGTTATGCCTTCTTTGCTTATTAAATTGATTTTTAATTTATAATGTGGGTTTTTTTAAATCTAAAAGAGAATTTACTGGATAGAATTAAAAACAAGCAAATAATAAATGTCATCATACTCTTCTCCATTGTTGGGGAACAAATGAAGCTAATCTACAATCATCAGTGCATCTTACACCTCCCAGATTGAAAAGGATCCCCAAATACTCTTATCAGGGCACTGTCTTTTGATTCATATAGCAACCAAAGACTATCATCTTTCAAGTACAACTCGTGTCCTGACTCCTTAGCACTTATAACAATTTAAAGAATGCTACCTGATAGAACACAAACACAATATACACTTTACTCCAATGTAGCCTGTTTATATTTCTCTAGGAGTTCTGAATAAGCAGTATAGTGAACTGAGGAGATAGCCATTAGAATGGAGGGAAAACATGCTCCTATTTTTTGAGAATACTTGTATCTGAGCTGTCCATAGTTCTTTGAGATGAAGACTAACACTTTGAAGACGTTCTAAAATATAAGTGACTAACCTGAGGAACTGGCTTGGTAGAGAAATTTGCTATTTGCACCTGCTGACTGACACCTGGCATCAAAAGGAACTGAATTAGACAATGGGAATTTGTTATTGTTGTTTTGCTTCTCTGGTTTAAGAACCTCTCATTCTCTGTTCATGCCATTTCACCTTTCCCACCACAGATAGGTACTCAGTCCATATTAGTCAGAGTTCCTCGTCCCTCTGGATATAAATGTATCCGTACACACATGGCCAAGAAGGGCCAAATGTAACCCTTCTGAAGAAATTATAAACATTAGGGGAAAGAAATTCTTGGGTCTTTTCTCTGGGATTGTTAGCTAGGAGGCCATATAAGCCTGGCACTAACAGCCACCCATCTTTGCTGTCATGTGTTACCTAAAAATGATGCCAAAATAAGAAGTTAGTAAGAACAAGAGAGACACACAGATATCCAAAATTCTAGTGATATCACAAGATCTACTGCATCCACTGTATTTGAATCAACCCACACCCTTGATAAACTTCCCATCCCTTTTTCAATTCAGCTCATTTGAATTGAATGTCTGCCACTTGCAGCTGAGAGAATTCTGCTTACCAATGCAAGACCAACAATAAATTAGTTTCTTCTCTTTGAGAACACAAAATAATAGAATACTGGTTAAAAATAGGTACATTATATAATGAAATAAATTTTATGTTTTGCTTATCAATAGATTAACTTGAATTATGAGCTGGTATACATAATTCCTTTGGCACTGAGTAACCAACTTTTAGAGAATCTTGAGGTACAAAGCCAAAAAGTATTCTTTTTAGAAGAAACATTTATAAAAAAAAAAAAATGACACACTAGAAGAGACTTTTTCAAAAGCAGAAAACAGTAGGAATCTGAGGACTTCAACAAGATTTAAAACAATGTGGACAGCTGCATTTAGCAAGGTACGTTTTCAGTTGAGGACAATGGAAAACATGAGTGAATATATTTCATGAATTATGCATTGTATCAGAACCTCATTTGGTAAGCATTCTGACCTCTGCTATTTCTGTGCTGGTGTCTATTTTACTCCCAATTAATCAGAAATGAAATTAGCATGGTAGATAATAGATAATGCTAGAATTAAAGACAGAAAGTTGAAAATCCTTATAGTAATTTCACATTTAAAAGCATGAAATTAGTTTTGAAATTAAAATGAAATCAAAGAGTAGGAGCAAGAAGTAACCTCTTTCTGGTTCAAGCTAAATTTATAGGAGGACATAAAATTGCTCTATATTTTTATTCTCCACAAAGTAGTTCAAATGTGGATGAATTAAATATATAAATAAAATTATAGAGAGCAATGAGTTGATCAATGTAGGTCCTGCATTCAAAGTGAACCTAGCACAATGAAAAAGAATCTAATGGTGGTTAGATACAGGAGAAAGCTTTTATAAAGGACAGTGCATTATTGAAATTATAGGTAAATATTTGCATCATAGATGAGAAGGTTAAAATGAATATCTATGGTTGTGAATTTTCTAAAAATTAAAATAATGATTTCTCTCATAAAGGAAATATTAATTATATGTTAATTATAAATTAACTCCCTCTATAAATTATACACTATTTTATAAAGTAGAAGTTCTAAGCAGAAAAGTTAATAAAAAGGTCCCATCTCCTACAAAGTCCTGCAAAGCTTTCATGATGTCCCTCAACTCTTGCCCACTACGTTTCTGACTTTCTTGCCTATTGCTTTCCTCTGCTATCTCTGCTCCAACCCAACTGGCCTCCTTAATGCTCCTCAAAAGTTCCAGGCGTGCTCCAACCTTCCATGAGCTGTTCCCTCTGCCTGGAATGTTCTTTGGCTTGATATTCATATCCCTCACTTCCTGTCTTACTTCAGGATTTTACTGGAGTGTAATTTTCTCAAAAAGGCCTACCTTGACCATTCTATTTCAAATTGCCCCACAGAACCTCTCTGTTCCCCTTACCAGGATCTATGTCATTTCCTCTTCTTTTTCTTGCCCTTTAGAAAACTATATGATTTAATTTTTATTGTGTTTTTGTCTAGTCTTTGGCCAGTATCAAATTCCTCCTCTTTAATTTTTATTATGTTTTGTTTATTCCCTATTCCCTGTCCCACAAAAATGGGCAAGGGTCTGTGTCTGTTTTGTCTAAGAATTGAAGAAGTACATTACAGGTATTCAATAAATATTTTTTAATGTTAAACAAATTTATTATTGAAGTATAGTTGGCATACAATGTTGTATTAGTTTCATTTGTATAATATAGTTATTTGACAATTCTATACAATACACAATACTTACCATGATAAGTGTAGTTACCATCACCATATACCATTATTACAGTACTACTGACTATATTCCCTATGCTATACTTTTCCTCCCTGTGACTTATTTATTTTATAAATGGAGGTTTGTACCTCTTATCCCCTTCACCTCTTTTGCCCATCCCCCCAACCCCCTTCCCCCTGCAAGCAACAGTCTGTTCTCTGTATTTATGAGTCTCTGTTTGGGGTCTGTTTTGTTTGTCTGTTTTTTGGTTCATTTGTTTTGTTTTTTAGATACCACATATAAGTGAAACCATATGGTTTTGTCTTTCTCTGACTTATTTCACTTAGCATAATACTTTCCAGGTCTACCCATGTTGTTGCAAATGGCAAGATTTCTGTCTTTTTTATAGCTGAGTAATATTTTATCATGTGTATATACCACAGCTTTATCCATTCATGTATCGATGCACATGGATCTTGCTTCCATACCTTGGCTATTGCAAATAATACTGCAATGAACATAGGAGTGCATATATCTTTCTGAAATAGCATTTTTCTCTTCTTTGTGTAAATACCCAGTTGTGCAATTACTGGATTGCATGGTACTTCTATTTTTAATTTTTTGAGGAACCTCCAGACTATTTTCCAAAGCAGTGGCACCAATTTACATTCCGAACAGTTCATGAGGCTTCCCTTTTCTCCACATCCTCACCAACACTTGTCATTTCTGTCTTTCTGATACTGGCCATTCTGACTGGTATGAATTCATACCTTATTGTGGTTTTGATATGGATTTCCCTGATGATTAGTGATGCTGAGCATCTTATCATGTGGCTGTTGGTCATGTATATCTTCTTTGGAAAAAAAATGTCTATTCAGGTCCTCTACCCATTTTTAATTGGATTATTTGGGGGTTTTCGTGTGGAGTTGTAGGAGTTCTTCATATATATTGGATATTAACTCCTTATTGGATATATTCTTACACCAATCACAACAATAAACTTGCAATAGGTTATAGATTAAGGATTAATAGATTAATGACCTAAATTCGAGATGTGAGGCCATAAAACTCCTGAGAGAAAACACAGACAGTAAACTCTTGCACATCAGCCTTAGCAACTGTTTTCTGGGTATGTCTCCTCAGGTAAAGAAAAGAAAAGCAAAAATAAACAATTGGGATATTAAACTAAAAAGCTTTGCTGAGTGAAGGAAACCATCAATGAAATGAAAAGGTAAAAAAAAAAAAAAGAAAATTCAGTGAAAATCAATGGGAGAAGATATTTATTTACAAATGATATATCAAATAAGGCATTTAATAGATACGTATTGAATGAATAATTGAAAGGTTGAATTTGACAACATTAAATGAAAATAAATGCCATATAGAGCGCACTAGTTTCTAATTTTTTTTTAATTTTTAAAGATTTTATTTATTTATTTGACAGAGAGACAGCGAGAGAGGGAACACAAGGAGGGGCAGTGGGAGAGGGAGAAGCAGGCTTCCCGCTGAGCAGGGAGCCCAATGTGGGGCTCGATCCCAGGACCCTGGGATCACGACCTGAGCTGAAGGCAGATGCTTAACGACTAGAGCGCACGCTTAATGACTGAGCCACCCAGGCGCCCCAAGAGCACACTGGTTTCTAACAACACTTGTAATCACCAAAACGTAATTTAATTAGTAAAACTGAAATTGTGTAGAAGAGGAAAACTATAAGCAATTTGGGCCCAAAGAATACACCTGGGCCCAGAAGGTAATAGAAATACACCCCCTCTTGTTCACTGGTTTGGAAGCTCTTTGCTCTTACAGATTAGACCTAGCAAGTCAGAGATGAGAGGGAGAGGGATGGTGGAAAAGTGGGTGGGGTAGGGGTGAGGGGAGAAAGAAGGGAGAATTCTAATTAGCCAATCTTCTCTTTAATCAGAAGAAAACAGAATCTAGAAACTTGCTTGCCCATGTCAGTCAGGCTTTGGGAAACCAAGCTGGGACTTACAATCATACCACAAATAATTAAAGCAGAGTAAAAATGAGTAATACAAAAGAACAGTTTACTTTGTGAATATAATGTTAAAACTTTAGAATTGTTTCACTTAATCCCAACCATTTTGTTTATGTATACTGTGTTTCAGTTTTCTATTTTGTTATTGCTTTTGTTTTTGCTTTTTAGCCACATTCATCCATTGACTTACTTGAAAAAAAAATCATTAAGTCCTTACTGTATTCCCGGTTCTGTGCTGGGCACTGAGGAACCAAAAAAGAAGTAGGACAAATTTCTGTTGGTGCTTTGTGTTTTCCCTAGCCAAACACACTTATGGGCTGTGATCTTGTCTACAATTACGAAATAACAATCTGTCTTCACTTCACTTTGATTTCTAAAAACTAGCCTCAATCGAATGCTGCTTCTAGGTTTATGTTATCCACATGCCATCTGCCAGGTCCTGATCTAGGTGCTGGGGAGAACACTTGTGAAAGAGACTAAACTCCTGACCCTCATGGAAGTTACATTCTAACTGGCTACAATTTGGTATCATCTGGAAAGCTTAAAAAAAAAAAAAAAACTGATTCCTGATTCTAGTTACATCCATAAAGATTCTGATTTCACTGATGTGGCAAGTGGCCTGAGCATCAGAAGTTTCAAAAGTTTCTTAAGTGATTCTAATGTGCACCTAAGGCTGGAAACTTCTGGTCTCCTATATTCATTTGCATGAATCTTTGATTTCAGTTTCTCATTGTCCAGAACCATGAGTATAACAACTTCTGAATCCTGTGAGTCCTTCTAGTAAATCGTGAAGCCTAAGGGTGGTCTTGGTGACCATCAACATACCACCCTACTTTTAGAGCCATTGTCATGTCTTACTAACTCCAGGAGGCCCTTCCTCATCCAGCCCTGTTTGATTTATCCCTTCTTTGCCACTAAACTGTATATTGCCCCATCCTTTCAAATGTTTCATTGATCTTTGAAAATCTTACTGCCCCAATTGGATAATTACAGAACTCTAATAAATACTCTATATATAATGTTACACGTAATCAGACATTCAATAGAAATCTGTTACGCTGAACTAAATTCAGATATTTACTGGCAACTAATCAAATACTTTAAGATTTTGTAATTCAAACAAGATGGTTACAATGGAGATATTTAGCTCATTTGTATGCTAAATTAAAAAACAAATATCATAAGCAATGGTAGACTTTCTTCTCCCACTAGCCAAGTGAAAAATGCACTATGGTCATAATAGCAGGTGATGGTTGTTTTCTGTTCCTACCACTTAATTGCTCATGTGTGCAATGAATTATTCGTATATACTAACCAAGTTTAATGGCAAACTGGTAAAAAGGAGATTGACTCAGAGTTCAAAATATGTCTTTATATGAAACAAGTACTATTCTTTCTTCGAAGAGGGCTCTCAATTATCTATGTTTTCTTTTTTTTTTAAGATTTTACTTATTTGAGAGAGAGAGAGCGCGTGCTCATGTGCATGTGCACAAGTGGGGGGAGGGAGAGGGAAGGGGAGGAGCAGAAGGAGAGGGAAGAGCAGAGTGAGAGGGAGGGACAGACTCCCCGCTAAGCAGGGAGCCCAATGCAGGGCTTGATCCCAGGACCCTGAGATCATGACCTGGAGCTGAAGGCAGATGCTTAACCAACTGAGCCACCTAGGCGCCCCTCGATTATCTATGTTTTCCATCTTAGCATTTGCTATCCATTTAAATACATCTCAGGCACTTTTATCATCATGAAAATATTAGGGACACATTTTTATTGCTGAAAAGATCCTAAAGATAATTTAGCTCACTGAGGAAATGGGAACTCAGAGAAGTTAAGTGATTTGGTCAAAGACACACAACAATTTAATGAGGAAGCTGGTGACAGACTCAGGTCTCCTAATTTCCATCTAGGTTTTAACTGCAGTAGCATTTTGTACTTCTCAACTGTGGAGACTCATATACAAATCTGATCCTCTTGAAACAGCAAAAACATATTTCAGAATTGCTTCTTATTTCTGAGAATATAAGAAAACACGTTTCTGGAAAATGCACAAGTAACCCCAGTAGCCAGAAAAGTACTCTCCTTTTTTTTTTTTCTGGAAGTACTCCCCAAGTATTTGTGGGATACCCAAGAGTATGGATGTGGCTACTATCTGCTACCATATGGACGCTGCTTTTTCTTTCCTCTTCTGCCACAGCCCCCTCTAGTGGGTAAGTCCCATTAGATACTAGCACATACTGGATACCACTCCCAGTCACCCACATGATTTGCAGGCCACCCCCAGCACTTCCACTGGGTGCCATTTTCACTTTGACTTAGACTTGCTGGTTCCCCTGGCTATAGCCACTGTTGTGTTCTTTGGACAGTTCTGGTAAGCACTGCTGTTTCGTATCAGACCCCGTGGCTATCACTTGCCCTGCAATCTCCCTTTACGTAGACATGACGTACTGAGTCCTTAGGTGCAAGAATTACAATGGCGCCTTTTATGTGACAGAGGAGAACCAAAGCACACAGACCCAATTTCTACATATTATTAAGGCAAACAGTCTTAGAGCTCTTCTCCCTGGAACTCAGATATTAACTAAGGAGAAGATCGAAGAGCAAAGACACCAGGCTATTGATTCTGGCAAAACTATTCCAGGCATTGTTACTAGATTAATTGTTAGTAATAGGATTATGTCTTTTCCCTAGGAAGTACTCCAGTTCCTCAACTAAATGGTGGTTGCCATTTTCCACTCAACACACTAGGAGAACTTTCCTCCATTAGTAAAACTAGTCCTCCTAGTCTTGAATGCTTCTTGGAAGGGTGAGAGATAGAGTGAGATAAACTAAACTTATGACAAAAAGTGTGGTCAAAGATGACACATTCTTACCAAATATTATAATTATCAGCAGTCACAGTCAAAATATTCATCCAAACCCATTATAATTCCAAAGATGCCAAAGCAACTGACTTTATATTATTTGGTACGTCAGGGTCTAAAAGATCAGTCACCTTGATGATGACTGCTGGCTGTACATACATCTCCTTTCTATTTTTATTTTATAAGCAATAAAATAAATTATGATAGATTACATCACCAAATTAATTCTTTTACAGATTCTCATATACAAATGCTTTCACCTTTAAAGAGAATTTTATCTTATAACAAACAACAAAAATGGTATAATTATTTTTATAAAGAGAATTTTAAAATAAAAATAATCTGTCATATTTGAATAGAAATGTAAATGTAAAATATATATTAAGATTTTCTCTATATGGTCATCTTCCTAAAACATTCAGATCCAAGTGAAAAATATTAATCAAGTAAAATAAATGTGACTGGCAAATTTCAGGTTGATTCAAGAGTTGATGTGTATTAATAACACAGTGATAATGTATGACATTTACTGAGCATTCACAAGAGTAACCAGCATATATGTGGCGATTGCTGTCATGTATTAGCTCATGTAATCTTCACAGCAACTCTATGTCACAAATGTTATTATTATACCCATTGTAGAGCTGAGGAAACTGAGACAGAGAGAAGTTATCTGATAATGGTGAATGGCAGAGCTGGGGGTCAAAACCAGTCTGATTCAAGCCCTAGAGCTCTTAATCCATATGCTATATTGTCTCCCACAGGTAGCAGGTCCTCTATAAGAAAAATGTGCAAATAAATCACATGCAGATTATTCCTAAAGGGAAATTCTGTAGACTCAGAGAAAATAGTAGCAAAACAAAGATAGTCAATGTTTCTTTATGTTGTTAGCAGAATATGTTACATGACAATACATGAAGAGGTAATCGAACAATATTAAGACAACTTATTGTTCCATTGGAGGCAAAAGATTTCTGTGAAAAAAAAAATAGAAAAATTCTCTTCACAATGTCCTTCCTCTTTTGTCTTGTATTACTTCTATTCTTTTCCTAAAGGGTCTGTTATCCACTTATAGATGGCAAATGCATCTTTTTTTTTAACCTACAAAATTTCTTGTATACTTCAGATGGCCACACTATTAGTGGGAATTATGGGGGGAAAATATAAAATTTTAAACTAAAGGATGTGGATCATATTTCTAATTATTTTACCTTGTATTGTGTGAGTTTTATTCAAACATAATACACATTGTCTTATGGCTGCTTTTGCACTATGTCAGCAGAGCTGAATAATTGTAACAGTGACCTTATAGCCTAAAAATTCATTAAATGGCCCTTTATAAAAACAGTACGAGTCCACACCCCTGGTCTCATACTGTTCCTTCCTATAACAATGTTTTGTGATTTCTCAGTTTTTATTTAATTGAGCAATAAAGGTAAACAAGGTTGTATAAAGAGGTCTTATAACAAACTTGTTTTCCAAGGAAGAATCTAGAGCCCTCTCAACCAAAAGTTCAGATCAAGCTATTCCAACATCAAACACAGTAGATATTGGTAGTTTGCAATTAGAGGGATGTTTATTTCAGACCTGTAGCATAAATCATCGTTCTACGAAAAAAGCACCTTTTCAGGAGAGCTAAAAGCAATTTCAAACATCAGTTGAAATTAACTTTGGGGTGGAATCTGGAGTCTGTGCCTTCGGTTGGTGGGAAAACAACGTAGAAAGACTACACTCTCTCTTCTACCTCCTTATTACTCTTACTTCCCACTCCTCACCTAATACCCTTTCAAAATAGTCTTTAACACCATTTAGAAATTGGTGTAAAGATTCTTTGTGTTTAGTAACACCTAGAGTTGCTTGGTCCATCTGTGCCTTTCACCGCCACCACCTCCAACCTCAACATCCACCTCCAAACTCCTGCATCTCACCTGTTCCTGCTACACCTTGAACCACACACTATTGCCAATCACATGCCCACTGGCCAAGGACCCTCCTTGTGAAAAAGACTCCATTTCATTAATCATAGTAGCAAGAGGAATATGCTAAAAAAAAAAAAAAATCAAACTACCAAATCCATTATATTTTTTCTTTGAAATATGAATTGTCAACTCAAAACATCTAATATGAGAAAAATGTATTTAAAGTCATCCATCCTTCTATCAACAAATGAAATTTTTCACAAAGCTGTTTTTGTCAATTGTGATACCAAAGTCCATTTTAGCTAAAAATTGTTTTCAACAAATAATTTGTAGAGGTAAAATGAATCCTAGATTTGAATAAATTATGTTCTTGTCACATGAAATACCATAGATTTGTGTTACTAAGTCTTACGCATATGAATCAAAACTTTTAGCTGTCAAAGCTTGACGCAAGTAATAACTGTTGTCAGGAATGACAGAGAAAAAGAAAAAGACAAAGGAAAGGGAGAAAGAATGAGAATTACAAACACAGAGTGATTTCATACTTATCACCAAGAAATCACTTGAGAAAAGAAATATGCACTCAGTAATTCTTAGCTAAAAACACATAACCTATTTTGCCCTAAATCCTAAATGGAAGTCACATTTAGTTAGCGCCATTGCAGATAGGGCAATGGAATGATAGGAAGACTAAAATGTTAAATATAAATTTTTGTAGTGATTCCCTCTTCTCCCCTTCTAAAGAGAATTTCTGCTATCTCGTCTTTGTGGGCTAAACAGAGCTAAGAGATAGACACAAATATTGGGAGAAACCTAAATCTTTGACAAGGAAATCCTGAAGGCAGGAGTGAGCAAGAGAGAAAGGAAAATGTCTCTGGGGACAGGGTGGGTACAATGAAGAGGAGGGTCCCAGGACATTATGAAGAGAGAGCTGAGCACCTGAGTACAACTTCTGACAGAGGACTTTATGTCATGTGTGATATGACTGCATCTTTACATTTCAGTTATAGTTACTATTGCTCCAAGACCTGCAGCCTGAGAGCCTGACAAGAAGTATTACCTGAAAAAAGGGAGAGATTTATAAAGCACCACTTCACTCAGCTTCTCAGTCTTACTCCAGACCACAAAGGACACCTCTCAAACTGCCTCGACTTGGAAACAGAGAAAAGAACCTACACCAACCACAGGACCACACCTCCCCCCCAACTGAACTTCAACTTGGACAAGAAATACTGCTGGTATTTCTAATACTATTCCTAATCAAAAAGTTTTGCTGACTTTTAACCGGGGCTAACAAGCCGAAGTCTAAAACAGAAAGGAATGTCTTTATTCCTCCTGCCTGAGGCTACTGAGCAACCCATTTATCTTCAAGGAGTTCTTCTCTCAAATACTGCCCCAGAATGCTGCCTAAGGGGAAACAGCTGCAGCGGCTTCTTAATGCAATTTTTGTCAGGAAGATAAGTTTCCTCATTGAAAGGGTAAATGGGAGAAGAAAAGGCTTCTGCAAACTGTCATATTTCACAGGAAAAAGGCCTTTTAAAATTCCCTGGTAGTTTGATTTTCTCTTACAAACCAAAAGAGCTCTAATTGCCCTGCTTCAAGATAGGCAAGATAAGCCTTGTTTCTTCAGTCCAAACCTAGTCAAAAAGTTTAATTCTCTGAAAGGCTGCTCCTCTTCTATTAAATCACATTCCCTCTGGATATAAAGTTGGCCAATCACCAGTCTGAAAACGTGCTGCCTTTAGTGGAATGTGATTTTCTTTAGTCAAAAGAAAGTCACTTTTCAGCTTGTCCTTCTGGCTCCCTGGCAAAGGGATAGTTAGCCTCTTCTTTACTTTTTTCTCTGGCTCCATTTCAATGCCATCAGCTAAACAGAAGGCTTTCAATAGGCACCGACCCTAAATTACTTCTGCTGGAAGATCTCATGGAAATAAGCACCTGTAAAATAACTGATTTAAAAATGGTATATTACATTTTAACTGGTTAAATTGCTTTGGTAAGGAATCTTTAGAAAGCCCACAGGTTGGGATGAAGGCCAAGGTAAAACGTGGGAGCAACATTAATTACCTTGGGAATACACAGGCTACTAGAAATGTCAACCATGCAAATAATCACTCCACTTAAACATTAAGATTAATATACTCCTATAAGAGGGAAGACAATTTGGATATTTTCTCCCTCATTTATTAAAATGGCTATTGACAACTGTAGATAGATCTACGATTCAATTTATTTATTTACCTCTTTCACCATGCCAGGTTCTAGTGATAAAAAGATAATATATTGTACCTGCTCTCCAAAAAGACTAAAAAACTAGCCAAAAAGCAAGTATCCTATAATAATAATGTATTAAAGCCATACTTGTGATATGAATAAAAGAAGTGAAGGAATGCAGAGGAGGAAGTAATTTAGCCAGGACTCAGGAAAAAAAAAAAAAAGGATGCAAGAAGCCTTCACTAGAAGGGAAAGTCTAGCCTAGCTGAGCTTTGAGAAAAATCTGAATCTGCCAGGCAGGAGAGTGATGATGGGGCATTTCAAAGACACTGAAAGTCTACTTTGAGGAAAGGCAGAGAACCTGGTGAGCACAAGAAGCAGGGTGAAAGGGTGTGAGAAGAGGTTAGCAAGATGGGGTTTTTAAGGCCTTGAATACCATACAAAAAATTAAAACTTTCTGGAGGCTCTAAGGACTGTCAAAGATTTCTGAGCAAGGAAGAAACCTGGAACAAAACTAGAGGCCAGAGAGATTACCATTACTTTGCCATTTGCTTAAACTAAACTTGAAACAATAAACAGTACATAACAAACTTTTAAAAAAACATATTTGCTTTTAGTTACATTTTATAGTTAATCAGTTCTAGGGTAGGGACAGAGAAGAAATCCTAACCAACTACTTTAGACTTTTCATTTTGTGGGTGTGCTTACACTCAGAGAGCAAAGTTACACTCGGATAAAAGGATATTTTCAAATTTATCAATTTTGTACCCTAATTATCAAGGTTGGATTTCTGTTTAAGATGCCTATGTGTATAAGCACCACATATACTCAGTATTTATAAAATTTATATAAGAGGAACTGGAGTCTAATATTGTAATCATTATTATATTAACATTATTCTTTATGTAACAGGTTTATTTTCTTTATTACTCTTTTCTTTGTGTCCTCTTTTATGGGCAGAAGGAAGATTAGAATCTTGATGTACTTTATTGTGGCTGAATGCAAAAAAACTCTTTTTGTGGGGGGGAAATGTAGAAAAGATGCAAAAAAGAGAAAAAACATGAGAGAGAATTCTCCGCATAAAGATATTCTGAAGGCATCCTGCTGTGTCAGTTAGATCCTACAGCTGCTCAAAATAGGAACTATCCGGAAGCACTGTGCTGTGTAATGGGAGAGGAGCTCTCATTTTTTAACCTCCTTGCTCCAATGGTGTTCTAGCTAGAAAGTCATCTGGGGGCATGAGCTAAAGGAAAGTACACATTAAGGTTACACTTTATGCAAAATATATTAATATGATCAATATTTAAAACCAAACCTGAAACTTAGAATGTTTACTTGCCAAAAAATTTTATATACACACACACAAGCACACATATACATAAAATAAATCCTGTTTACACAAACTTTAATATAAAAAATATTAAGGTCTGTTGCAAACTTGGTCATAAAATGGAGTTAAACATTTTTACAGTACCTTTTCAAACAGAAAACAAATACATTAAGCCACCAGCCTTTCCTAGCCTAATGTTTTATTTAAGTTTTAAAGGGAGAAGTTAAACACAGAATCTTTATAGAGATCCAAATAAAATAAAGAAACAAGGATGTGATTTAATATTGTAGGTTCATTGATCTTCCTTTGTAAAAACAAAACAAAACAAAAAAATCACTGTAAGTGAATGGTTATTTCCCTCAATAACCAAGAGAGGTAAGAAGATGGGAGATAAATGCACAGTGTAATGAGGGAGGATTGTCCAAAAAGCCCTCCATGTTTTCAGTCTAGATTCTTTTCAATAAAGATTAATTACAGCCTTCAAGGCAGAATGTATGTCATTATTCTTCAGGGATCCCATCCTGGGAGGCTAAACTCCTCCCTTGCTATTTTTATTAGACTGTGTATGTCTATACCTGAAAATATACAGGGAAGAGGGCTTTGACTCCTGTATTTTATAAATGTACCCTTATGTAACCAAAGCAATGGATGGGTTTGCATTAGGATTTAATCATCCAGTATGGGTACCTGTGTTTCTCCAATGTTCAGATTTTCCTTTACACCCTTGGTTACCAACGTTGAGCCACCTCAATGATACAAATGTACTATGGGTTTACTACAGCTTTTTATTTCACAAAAGTTATTACAAAATCATATAAACCAACTGCTTCTGTAAATAGTCTATCCTACAGATTATCCATTTAAAGGCTTTTGAGAAATATATCTCATGATTCTTCTTTAGTTCATGTCAAGGTTTAAAAACAATATATATACCAAAAAGGGGTTTTCTGAACTATTCTACACGCCTCTTGTTTCCAATTTTGTTTATTTGGATTTATTCTTTGTGGAATTAAGAGATAGTGTTACATATAAGTAGAGATTCAAATGGAATCTGACAAATGGAATCAGAAGTCCTTTCTCCACACATTGCCATGCAGGCTTTGTGAACTTCAGTTCCCTTTCAGTGAAAGCAGGAAAATAACAGTTGCATATGTGATAAATTACACTTTCTGCCACCTTACACATTATGTTTTCTACTGCATTTCTTTGATTCTAAGTTGCCACTGATTATAAGTCTCACTTGTGAATTAGTGAACAGTTTTTCTGAACATTTCTGAATTAAGTGAGTAAAAACATTAGTCTTAGAATCAAGAAAAAAATATTTTTAAGGAAATGTTTAGCTAGCTTTAAAGATCTCAGACCATCACTTACTTTGTCAGGAGGATGCCATCCAGTTGTAGAAGGTCCCAGATATTTTATCTTGCATTTAAAAATATATATATCAAACAAATTAATTTCAACAACAAAGCTTTTAAATAGTTTAAGGTAGGGAAAATGGACAAAGAAATACTATTTATGGGATATTGGCTACTTGCCCTGTGCTATGTATTTTATATAAGTTCTTTCTTTTTTTTTTTTTTAATTTTTTTATTGTTATGTTAATCCCCATACATTACATCATTAGTTTTAGATATAGTGTTCCATGATTCATTGTTTGTGCATAACACCCAGTGCTCCATGCAGAACGTGCCCTCCTCAATACCCATCACCAGGCTAACCCATCCTCCCAACCCCCTCCCCTCTAGAACCCTCAGTTTGTTTTTCAGAGTCCATTGTCTCTCATGGTTCTTCTCCCCCTCCAATTCTTTTAACACTTACTGCAATCCATGAGATACATTCTACTTACTCATTTTACACTAAAGGAAACTCAGGCTCCAAAGAGGTAAAAACAAAACAAAACAATAAAATACTTGACCAAAATAAGATATCTTAATAAGCAGCAGAATGGCTATTCAAAAAGTCTAACACCCTTTCCATTATAATGCCTCTCCAAGAAATGTCAAATTGACAGGTTTACAAAACACTAACAAAATCGTTGCTAAAATATACTTTCACATGCTTAAAGCAATTTGTTTAGAAATGTATCTTTTATATTACTTCAACTTAATTCTTCAGGAATATTTACTCTCTCTTCACTAATACCAAGGCCAATGTCTTCCCCAGAGATAATTCTGAGTGACTCTATTATTACATTCTAATTAATGTCAACTTTTTAAAAATTCTGTTAAGATCCCATTATTTTCACATAAGTCAGGATACTCTTTCTTTAATGAGACTTACCAACTGATGACTTGTATTCTAATCTTGGCCATACTTGCCAGGAGGTAGGCAGTTAGGAGCCTGTGTGAAGCCAGGCTGGACCGGCTCTGAGTCACTGCTTCACGAGGTTCTGAGGGACCATGGACCAGTTACTGAGCTTCTTTAAGACACAGTGTCATTAGCATTTATGAGTTCATGTTCTACAGCTCTTAGTCCACTGCCTCGCACAGAGTAAGCTTAGTTGATTCCTTCCATAAATATTTTAAATGTTACTGAGGTATAGAGCCTATAAAAGGGAACTGGAAATTTCACTGCATTTAACTTTAACTTGGGCAATGAGCAAAGTGCACTCACTGTGTTTCATACACAGAAGTAATTAGAACAAATTTTAGACTCAGGCATATAATATTCAGCTCCATCGCTAATTAATATATCAAATACTGCCTTCCCTTTGGAATTGGAAAAGCACTGGTGAAAACTGCATAACAGTGTACAACATACACCTCTTAGAGATCACACCTTGATCAAAACATCAAGAATCGTTGTAAAACTTCAGTTTGCAACAAATGAGAAATACCTAAAAGAGTGTTTCCCAGAATTTGTTCCACAGACACTGATATCATGACGTACTCCTAGAAGAAAAAGATCTCCCTGCAATTTTGGATTCATATAAAATATTCCCTTTTGGTGAGGCACAAGGATCAGGTGCTCTGTGACCATCCGCAGTAAGGAAGCCTATTTAACTTTATTTGCAGATTTATAATTTCCTGAATTTGCATGATCACAGATTTCTTTTTCTTCACATAACATCTATTAAAATACGTTCTATGGGAACATAGTCCAGGATTCAAAGTCCTCTTTAAATCCCCACCAAAAGGTGCATTTAAAAAAAAAAAATCTCTTCTTTAATCTCTAGTAGAAGTAATAGCATTATGGATCTCCTCTTCATTTTTCAGAAAAATTGTGCTACAGAGGCATGGAGGTACATGTTAAAATTTCAACTAATTTTGTGCCGAGGGCTACAGGATGAGAACAGCATATGGCAGGGAGTCTTACACTTCCTACCTACATGAACTGTTTTAGTTCCATAAAAAGCTGTATGATTTTTTTTTTTTTTTGGCAATGGATTCCTGCTACAGAAATAATGTATCTTTAGGTTATGATATGGCTGGAAGAATTCATTTTGTCCTAGCAAGAGGGAGAAAAAAACACATTGGACTAGGGATTCTTCCTCATCACAAAATAGTAACATGTATCTCACAATCGATAACTGTGCTTAGTATAAGGGGAAAAAAATTCTTTTTTGTCAGCTTACTGGTCACCAATTTAGGAAAGTCCCATTGAATTCAAAACACCCAAATGAAAATCAAACAACCATGGCAAATAGTATGCCTCATTTGCATGTTTCTAAAATCTACTGCAAGATAGAATATGCTGTACCCTAATTATATTGGTTTCCAGTGGATTTAAAATTAAAATTACAACTTTCTCATTAAAAAAAAAATTGGATGTACTTAGAGAATTTAAAAAGTTCCAAGAATGAAACTATACCTCTAACAGCATGATTCTAAGGGAATAGTAAATCTTAACCAACCTCGAAGGCAGTCATGATAATAGCAATTATTTCTCAACAAGGAGAGGTCAATATTCTACCATCCTGAAATGATATTTCACACAGCATTATGACTACTTGGAATATTAGGATTAAAAAATACAAATTAAAAAAATCAAGATTCTCCATATCCTCCTTACATTTCACTTTGCTTAGTGGTCTTTGATATTCTTCATGATCACATGTTTCTAATGACCACTTTTCTAAGTAAGAAAATACCTCCAAAGTATATTCTCGGTAGCTAAAAGGAATGGCTCATCCAAACACATGTCTGTTTTTGGTGTCATCTGATTATATGGCCTACATGGATGAAACACAGACATATACCAATGTAGGTACCCTTTATTAACATCTGAGGGGTAATTTTAAGTTCAACTCATTTATAGAGTCATTAGCTGACACATGACTTCATGTTATATAACAAACTATATAGGTTGCTGCATTAAATTAAGCCTTATAAAATAGCTTTCAAGACACTAACATTTTTTATTTTGACTGTTCATAAGTAACTTAGTTCGTTGAAGTCCACCAATCTGAGTCACTCAAACTTGAGAATACTATAGATGGAATGTTTGTGTACCCCCAAAATTCATGTTAAAATGTAATTTCCAATGTGATGTCATTTAAAGGTGGGGCCTTTGGGAGGTGATTAGGTCATGAAGGCTCTTATAAAAGGTCCCATTAGTGCTTTTATTAAAGACGCCCAAGAGAGTTCCCTTGCCCCTCCTGCTGTATGAAAACACAGCAAGAAGATGGCTGTCTATGAAGAAGGAAGTGGTCCCTCATCAGACACCAAATCTGCCAGCACCTTGATCCTGGACTTCCTAGCTTCCAGAACTAAGAGAAATTCCTATCTGTTGTTTACAAGACACCCAGTCTATGGTATTCGGTTATAGCAGCCCTAACAGATGAAGAAAGAGAGTAACCTAATAAGTGAGGAAGCCTGTATAAATATCCAGTGTGGTAGCCAACTTCCAGTATGATCTGCAGTGATTTTTGCCTCCTGAATTCATACCCCCACGCATCCTCTCCTACAAGAATAAAGCTAGCTGATCTCTCTAACTAACAGAATTCTGTGGAAATGAAGTGCAGCATCTGAGGCAAGGTCACGGATGACACTGTGACTTCTACCTTGTCTTCTTGGCTTGCTCACTCTGACAGAAGTCAGGTACCATGTTGTGAGGACACTCAAACATGGAAAGGCCCAGATGGGGAAGAACTAAGGCCTCTTGCCAACCACTAGCACCTTGTGAATGAAACATCTTGGAAGCCACCCCACATCAAGCCTTCAGATGACTAAGCCCTATCTGGCAAACTGATTCAATCTCATGAGAAACTCCAATCAGAGCATCCAGCTAAGCTGCTTCTAAAGCTTTGAGCAGCAGAAACTGTGTGAAATGATAAATATTTATTGTATGTTTCAGCCATTACATTGTGAGGTAGTTTGTTACACAGTAATGGATACTATTAAGTTGTGGGGTAATTTGCTGCATAGCAATGGAGAAGTATACCCAACATCCAATACACTGTGTTTTGTAGCTCCTGACTTGTTATAATACGTTTTATAAGTAAGGTGTGTAAATATATATATATATATATTCTAGTGGTAAGCATTGAGTAGAGACTTTCAAGGAAGTGGGGCATTTCTCTCAAGTATCAACAGTTCACTATAAGATGAGTTACAAATAGCACACAAATGTAAGTTCCATGAGGGCATGGATTTTGTCTGTTTTATTTTCTACTGTATCCTCAAGGCCTGGAATAGTGCCTGGATTACATTAGGTGCTTAATAAGTAGTAGATGAATGAATGTATGCACAGTTAGGAGGGCATCTCCCATGTAACTCCCATTAATCACAAACACTCTTTGCTTTGGAATGCTTTCTGTTATTATAGAAAGGAACACCAGAGAGGTAAAAGAATATTTGCTTTGCCAGGTCTACTTGGAAGACACATCCTGCTCTACTACAAATGTTCTTCTATATCTTCTTTCTTCTCACTACAAAAGGACCCTCCACTGAACCGGAAGCTGGCCTTAGGCTGAGCTAACACCGAGTTCAGCTATTTATCTTAATGCAGTCAGGTACAGTTTGGTAACACTATGTTTGCTAATGACTACACAGAAAGCAAAAGTGGGTAGAGAAGAAGTATACACTCAAGTTTGACTCAGTTCCAGAGTATACTGAAATGATATGAAATTCAATTGTTTAAACCTCTTACAATCTTTAAGACTTCCAGTTAAACAAGTCAGCCTCTACTCCCTCTTATAAGTATACACAAGTAATAATAAAGGGATTTTAAAAGGAATAAACCCAGAAGTACAACAACAATAGAAAGGGAGATAATGGCAGAGAAAGGAGTGGGGAGGTAGAGATAGAGCATAAATCCAGAATGCTAGAAAGTAGAATAATAGGAGATAACTGGCCTAGAGCAGAGGAAGCTGGAAGTCCAATGCCAAGAAGGGGTAAGAAGGAGTAATAGCCAAGAAACAAGCAAAGTAACTGGCAGAAATCAGAAAAAGGTAGGAATAGGGTGCATCTTGTAGTGGCAAAGGTGAAGCTAAGAAGGATGTTTGACTGAAAATCTAAGAAGCACAGAGGCCCTTAGATCCAATCCTCCACCCTGAGCAACTAGATGATTCCAACTCCTCCACCCAGGCAAGAGACTTGTTATTCAGTTTCCTAAGAAGTTGAATCAAACTATAAAAGATCCCAGAGTGAGGTAACTTGCTAAGAGTGTCATAAAAAAGGGCATAAGTAAATGGCCAGTGAATGTCTATGTACTGAAAAGTAATCCCCCTGCCCTATCACACACTCCAGCCACACTGCCCCAATTAGTTCTAAAAATGAGGGCAGCCTACGAGGAAGGACTTGTGATTATTCCTCTGTGAGCAAATTGGCAAACAAGATAAAATACTTACAGTTAATAGTAGTTTGGTATATAAACTACAGATGTAAATATAGATAAATATATAGATACATAGAGTTTGGTGTATATATACCAAATAAAATGATTAAAAATGAAAAAGTGAACAGTAAAGCTTACCAATCAACAAGTTCTACCCATAAATAACAGGTAGACAATAGGATTTTAAATGCCTTATTTGCAAATATGAATAGACAATCAAGACATAGATCACAGAAACAAGAAAGAAGGAAAACTGCAGAGAACAGAAGAAAAATTTAGAAAACTAAAATCAATAAGAGCAGACATACAAACATGAAACAAGTACAGGATATTATACAAAATGTGAAAATTAACAATAAGAACAGAAATAATACATTCAGTAAAGAAGAGGAAAGATAAAATTGAAGAAATCTCACAAAGTAGAATGAGAATAAGAAAAAGATGGAAATTAGAAATAAGAATAAGAAAATTAGAAGATGTACCAAGTTGGTCTAATATCTGTATTATAGAAACTCCAAAAATGCAAAACAGAAAACCAAAATATTACGTAGCAGGATAGCATCATACTTCTCAACAGCACCTGAGTGCTAAAAGAAAATGGAAAAATGCCTTTAAAATCTGGGGGTGGGGGAAGTATTTCTAACCAAATTTCTATACTCACTCAGACTTCAATCCAATGTGAAATTAGAATAGAGACATTTTTAGACTATATAACATCTCAAAAATGTACCTCCAATTATGTAATCTTTCTCTGGAAGTTATAAGAGGATGTGCCTGCCTAAAATGAGAGAAAAAGCTAAGAAAGGGGAAGACCAGAGATCAAAGGGGAGGAAATAAAAAACAAGGGAGAAGGAGAGGGAATTTGGGGATGACAACGAAGGGAAATTAGGTATGACAGATGTGCAGCAGAATTACAGAACTAATCCAGATCAGAACACAAGAATAGACAGCTGTGACATAGCTGTATGAGTGATATCTCTAAGAAAACAAAAATAAAAACAAAAACATGATAGAATACCTGATTTTTATGACATTATTGAGAAGTTTGCATTTCTGATGGAGAGTTTAGAATGAATGAAAAATGAAAGAACAGAGAAAATACATCCATTACCGACTCTGGAAAAACAGAGCATTATTACAGAAATGTAATCAACAATGAATAACATAGTCATGGTCATAATTTTATTATTAAATATTGATTTCACTGAAAAGTGACATAACCAATTGAAAACATGGAGGAAAAAACATCTTAAAAATTATTTCTATCAGGGCGCCTCGGTGGCTCAGTCGTTAAGCGTCTGCCTTCGGCTCAGGTCATGATCCCAGGGTCCTGGGATCAAGCCCCGCATCAGGCTCCCTGCTCCGTGGGAAGCCTGCTTCTCCCTCTCCCACTCCCCCTGCTTGTGTTCCCTCTCTCACTGTGTCTCTCTCTGTCAAATAAATAAATAAAATACTAAAAAAAAATTATTCCTATCTTTTATAATAGGAAATCTGAAGACATTATACAAAACAGAAATGTGAAGAAATTAAGGTATTCAGAAACAGAGAGGTAAATCTGATAAAAAAGCAGCTGAAAGTGTTGAAAGTAGTTGCCCTAAGGAATAAAATAAAAATAGGGAGATGAAGAGAAGGGACATTTTGTTACAAACCCTGTGAAACTACCGATCTTTCCACTGGACATACATATTAATTTTGTTTAAAAAAAATTTAGATTTAAAAGATCAAACCTAACTTAATTGACTATACCAGAAAGTACTAAAATATTATATTTAATAAAACAGGAGAAAAATTCATCCACATATGAATACAATGGGAGAAAAATAAATTGCATTTCTCAAAGGAAAAATATTTACCTCTATAAGAATGGGAAATTCAATTTCTTCACTGTCCCTCTGACATAAAAGTCTTCAATAACTAACTTCTCATATTAATATAGTCCAGATACAGTTTTAAAACCTGACTAATATAAAAGCTAAACAAATGAGATTTGAAATGGGTCCACCAATAAAGGATATAATTACCTCATGTATCCTGGAGTATGTTCCTGCTACTTTGTCTATGTAAACATGTCAACATACATGTATGTCTACATACATATATACACATATACATGTCTACAAAAATTATTTAAAATTTGGATGTAGGATCCAGAAAGATAATTTTGCTATGACAGCCATAGAATTGATCTTATTTCTCTGAAAATGTTTTGCTCAATATAAGAATTCCAATTAACTTGTAGATCTGCAAGTTGTAGATAGATCATTTTTATGAGTCTTACTCTGAATAAAAAAACAGAGCTAAATATTTCAATGACTTGGTAGATTTTAGAAAAGTACACATTCTAAATTTTGAAGGTTTTAGTTCCAGAGGTTGCACATCATTTGTTTTCCAATTAACTATATGGACTCTCTTGATGACAAACCCAGTAAGTTTTAAGAAAGAATGTATTACAGAAAAATTAGGGATTTCATGAGTACATATATATTTATATAACCCACAAAAGAGTTATATTTACAAATAGATAAAGAATAGGTTTTATAACAGAAACAAAAATTGCATTCCTTCCTTGTATTTGAAAATCTCTTCCATGTCTGGTAAATAATTACTTCCTGTCATCAGAGTTCTAACTAAAGCTTTTCAGAGTAGTATAACTCAAATCACATACAGCATCAAATTGAGAAATTTGTGTTTTTCTTTGTCAATACTTTATAAATAATAAGAATAAGGGTAATAGCAGGTATATACTGAGTATTTTCCTATGTCAATATACACGTTTAGCTGCCTTTAAATTGTATTTTGGGTAGATCTCTTAGTACTACACAGTATTTTATAGGAGAGTTTCTAAATGCATTCTAGCATTATTTTAAAAGGATCTCTTACAGGATGACAGGCACATAATCTCACCCTAACCCACAGCCTCCCCTACCCCCTCCCCCTAACCCCAACACTCTGGAAAAGTCTCTGAACTGCAGGATACCAGGCACATACCCTCACCCTAACCCTAACCCCCGGTTCTGAGAACATGGATTCCTGAACACATGGTAAAAAAAAATGAGAAGCAGCCTAGTGATTCTGGAGAAGGTGACAAATGATGGATGGAGCTAGAGAGTATTATGCTAAGCAAAGTAAAGCAGTCACAGAAAGAAAAATGCCATAGGATTTCATTCATATGTGGAATTTAATAAACAAAACAAATGAGCAAAGAAGAAGAAAAGAAAGGAAAGGAAAGGAAGAAAGAGAGAGAGAGAAAGAAAGAAAAAGAAAGAAAGAAAGAAAGAAAGAAAGAAAGAAAGAAAGAAAGAAAAAGAAAGAAAGAGAAAGAAAGATAGATAGATAGATGGGAGGAATGGGGTGGCTGGGTGATGGACAATGGTGAGGGTATGTGCTATGGTGAGCGTTGTGAATTTTGTAAGACTAATGAATCACAGACCTGTACCTTTGAAACAAATAATACGTTATATATTAAAAAAAAAAAAAAGAAGATAGTAGGAAGGGAAAAATGAAGGGGGGGAATTGGAGGGGGAGACAAACCATGACAGACTTTGGACTCTGAGAAACAAACTGAGGGTTTTAGAGGGGAGGGGGGTGGGGGGATGGGTTAGCCCGGTGATGGGTATTAAAGAGGGCACATTTTGAATGGAGCACTGGGTGTTACACGCAAACAATGAATCATGGAACACTACATCAAAAACTAATGATGTAATGTATGGTGACTAACATAACATAATAAAATTAAATTTAAAAAAAAAGAAGCAGCACTTATATTACCATTTGAGGGAGAGGGATTAATTTATCTTTCTTTTACATGTGGGATTTGAAGTAGTTTATTTAAGGCAGGGTTAGCAAACTATGACCCATGGACCAAATCTGGCCTAAGACTTGGGTTTGTATGGCCCACAAGATAAGAATAATTCTTACATTTTTAAATGACTGAGAAAAATAAAATAAGAATGATAAGAAAGAAAGGAAAGGAAAGGGAAGGAAGGAAGGAAGGAAGGAAGGAAGGAAGGAAGGAAGGAAGGAAGGAAGGAAGGAGAGAAAGAAAGAAAGAAAGAAAGAAAGAAAGAAAGAAAGAAAGAAAGAAAGAAAGAAAGAAAGAAAGAAAGAAAGAAAAAGAAAGAAAGAAAAGGGAAAGAAAAAGAAAGAAAGAAAAGAAAGAAAGAAAGAGGCAAACCTGGAAGCTGAATCTCAACTCTAGAGAACAAACTGATGGTTACCAGAGGGGAGGTGGGTGGGGGGATGGGTGAAATAGGTGATAGGAATTGAAGAGGGTGCTTGCTGTGATGAGCACAGGGTGTTGTATTAAAGTGTCAAATCACTATACTGCACACCTGAAACTGATATTACACTGTATGTTAACTACTGGAATTTAAATATACATGGGGAGGGTAGGGAGATAAGGCAATAAGGTGGCTCTTTTAGGCATTAACAGAGGATTATGTAAAAGTTTCTTGTTATGTAGATATTCACCTGTAGCTTCCTTCTTTTGATTTTGATCTAACTAAAAAGCAGTTAACAGGGAGGAAGCTGCTAGCACAGAGCTGGCAAGGAATTATTGGACCCTTCTAGGTCTAACTTGGATTACTGACCTATTACTGAGTAGACACCATCATTTTCTGGAAGTGGACTCTGATAAATCAGTGCCTCGACTCTATATCCTCAGAAATCTCATTCTAAGAGAATGACTGACCTAGCATCTTGAAAGCGGTCTACAGAATACAGAAAGATACTCAGAAGTCAACATTTAAATAATTTCTTTTTTTTTAATTTTTTTATTGTTATGTTAATCCCCATAACATTTAAATCATTTCTTAAATTCATGCCCCTATTTTAACAATTCCAACTGTTCATTCATTTGAAATGTATGGCTGGGAAGCAACCATACCCCCATGCCACTGTGCTACCTGCTGAGGATGCAAACTCCAAAAAGACACACATATGGTCCCTGCCATTACATTATTACATTCTTGTGGGAGAAGCTTACATTCTTGCAGGAGATAAGTACAGATAAAAAGGGAGACAACACAGAACAGGACAAAAAAATACTGGAGTAAGCAAGCATGAGACCTAAGAAGTTTGAGCCACAAATGTTGTGGAAATAGTGCCTGACCCTGAGAGAACAGCATGTGCAAAAGCCCAGAATGAAACAGAATGAGATACATTCTGGAAACCAGAAGATTATGGATGAATGAGGACTGTAAGGATGGGGGGAGTGTGACAAATGATGGAGCTAGAGAGGTCAATGGGTGCCAAACCATGAAAGATAAAGGCTTTTGAGTCTTATCCCAAAGGCAATGGGGAAATTGTGATGTCTTTTAAATTTTATTTTCATCAAAGTGCTATTTGTATACAATTACATCTTTGATGGATAAGCTTGTGTTGAAAAGCAATGCGTAAGCGTACCCACAGCTTCCTTCCCAGTACTGTTCCCAAGAAGCAACCTCTTCTACCCAGTTCTTTTAGGCCACTTGATGGCCCCCAATTCCAAATAAAATGCTGATTTCTTGATGACTCATGCCATTTATTCTTCCTTTCCACAATTTTTGACAATCCTATTTTATAAATTCATATACAGAATCGGTATTTCCTTGTCCTGCTATGTAAGATGAATCTATGCATGCTTCCACATCTCCCTCCATCTTCACGTTCCTTTTTACATCTCTCCCCTTTGGCCACCTAACCTTCTTATTTACATTATTATTGCAAACTTGTGAACACCTACATTCTATTTTGAAAATCAGCATAAAATTTACAGAGACTGGAATGCACAGACACTAATGTACAACTGTATACGTGTTAGTAAATGTGCATACCCCTGTAACCAACAACCCAATCAAGATACAGAACCTTTCCATTTTCCTGGAAAGTTCTCTCACTTCCCCTTATTGTGCAGTCAATTCTCAACCCCCCCAGACAACCCCTCTTCTGATTTGCTATCACCCAGATCAAATCTGCCTATTTTAAAAAATTCATAAAAGTGGAATCATACAAAATGTACCATTCTTTCACTTAACATAAAGTCGTTAGAGACATCCATGTTTATGTGTGTATCGGAACTTCATTTTTTCTACATTGATAAGTAGTATTCTATTGTATAAATATATCATGATCTGTTTGTCCATTGTGTTGTTTTTTTTTCCAGTTTTTAGCTATATACATTTAAGCTACTATAAGCATGTCCAACTATTTTTGTAAATAAACCTTTACACTTGTTCTGAATATATACCTTGAATTAGTTACAGGCTAGGTGTATGATAAATGAAACCAAGTGATAATAGATTCCCACAGCTTTAAATCCCCATTTATTATGAGTAAGAATGAAATAAAATTATGAACTTTGAGGATTTATACATCAATGCTTTGTGAATCCAAAACTGTTGAATCTCACTTGAAGATTAAATCTGAACACTTATGTCTAATATTGCAATTTAAGAGCCATCAAGAAAATTACTCCTTCGATATCACCAAAGGAAAAACATCTTAGTACAAGGAAATTTTTAAAACCAACTGTGTAATAGCATCAATAGTTCTTCAAAATCTAGAGAATCTGATTCACACTGCATTTTAATGAAAAAAAAAAGAGTTTCAAAGGTATGGAGAAAAATGCACAGTGGAAGTAGCCTAAAAAGTAAAAATTAACACACTTTGCTTCCTAAAAATCTAAGCCCATTGGACAATCTCTCACATACCTCTCCTGAGGCATTCAAGTAGCTTAGCAAAGAATCCTCTAGTTTTTGCTCTAGAATACAAACTGTAGCTTTGTGTTAGAAAAAGCAAATAAAAACCCCTCTATTCCAGTTACAGGTGGGAACAAAAGAGAAGGAAGGTCCAACTGACACTGTTATACGATACTGATGGAACAAAAATAAAAACCAGAGAATGAATCTTAGACACAGACACTGCTAAGAACAGATATTGGGCTTAGAGAAAACCAAGGGGTACACTGGCTGATGAAAAAAAACATGAGTCAGTCACAGCAGAAAATAATGGATGAGTGGCTGGGGGATGTTTGAAGGCAAAAACGGATTTTGGAAATTATTATCCACACAGCTAAACAAATAATTAAATATTCTTTTAATCTAGTATGTCTCGGGTTAATATAAATAAATCAAAGATAATTTTTATCATAGTGAAAAAGAACTATTAGCAAAGTCATGAAAAATTATTTAAATCTCCTAAACTAATTTAAATGTATTTAATCGGAGCATTTTCCTTAGCTAGAACCATTAACACTTAAAAATATATTTGCTAAATCTGACTCTTTAAAGTAACATTGAAAGCACATACTTTCACACATGATGAATCTTAAGCTGGAAATATATATCAACACTTTGGTTATCTTTTTATAAAATATAGTTTGGAGATTATGGAAAATTTTTAAGATAAGAAAATTTCAGTAACCAGAAAAAGGGAATAAACAGAAGAAAAATGATTACAATACAATTAATTGATGAAGTGACTGCATAGGAAAGAAAACAGTGTGACATCTTCAACTGTAATATGATTTTTTTCTATGAACAGTTTTATCTTAGCCTAACTAGAAATTTCTTCTCATTTGGAAGGCAAAAGCACAAAATCTCAGAATCTAGTTTTATTCTTTTCTTTATAAAATTTTGTATTACTTAAAATGGCATGTAATAAAAGAGAGGTAATTCTGGTAAAGATTATTATACTTTTATCTCAGTCCAAAACAAAACAAAATTTCAACTAGGCATGTGGGCTTCTATCTGAATGTTAGCTGAACTATTAGTTACTGTGAATTACCTTGTGATCATTCCAGACAACTGACCCTAATTAAAAGTGAAACTAAAGTTCCCTTGAGTCAAAGGTATTACCTGCCAAGAAATTTTCCTCCAAACAAAGACGTGCATTGTCCATACAGTAGCTACTAGCTACATGTGGCTATTAAGTACTTGGAAAGAGGCTAGTGCAACGGAGGAGCTGAATATTTTTAATTTAATTGAAATACGCTGTTACGTCCCCCAAACAAAGACGTGCATTGTCCATACAGTAGCTACTAGCTACATGTGGCTACTAAGTACTTGGAAAGAGGCTAGTGCAACGGAGGAGCTAAATATTTTTAATTTAATTGAAATACGCTGTTACGTGTAAAACAAATAAACTAAATAAAATGTATTATTAAAATAATTTGGGGGCACCTAGGTGGCTCAATCAGTTAAGCGTCTAACACTTGATTTCAGCTCAGGTCATGATCTCAGGGTCAGTGAGGTAAGATCATATCCTGAGCTGGATGGGGAGCCTGCTTAAGATTTTCTCTCTCCCTCTCCCTCTGCACTCCCCCCCCACCTGCACACAAGCATGTGCACACTCTCTCTCCCAATAAATAAATAAGTAAATGAATAAATAAAAAAAAATAATTTCACCTGTTTCTTTTTACTTTTTAAATGTTGCAACTAAAAATTTAAAATTATACTGTGGCCCACATTACATTTTTTTTTTACGTCTAGAAAGCTCTGGTTTAAACTCTTTGAAAGAAAACAAAAACTGAGTGTCTGGTTCTGATAGGTTTTAAAAGCTATGGATTTGACTTTATTCAAATTAAGATGCACAACAATCAAGCCCAACATTTTTGGGGACTAACAGGTTGGTTCTGACATTTTACTAATTAGGCATAATTCCAAGCTTAGACTTTAGACATCAGGAAATATCAAATTCAAAACACCCAAGAAAATGTCTTCAAACAAAAACACACAGAATATAAAATGGAATGGAAAGAGTCCAGTTGTTTGCCTTTTAAAATAAATATAGGAAATATTTAGGAATGTAGATGATAAGGCAAGATTCTGGGCTAGTAAACCAGTTCAGTTATCATTTAGAGATTAGAAAGCGATTAAATTATGGCACAGTAACAAACTAAATTAGAGAGGATTTGATTTAAAACAACTCAAATTTAATCAGAATTGCAATCACTAGCAGAAAGACTTGATTGAATCCACTTTCTTGAAAAAGTAATTACAAATAATATGTACTGATGGAGCCAAACAAATTTATTTAATGAAACATAAGACATTTTCAAATAAGAGATTTTTTACTACTTATAGATAAATAAATAATAATTTGCACAGCTAAAAAAAGAGAGGCAAATAATGCAATTTTATCTTAGTTACCTTACAAAGATAAGTGAAATGCATACTAGCATTAAGCCACTAACAGATATTAGAATTTTGGAAGGTGACACACATACTCAAGGACCTTTACCTGACATGTATTGGAAGGGAAATCATACCAATTTTAAAGCATTTTGTTAAAATTTTAATTAAAACAAGTTTATGTATTATAAATATTTTATCCCAAAATATGTGAATTGTTTCATTCAATAGATATTTGTGTTTTTGAGCATGTGAAACATAAATCCTAAAAACGCCAACAGTGACAGTGAATCCTGCTTTTTAATCTATTTGGTAGGTTTCCTTGAATAACTAAATGAAGTAATATATACAAATTTCCATGTTTATGGCAGAGTAAGCATCCAATAAGGTGTATTTTCCCCAATAAATGTGAAATGTATACATTAAAAACAAAGACAAATTCAGCCAAATAAATAAAGAAAATTAAAAAACTTATTCAGGGCTTTCCTTTTCATTTATGTAATTTAAAAAAGACAGGTGTGCATTCTTTTTTTCCCTTTCTTCCCTCAAAATATTCAATCCATAGCTTTTTTTCTCCCTCATGAGTTTACTACCATACTTAGGTCACAGTTACTAAATGATTCTCAATTTTTTTTTTTTTAAGATATAGGCTCATCCTTTACTATGAAATGTATTAAACTTAGTATTATGGAAAAGCAAGTTGCTGAATTCAAATATAGTAGGAAGTTCTTCTGACCAAAGAATGATTCTAGAATTTGGGGCAAAGAAGACTGACAATAAAATTGACAAAAGTTGCAGGTAGCCATGAACTCTTTATAAGGTTATGATGCCAATACTTCCAAAAGACCTCCATCTTGCCACATGTAAGTAGGTCCTTATTTGGTTATTTCTTATCCCTATTATCAGTAATTTAACAAAATTTATTTTTATCTATTTTGCTTTTAATTCTTTCATGTGATAGAGGCTTTTGTTCTCTCTTAGAAGGAAAATACCGCCAAAATTACAATCTTATTTCTGATTCCTAAGAGGAAGTATTTTTACTTGAAATATAAACAAGTTATGTTAAATAACTGAGGCATTTACTGAGTCCTTAAAACAAGGGTCAACATTTTTATATATTCTCATATAACTCTTAGGACATCTCTGCAAGTCTTTAAGCATTTCTGAGGAAGTTACTATTATTCATTCACCTTTTTAACAGATAAGGAAATTAAAGTTCAAAGAGGTTATTACTTAACCTATCCCAAATCACACAGATTTTGTATTCCTTAGATTCTAAGATGGGTTTGTTCTACTTTGATGCATCCCTGAAACTGGAATACAATTTACAATCAATGGTGTCTTCATTTGATGAAATTCAGTTGAATATTATGGAAGGGATTTGGACCTTGATTTGTTCAATGCAAAACCCTCTGTTCCCCTACAGAACTGCATTACAACAGTCAAATAGGTCTAAGCCTCGAATTCAACATTTGACTGAGCTCCCACTCATTGTAAATTTCAAAGCCTGACCACATTTTTATTTTCCTATTGATTGAGCACTGAAATATAAAAAATAAATCAATATAATAAATGCTTATTTTTGTATTTTTTAAAAGATTGATTTATTTATTTTACAGAAAGAGAGAGGGAGAGAGAGAGAGCATGAACAGGAGGGGCAGAGGGAGAGGGAGAGAGAATCTCAAGCCGACTCCACACTGAGTGTGGAGCCCAACATGGGGCTTGATCTCATGACCATGAGATCACGACCTGAGCTGACACCGAATCGGACGCCCAACTGACTGCCACCCAGGCACCCCTACAATAAATAAATAGCATATTCTACATGTATAACATGAAAATACCGCCAATCTTAAATTAGATGGCTCAATTTTCTAAGTAGTGAAATCAATACATAAGTATACCTGAAACATATGGTGATTGCAAAATTTATAAACACAACCCTATCAGTAATAAGCAATCCTTCCTCAAACCGTTTGACTCCAGGTAACATTCACTATTCCTACTTTGGGGCGATTTTACAGTTACGCTGAAACAAGCACTATACTGAAAGTCAAGAATCCCAGCTTTGGGGTCCCGGGATCGAGTCCCACATTGGGCTCCCTGCTCAGTGGGGAGCCTGCTTCTCCCTCTACCCCCTGCTCCCCCTGCTTGTGCACTCTCTCTCTCTCGGACAAATAAATAAAATCTTAAAAAAAAACAAAACAATCCCAGCTTTATACCCCAGCTTAGGTTTTATCACTTCATATTTTGGGGCCTAAAACCGTCACATTTTACAACATGAGGGTTTGAGCCATTTTGAAATATTCCACTTCTAAACCCAAATTATCCATTCTCTAGCTCAGATATAAAGAAGAAAAAGAAGGGTGAGGAAAAAGAATGTAATTTTCCCATCAGAAATTATCCAAGAGGGTTTCTGAAGGGACAGCCTGGAAGGCAGCTGTATGAAGAAATTCTTTTTCCCTAGTGGAACACAAAGCATTGATACATAGTGTTCCCAACCTTGAGTCAATTGAACCTCTTCAAAAAGGTAATGCAGAAGAAGTTCTTTTTCAGTATCTGTACCATGGGCTTTCATGAAAGAGTAACTGAAGCAATGATGGTTTTCACTGCAGGTTACATTTTGATCTGTCTCTGAAATGTCTGTACAGCACAGTCCTTATGCCACAGATGAGTCATTGCATGCCTTGGGTAGAATATTTGTAGAAGATCATAAAAACAATGATTCACAGTGCATTTTATGCTGCAAATGACTCATTAATTCATTCTTCTAAACACATTAACAGAGGGATCTATGTATAACAGGGAAAATTGTATATGTTCAACAGGAATATGGAAATACACATATGAAATTCATTTAGAGGAAAAGAAATCTTTCAGGTTATTCACTGGAACTAGCCTACTCTATCCAAATGGAATAAGCCATAAAACAAAGAGACTTAAATATAAATCTTAGACATGGAAAAGGGAAAAGATCAGGGGCCCAAATTAAAGGTAATGGATGAAAGGAAACCATCGGGCTCAGTCTGGGACATTGCTCAATTGAAAGGGTAAATTTAAAAGAGATCAGGCTCGGGGCACCTGGGTGGCTAAGTCGTTAAGCGTCTGCCTTCGGCTCAGGTCATGATCTCAGGGTCCTGGGATCGAGCCCCGCATCGGGCTCCCTGCTCATGGGAAGCCTGCTTCTCCCTCTCCCACTCCCCCTGCTTGTGTTCCCTCTCTCGCTGTGTCTCTCTCTGTCAAATAAATAAATAAAATCTTTAAAAAAAAAAAAAAAAAGAGATCAGGCTCTATTGTCAGGGGTCAGTAGAATACACAGAGGCTCAGGAAGGCCGACCTTTCTGAATAGATCTGATGAATTCTATCAACTAACTCCATAATTTCTTTTAATCTATACATCTAGACTTATCTCTAAATATGCTTTCCCCAAATTCTATACCCCAAGGCTTTTACCCCACTTCTTCCTTGACTTTTAATAAAATTCAACTCATCCTTCTCAAGACAGGAACTATTCCATTCCTCAAGAATCTGCCATTTTCTGCATGGGCCAAAGGACTCTGTAAACTCTCCTCCAACATGTCTGTCTCTTCCACAAAACTGTGATCCAGTTTCATTGTTTCATTCGTCCACTATAGTGTTTAATCAATACTTTTTTAATGAAATAAACTGTTTCCTCCAAACCACAGCAATGGCCTGTTCTTATCTATCACTATCTTCTCAACCACCTGGAAAAAACAGCTAGGAATAGATGGACCAGTTCTTGTGGGTACAGTTACATTCTGAAAACTATAATGCATTCACTGAACACCAAGACTCTCCCCACAAAAGATAGCATTAGTATTGTATATCACTATAATGGGCTACTATGCTACAGTAGCTTGCATTATTGCTCAAAAACATTGCTGCATATATATTCATTCCATGCTGACATCAGGCTTGAGCATGACTTGCTTTGACCAACATCATGTGGGAAGAAGTGACACATGGGCAGAAGTCCTTAGATCAATTATGAAGTCTGTGATGTTCATTTTTTCTCTCTGCCTTGAGCTATGCAATATTCCAGATTTAGGCTAGACTGTCAGCCTGGGTCCAGAGTAAAATGATGTGAAGAAGAGCTACAGCTGACTTGCAATGGACATGTAGAATAAGTGAGAAATAAACTTTGGTGGTCTAAACCACTAAGATTTAGAAGTTGATTGCTAACACACAAATCCTAGTTTATCCCAACTCATTATATGTGTGTATATATCTGAGATTACACAAGCAGTGTATCATGTATAAACACATACATACATAAAACACACACACACATATATGTATAAACATGTCTTTCTTGTGTTTTGGTTTTGAAGGGTTTCAGGTCAGTAGAGAGGAAGGAAAGGAGTGTCAGTGTGGACAGATTGATAAGGTTCTTATTTGTCTGCCAATGAACAAAACTGCTTTTGTTCTGTTTTCTTGCTCAGAAGGGCCGCCTTTATATAAAACAATAAACATAAATACCATTTGCTACCCCATATTAAATCAGCTATGTGCACATTCTATCTTTGTATAGTTCTGATTCTGATTACCCAGCTTTGCATCATTTTCTATTCCATTCTACTCTATTCTATTCTATTCATCTACAAAAAATAATCCATAAAACATAGGTATTAGAGAGACAGACTGTACTCATCATGACTGATTCCAATTATAAGGACTTATTTTCCTCTAATCCCTACTTGATATGCATCAATGTGCAGCAGCAAATCAGACAGGATGAAAAGCAAATAACAAAAAGATTTTGTTACCTATCTACCAAAAAAATTTTTGCAATGCTTTTTTGCAAGATTTACACTTGATCCATTACTGGATCACTACCTCCCACAGTGATAAATTTTATGTATCTGCCGGGGCAAAAGCTTGCCATCAAAAATCTGTTCCTCATGTTAAGCATCTGCTCTGTATTCATTAAGTACCCTCAGCAGTTTTTGTTTATTTCCTTCATCTTGTAGATTTCTCCCTACTCCTTTCCCAAGGTGTTCTTAAGCAAAGATATTCTTAGCATAATAAAACACTCTCAATGAATATTTACACTGAATCATAAAATTAGTAAAAATAAGGACTTATATTCAAATAGCACAGTGCCCAGTACACAGTAGATATTTAATAAGTGGTAGTATGCCTCCCCTTAAAAATTATTTAATCAAAGACAAAAGAATACATTTAATCCAAGAAAAAATAAAATAAAATCTTAGAGTCCATTTGTCTTATTCCCAATCATGGGACTCAAGTCACTTTATGTTGATAATACAAGAATGAGTAATGTAGTCACCAGCCACACAGATATTGATAACACAATGGGATCAACCTTGTAAGGTCTGCATGAGCATTAAATGAGATAATGCACACAAAGTAAGCAGCAGTTTCAGGCATCAATGCCTCTAACTATTAGTGGTGATGAACTGAGTGGTGCCATCATCACAGCTTAAGGGTGTGCTTGGACTTCTCTGGTAAGTGAAGAGTAATTTTTTTCAGAGCAAACCAGTGATAACATAGCATCTACTACCAGTTTAGGTCAAAATACATAATGGAAATTATAAGCCGAAACTTAGGAACACTTGTACCAGCATGGGCCAGGAATTAGGTGCCAAAATCTGAGATTATTCTTGTCCCAGCATTATCTTTCCCCTTTGAACCTGCCCTGGCTTTTGACCCAATCTCAGGGACCACAAAGACAAACATTCACTGCTTTTCCAAGGAGAGAAAGACAACCAGAGATTATATTTAGTCCACAATATGTATACTGGTCTCACCACTACTATTCAATACAACCCAGGTCCATCACTAGAGTTTAGTCAATCACAGAAAGCTAATGGGAGAACAAGAGCTCTATATGAGGCTCATTTAATAAGTGCCTCCCTCTTTGATGGGAGGAACTGAAGAGGGTAATGGTCAAGTTACTTAACTTCTCTTTGCCTTGGTTACTCATCTATGAAATGGACATAATAATGGTACCTTCCTTCCAGAGTTGTTATAGGAATAAATGAGAAAACATCTGTAAACCACTGAGGGCAGGGACTCACCTATTTTTAGTCCTCAATAAATATCATTGGTATCATGATTATCATTATCATCATCAACATCACCATTATGTAGAAGAGCTTGGGGCAATCACTAAAGCCTTTTTATACCTGTTTTTAAGAATAGCAACAGGAATGATAACCTTAGGTAATGAGCACACTCATAGCCAAGTGAGAGTTGATAAAACCTGACTGTCTCAAAACAAAACAAAGCAATGTAAGGGGTTGGTACACGCAAATTGATGATGAACCCGTGAGTCCCTATAAGAACTACAGACTGGATCAACCAGCAGGAGACTGTGAACAACAGTGGCTTTGAAAATGGTTGCATGGCTGTGATCTTCCGTGATGAGTGATACACCTAAGGGAACAACAACTGCGAGAACTGATGGAAACAGTCACCTCAGGGAGCGACAGGGTCAAGCTAGAAGACTGCAGGGTCTGAGATTTCCACCAAGAAGGCATGACTCACTCTCCAGGGAAAAGGGTTCAGTGTCGTTATCCTATAACATCTGGAGGTATAGGCGGCAAAGAGACTGATGATATTTCATTTTCTTCTCCTTAAAGACAAAACCCATCTCTGATTTATCATTCTATTCCCTAACAGCTCCTAGTACTTTAATGATACCTGGTACTTTCTCACACAGTAGATGCTCAAAAAAATCTGTCGGTTGAAAAATAGTTCAGCTCCAAATATTCTAATTGGTTAAGAAATCTGGAATCACTGGTCTGCTTGTAAACTGTAATCAGATCCTAAGATTTTCAAGGGATTTTTGCCAAATACCACAACTGAAATCCAGGAGATGCTAAAGAAGAAGGGAAAAGAAACTGCTAGATCCCACCAACTCAAATATTATGGTAACATTATTTGTGGTATAATGAGTCATTCCCTCTATAGTGAGGTTATTATATATACATGCACTAGTGTCCTTTATTTCTGAAATATCACTCATGTCAGTTACTCTCTTTTAAGAGCTATGACTGAGAAGTCCAATGTGTAATATTCATTTAAATATTTAAAACTTTTCTTTAATATTTGAGGATACAACTGAAGTCATTTACCTCAGATTCTGGCTAACCTAAAGAAATCTTTGCTATAGTAGTTGCCCCAAACTTGAATGCTAACCATTATGCCCAGCAGTATACAGTTATACTTCTGTTCTTTGAAATCATGGTCACACTACTTAGCTTTCATAAAGTTTAACTGGATATCTATAATGTTCTAGACATTCTACTGGATACTGGAGTTATAATACACGGTCTTCCTTCTACTTGCTTACAGTTTTGGGGGGAGGCAGGGAAAAATAAGTCAACCATTCTTGATTTAAAATAGGTGCTATGATAAAGGTAAACCAGAGTGTTAGAAATACACATAAGAGAAACACTTAGATCAGAATGGTTAGAGGATGTAGAAGGCTTTCTAAATGTTGGTGCATTAAGCTACGTTTTAAAGAACAAGTAAACTTTAGCTTGAGTTGCCCTGTGACCCTCCTTCATAAACATGAGTTAATTCGTTAAAAAAAAAAAATGTTTTCCTAAGCTTTCTTTTACATGTGCCTACTAATAAAAAAAAAATCAAAATCAACAAAGTGTTTGAAAATCTAGAAATCATAACTTTAAGGTATTGTTCCACAGGTATTTTATAACTTATCAGTGTGTAGTTCCATTAATTTGGCAACCATAGCACACCTCTAAAACTACAAAGTCAGCAATTATTCAAGAATATGCCATACCGGGGCACCTGGGTGGCTTAGTCGTTAAGCATCTGCCTTCAGCTCAGGTCATGATCCCAGGGTCCTGGGATCGAGCCCCACATCGGGCTCCTGGCTCAGCGAGGAGCCTGCTTCTCCCTCTCCCACTCCCCCTGCTTGTGTTCCTTCTTTCGCTGTGTCTCTCTCTGTCAAATAAATAAATAAAATCTTTAAAAAAAAAAAAAAAAAAAAGAATATGCCATACCTGGATAAGCCAGAGAACTTGGTAAAATTATGGCTTTCACTGATGACTTAATCTAAAGCAATGCTCCTGGGGCACCTGGGTGGCTCAGTCAGTTAAGCGTCTACCTTCAGCTCAGGTCATGATCTCAGGGTCCTGGAATCGAGCCCTTGTGTTGGGCTTCCTGCTCAGCAGGAATTTTCTCCCTCTCCCTTTGCCCCTCCCCGCACCCACTCATACTCCCTTGCATGCTCTCTCTCTCTCAAATAAAGAAATAAAAATAAAATAAAGCAATGCTCCTCAAAGTAAGGGCCACAGATGAGTCTGCTCTGGAAACTCTGGTCTGCAGCAAAATGAGGAATTTGTACTACAATGTAAATCAATGTACTGCATCCTTCCTTGAGAAAATCTGGCTATAAAAAAAAAGTCAGCCGATTTACATTTTGGGACAAGCTCCTTATGCTGTCACAGATCAGTGGCAAAGGCTACAGACCAGTACTTTGAGTAGCACTGCTCTAAGTGAAAATCACCCAAGTACAACTGTTCTCTTTCCCTCACACCCAATATCTAATCTCATCAGTAAGGGCCATGCGCACTACCATTTTTTTTGTGGGCTACCTTCTTCTACATTTTGTGCATATCCCAACTGCAGCCTCTCTGATCACCTCTACCACAACAGTCATGGTGCAAACAAATCTTATTTCTCACATCGGTTCCTGCAACTGCTCCCTACATGGTTCAGCCACTCTGCTTCTGTCACTGACCTGTGATAGTCTCGCCACCTTGGCAGCCAGGATGAAACTTCCAAAATCATCAACTGGATTAGGTCACTCATGGGTTTAACAAATGACTTAAACATTCTCTAAGGACTGCTTTCTTGGCTGTCCTGCTACGTCACTGGCCGCTGCTTCTCTGGCCCCATGCCTTGCCTCCATCCCTTTCCATTCTCTAAATATTACTCTATCCTCAAGCCGATCCACAACTCCTTATCAGCACACTAATATTGTTCCTCAGCCTCCAGGCTTATCAAGCTCTGTCACGTTATTCACATTATTGGAACATCTTTTCTTCAAAGCCTTTATGTATGTGCTTACCTTACTGATTGTCTCCATAAACTAGAACGTAAAGTCTGTGAAAGCAGGGATTTCTTTGGATTTATCCACCACTTGTTTTTTTTTTCCCAATGTTTGGCAAACAATAAGCACTCAGCTTACGTATTGAATGAAAACCATGAATAAGTAAATGAGTTGGCTTCCAGTTATGGAATGAGTAAGTCACGGGGATAAAAGGTACAGCACAGGGAAAACAGTCAAAAAATACAATAAGTGGGGAGTCCCTGAAATATGGACTAAAAACTACAATCAGATTAGTATACAGTTAGCTGAAATATATTATACCAAAATATATGTTTGGAGGTGGGGGGTGTTCCTATATCAGTTCCAATCAGACACTCTTCCATGTCAGGCTATAGGAAAGTTCCGGACCTTCCCTGTACGTTTGTCACCCAGATGTTGTTCCTCTGTGACTCATGCTGTTCTGCACTAGAACAATCCTTTCCTTGCATCAAGGTCTGTACTTCCTGTCAGCAACTGGATCAAGTACAAGGCTCATAAATTCAGAATCACCACTGGACTTCTATAGACCTAGCTCTCTCTTTCCTGATTTTCACAAAACTTGAGGAAGCTTCCACATCTTCCAATATACCCTGCCTGCCACTTCTGAATTCTCACTGCCCAGGAACCCCATCTGTTTGCATGTCCCACTGTCCCTTGGCTGCAGCTACAGGTCCCAGCAATCAAGCTTTGCATTCTGCGTGCGCACGGCCATGGCAACCGGACGTGCTTCAGACCTCACTCCTTTCAGTAGAAAGATGGGCAGACTGAGATCCAAATGAACGGGAAACTCTACTGCACAAATGTGTGTTTTCCAGCCACTTAATTGTGTGAGACCAGAAATGTCCTATCTAGCTGGAACAGCCCAGGAGGACTCTGTTCTTTTAGTTATATATGCTTATAGAAACAGTAACTGGAAATGAGCCAAATACTTGGAAGCAAACCCCAAATTTAAACATGAATGCTAATCTTTGTTTACTAACAATCTCCTCTGGATACAAAGGTGAGAACTGTTTTTTGTTTTGTTTTGTTTCTTTGGTCTCCAAGGCAATAGTTTATTAAGCCATCAGTTCATTAAACACAGCACAGCAGAGTTTCATTATCCTCATGCTACCTCCCCTTGCGCAGCATTCTTCTTTTCAAAATGTGATGTTGTCCCCATTAAATTACCTGGGAGGGAGAAACCTACTTTCCTATTATACGAGCACAAGGGATAATAAACACCTCAGTATATTCTATAGTACGTTGTAGAAAATCGTGGTTTATTGTATTCCCCCCTCTAAATGGAAGTGAGCTAACCGAGATACTTCACAATGTACTCAGAAGCCATTCAGGCCCTACCCTGGAAGACAATGTCTTCTAGTCATTGAATTACGATATGCAGAGCACCTCTTCTTATAGCTTAGTAACCAGGTTCTATTTTTAGCTGAAGGGCTTATCTTGTAACCCTTCTTAGCAGAAATTATTATCCATGAGACAAGCATTGATGTAAGATAAAATGAGTCTAAATAACGCCTCTGATTCCCCTAGCTTTTCTTTTAGCCACAAACCATCCTAATTTATAGATGTTTTGTCTCTCTCTCTTCATAAAGATTTATGACAAAATAAGCCACTAGCAAAAACTCATACCAGAAATGTCATTACAGTTCCTCTGCTTTCCACTTTAGGTTCACAGGACACTTGACATACTCATTTCCATTACCACACTGTGTATCTTTTCTTCCCTGCCTTTAAAAGGAAACGTCTGTAAGAAACTGATACCTAGGATACCAAATGGAATGAAGCTGTGGCAGAATTTTGCATCCAAAAGGACTGACTCATATTTCCTAGCTATTTAACGTCCACATGAGAACATAAATGTCTTTCATTGCTGAGTTACTAGAAATAGGGGATAATTTGTCTTTTATTATTTTTACTGCTTGTCCCTCTAATCTTGTTATTCATGTGAAAGACCATTACTGGAGTTGTAATATCCTATTTGTTGAACAATAGACCCTAGAATGTCTCATGCTAAAAGCGAATGTATAACAAATAAATGTATCCATGGATTTCAGATGGCAAGGCTGTAAGGAGGAATCAGCCCGCTACCGTTTACATTTCTTTCTGTAATACACAGCAACAGCAAGTCTCCTGTACATGAGAAAAAGTAGGATGCTACTACTTCAGAATGTAGCTTGAAAGATGCAGTGCTATTTAAAGGAAATGGCAAAAGGAGTGAAAAGTTAGCACATTCTTTGGTTTCTCTTGCAAACTCTTTCTGGCTCAGGGAAACAGAGATGTTCAAATCTTTCACACGCATACCAGATGACATCTTCGGACCTCTCCCTTCCTGCTGCCACCTGAATGGCGGGGCAGTTTATTGGCAGCATATGTTTTAATTCTTTGGGTTGAAAGTAACAAAAACCTAACTCAAAACAGCTTAAGCAGAAGTAGAAAATAATGGGTTCGTGCAACTGAAATATTCAGAAACAGCTATTTAGTGTGGTGGGATCAATGGGCCGAAATGCGCTTTTTCATCTTTTGTTTCTATTTTCCTTGGAGTAGCTTCATTTTCAGGCAGACTTTCTCCATTTGGTGACAAAAATCCATCAGCAGCTGTAGATACAAATTCTAACACTTTGTAACCTCCATGAGAAAGAGAGCATCGTTTTTGATGTTCTGCCAAAATCCCAGGAAGTAACTCCCTCCATCTTACTGGCTGACATCATATACCTATTCCTGAACAAACCATTCTGGCTAAAGTTGGGGGTACTTTGCCTGACTGGGTCATATGATCACCCCAAGGGGAAAAGAAGCAAAGGAGGCAGGTCAGCCCCACATCAACCAGGGAACTGAAAAAGTTGATTCTAGTGGTGGAGGTAGTCCACAAAGGAATGTTCCTTAGACAAAAGATACGTATGTATTCGTGGAAACATTCTCAAAAACAAACAAATACCACCTGAAACAGAGAACAAAGCCCTTTGATGCTATGGTTAGGCTATGAGGCCCTTATTGATATCATGTGTAAAAATGCCAAACACACAGAAAAAAAATTCTCTGCAACTTTTCTAATCACCTCTTCTGAATACCCTTGTCTCAAGGACCTTTCAAAGTCCTTTACAATGTAGAATCACTAATCACTTATGTCTTCCACATACTTGGTAAAAAGAACCTAGGTACTAATAATAAACCACTTAAGTACAGGTGGATGTTAACTGTTTCAGAGCACACTGCCTTAGCTTCGTATGAAACATTTCAGAAATTACACAAATGTAGGCACACAGATCCTGGGTTGATACCTTGAAAGGGAAGAATGTTCCTCTTGTTCATGTCCAAAGCCTCAGAGCATCCAAAAACAAAGTCCAACTAGAATAATACAATGAGCTAGGAGCTAATTCATTCCCACCGGTAACTAATACTATAATGAGGCAGAACTGCTCAATTACTTTGAGGACAAAATTTTGCCATTTTGAAAAGTACACACATGAAATTAAAAGTGCATTTTATATTTTTATTTAAATGATATAAAGATTCCAAGAATTTTTAATTCAAAGTCGTGGGTAAGAGGATCATATAGACATCAGTTTCTGTATCTACATCAATACTACTGTGGCCCATATTTGTTAATCAAAGGGGAATTCAAAATTTTTCTATAAATTTAAATGTGGCAGGGATTACCATCCCTGCAAAGGGCTTTCTTGCAAGTCAATTCAATTACAGTTATAGTACCTTTAGCCTTTTATACCGAGGTCCAAATAAACAGGTAAACAATCACAACTAAAACAGCAAGCAGGTATCTAAATGATTTTAATAGCCCCTTTTCTAAAAAGATTGAAAACAATGTAATAGCTTTTATAATGGAAACATTATGAGGAAGTCTTCAAAGATACATTACAAAAGCCAGTGGTTTAGAATTCCCTCAGTTCAGAACCTCAAAGAAACAAGTAATTTAATCCTGGAACTGAAACCAAAAGCTTGCTAAAAGAGTTGAAGAAATAGTTGTAGTAATGTATATGTATTGTGGTACAGGTGTCATGTCCACTGTGTTTAAATAGCAGACTTTTGGGTCGCCTGGGTGGCTCAGTCGTTAAGCGTCTGCCTTTGGCTCAGGTCATGATCCCAGGGTCCTGGGATCGAGCCCCACATCGGGCTCCCTGCTCTGTGGGAAGCCTGCTTCTCCTTCTCCCACTCCCCCTGCTTGTGTTCCCTCTCTTGCTGTGTCTCTCTCTGTCAAATAAATAAATAAAATTTTTAAAAACAAAACAAAATAAATAGACTTTTTCCCCCTAATTTCTAGGCATCCTGCTTTTGCTTAATGCTATCTGTTCTCTTGGAAAAGAAATACAGTTACTCGGTATCAATAAAGGATAGTTGATCATGTCACCCCCTGCTTCAAAAACAAAAATCCTCAGTCTGGCCAGGAAGATCCTGTATTGTCTGAGGCTGGCTTATCTTTCCACCTCCACTTGGTCCCACCCTTACCCTTCTCCCAGCCACAGACTGTCTTTCATTTCCCTATATGTGACAAGCTGTTTGCTCTGCCAGGAACACGTCTCTACTCCTTCCCCCAGCTGCAGCCCCATACAACTCTCAACCTAGGGAGCCCCTCCTTTCTCAAGCTCAGGTCCCTCTATTGCTCAGCCTCCCTCCCACCCCACCTGCTTGGTCTACAGAGCACCTGCCCGGCACTGTAACTGATGCCTTTCCCTCCAACCCCCATAAGGGCAGGGAACATGTCTGCTTTGCCCCTTAGTATATCCCAGTGTGAAGCTGAGTGCCTGGCACATACTAGGATACCAAATACTTGTTAGAAAAATGTTCCATTAAAAAAAAGAAAAGAAAAGAAAAATATTCCATGAAATCTAAGCCTAATGTTTCCCTGTCAGAATATTTTTGTCAAAATATATTTTGATTTGGCAGATTTCACTATGATCTGCATTCCTGAGACACATCAGGAAGGTCACAGGAGAAGTATTTTAGTGGCTTCAGGAAATTCCTAGATAATTGTGAGGTTATACAGACCAGACCTAGGTCAATGACTGGAGTTAAACAAAAGCAGATTTTGCCCCAGAAGAGGCAAAACTTCTTGTCAGGGTTGTCAAAATGAAATAAGCTATCCTGCGGTATTTGGAGAATCTACACAGAGAATCTACAGATTCTCAAAAATGTACCCTTTGCACTTACAAATTGGCATGAAACTTACTAAAACCAGTGCTTCCTACAGAATGGCACGGCTACCATTTAGCAGGTCACGCACAGGTCTGATAAACGAGAACTCACTCAACAGCTCTGGCTTTCTGGACCAAACCTGGAATGGAACTTACTGCTGAGATTCCAAGAAAGGTTTTTCTGTTTTGTTTTGGTTTTTGGTTTTTTTTTTAAAGATTTTATTTATTTATTTGACAGAGAGACACAGCAAGAGAGGGAACACAAGCAGGGGGAGTGGGAGAGGGAGAAGCAGGCTGCCCGCTGAGCAGGGAGCCCAAAGCGAGGCTCTATCCTGGGACCCTGGGATCATGACCTGAGCCGAAGGCAGACGCTTAACGACTGAGCCACCCAGGCGCCCCAAGAAAGGTTTTAAGTTCTTAACCTTTTCAAGTGCTATGAATCCTTCTGGGAGTCTGTTAAAGCCTATGGCCTCTCTGAAGAATGAGATACACAGGACTATAAAGGAAACAAAATACAATGAAATACAATTGTCAAATTTTAAAAGCATGATTTGTGACATGGTAAACATGTTTCTTTACTAACACTTTAAATACAAACATCTAACAGCAGGTTCAATAATAAACACACTTTCAAAGTAGGGATGAATATAAACGACTTTTTAAAAAAATATATCTGTAGGGGCACGTGGGTGGCTCAGTCGGTTAAGTGTCTAACTCTTGTGGGTTAAGTGTCTAATTCTTGATCTCAGCTCAGGTCTTGATCTCAGGGTTGTGAGTTCAAGCCCCACATGGAGGTCCAGTGGCAGATTTCAAACTGGGCATGGAGCCTACTTAAAAAAAAAAAAAATCTGCAAACAACTGTGGTGTGATGTGATATTATCTGTGACTTCCACTGGTAATAAAGTCATAGGTACCACTAAAGCTTCTATGGTTTGTGACCTGTACCCTCAATTAAGGACAACGCTAAATTTCAGTTGGATGTGTCATCCATGCTTACAAATTACAGGTTAAAAACCTCCATTTTTGAAGGACATTACATGAATTCTAAAGATCCTTTAGCCTGTTAGAATCTTTGATCAACTTGGTAAGTTTAAGGGAGTGGAAAGGCTGTATATGTATTTATAGAGGCCTTTGAGTTTTAAAAATAGAATAGTTTATAAATCAGTAGTATTTTATGCATTATAATGAAAAAGAACATGCAGATACTATGTAGGATTTTTTTTCTTGCTGAGAAAATCAGGACCTTCAGTGTCTCCTATCCTTACAATCAACCCCTCTAGGCAACTCCTGCTTTCTCCATAATTCTCTTGAACTACTTCTGAACGTTTGCATTCTCTAAAGTGTCGTGTTTTTCATGAAACATTCATGACCCCTGCTCTAATGGTTACCCTTAGTAATTACTGGCACAGTGGTGAGGTCAAGAAACTTTCCTTTTATTTCTTTTTATTGTCAAATAGAATTCTATTCTGTGGAATATTACCACAATCTGTTTATCCACTACCCAACTGAAGGACATCTGGGTTACTTCCAATACTTGGCAATTATGAATACAGCGGCTATCAACGTTTGCATTCTCTGGGTCTATCCTCAGTCTTAGGCCCCATAAACCTGAGCCTTGGGTTGACTTTTCCTCAACATTTCTGACCTGCTTTCCTCATGTGTCGACAAAAATATGCTCCTGATCTTTGGCAGATCTCCATCTGATATCGGTTTGGGATACTGGGCCCAGTGGGGTTTCTGTCCCTCCCCCAGTGGCTTAAGGCTTTTGTATAGGAGAGAAGAATCTGTGGTTGTAGGTGAGATTTTGTGCCTGTTCCCAGGGGAAGCCTCCTCACTACCTGCACAGCTGAGGAACCAAGGGGGTCTCTCTCTGGTCAACTTCCCTGCCCCCGAGCTTTCTGGTAGACACTGAGCAGAGGCCCCTGGGAAAGAACTTGTGAGTGAGTGCATATTCTCCTCGTGCCTGTGCTCCCATATTGGCAACTAGATTGCTGGCCTTCCTTTGACTTTTAAGAATTCATTTACAATTTTAAATGCTTTCTTCTTCTTCATGTTTTAAATTTTTTACTATTATTCTTAGTTGTGGTAAAACATACATAACATAAAATTTATCATCTTAACCATTTTTAAGTGTACAGTTCAGAGGCATTAAACATGTTCACAATGTTTCACAACCATCACTACCATCCACCTCCTGTTTGATATTGTACAATTTTTTAAGTTTTAACTACCTGAATTTTTAAAGGAAGCTTGTGTTGTTACCTTATATCGAAACTAGAACTTAACATAAATAGAGGATAAAATAAAAAATAAATACCATGAAAACAAAACAGTGCTATTGGACTTCTAAAAGCTTTACATCTGAAGCCTACTCTTCATTAGAAAGGGAGATATATGTGTATTAGAGAGGTGTTACAAAATAGCACCACATTGAAACTTTCTCCTACCCTTAATGAGAAACACTGAAAGGGAACAGATTCAAAATCCTTTCAATTCAATTCAATACATATCCATATACCACCCAAAGTCATCCTGCATAAAACCAGTCATCGATCCCACACCTTTAGAAACCCTGCTTTAGCCAAAAGTCCCCTCCAGTCTTCACGTTAATACATTAACTTTAGAGGTGCAGGGTTAGCTCTGCTGGCAAAGACAGACTAGAGGAGGAAAGAGATTAAGGAGAAAAATTACTCCCCACTTCCAATCCTATTTTTAAAATGGTAAAATGAAACAAAGATAGTGATGATATATGAGCAAGGTAATCCTAAAAAACCAGAAGGCTATAAAAGATAGTATGAATGAATATGGCAGGGCTGATACCAATCAGGTAAGTACCCAGGTAAATAATGAACATATATTTGTAAGGCAGACTCTGATTAAACAACAAATTCGTTGAACAAGTAGTTATTGATCTTCTGCTTTATGACAAATACTGTGCAGGATCCTGGATTGTTCTTTATCAGTGCCAGAGTACACCTGCGAAATATGTATCTATGTAATAGCTAGAGACTATGTCTGCCATTTTAACTTCTATTTCTACCAATATATAATACCATACTCAATGCTCAATAAATGTTTGGGAATCACTACAGTCCTTTGTACTCCTAGAAGAAGAGAATCTTCAACATGGAACCGTGTCTAAGTTCCCTTCACATTCAGAAATCTCTTCTACATCATCCATGACAAATATCTATCCAGCTTATGCTGAGTGCTTCCAGAGTTGTGGCCCTCACTAACTCTCAAGGTAGCTCATTCCTCTCCTGAACCACACTAATATGAGAATGTTTCTGCTTACAGTAAGAGAAAATGGGCTTCCCTGAAACTTTCAGCCATAGGTCCTAGTTCTCTGTAAATGAGCAAAGAAGATGACATCTTTCCTCCTTTCGACATCTGGAGGCTCATTTTATATTTATCTTAAACTCCCCTTTGCCAAGCTTCTGGTCTGTAGTTCAAAAAAACTGTTCTTAAAAACCAAATCGTTTTCTACCAGTTTTCCAGTGGACACAAGATTATCTAAAAAAGAGTGCCTAAAACTTGCCATGATACTTCAGATAGAGTTTTATAACAGAGAATAATAGGATATTACCCCTCCCACTCTTTAGACCTAGCTTTGTGCTTTTGTTGTTTGCTTTACCTATATCACACTTGTACTAAGTTGGATGGTGTTCCCCCCAAATTTCATGTCCTCCCTGGAATCTAAGACTGTTACCTTATTTGAAAGTAGAGTCTTAAAAGATGTCATTGCTTATGTTAAGATGAGGTCACACTAGAATAGTATGGGCCCTTAATCCAATGTGACCTGTGTCCTTATTAGAAGACAAGAGACAGTCAGACACGGGAGAGTGAACGCCATATGATGATGGAAACAGAGACTGCAGTGATGCATCTATAAACCAAGGAACGTTGTGGATTCCTGGAAGCACCAGAAGCTAAAAGAAAGGCATGGAACAGAGTCTCCCTGTCAAGTCTTTAGAAACACAATAGTCCCCACCAACACTTTGATTCCCGATTTCTATCTTCCAGAACTGTGAGAGAATAAATTTCTGTGGTTTTAAGCCACCCAGTTTGTGGAAACTTTTTACAGCCGACTTAGGAAATTAACACAGTATTTTTGTCTTCCACATAGATACTCTGCTTAGATAATACACTCAGGGTTCCCCCCACCTTTTTTTCTTTCTAGTAATTCATCACCACTGAAGCAAGTTTCTCCATCATGAATCTATGTAAAGGACATTAGTTCAGTGTGCCTACCCAGCATCATCTATTTCCATTTCTCTGGTAGCAGCAGATCATTGATTATGTCTTGGGCTAATTCCCTGGGCTCATTAAACACAGTGTCAGTGGACTATCAGTCAAGATGTCCTGTTCTTTCCCAGAACATTCTCTCTCTCTCTCTCCTGCTGGGAATTCTGAATCGTGACCATAGTGACACAAAGATGGAAAAGAGCTAAGAGTTGATTCATCCCAGTAGAGGGCCATTCTTTCCAAGGTCCTGTTCATCAGCATTTCCTTCAGTTCCACAAACTCTTCCATAAGAACCCTATGAGTTCCTTTCTGCTTAAATTAACCAGAATCAGTTCTATTTAATTCAGTTAGGGAACTATGATAAACTAGAAAACTGAAGCTCTGGATATTGTTCTGTTTTCTTTTATTGTTTATCTTATTTTGCCTTACAACTATTAGAAGGGTCCACTGAAATTTCAGTTTCACTCAATTCCCTCCCACAAAAGTCCAAATGATTAGCTCAAAATGTCTCGAGGTACAACTATCTATAATGGATTTGTTATTGTTATTTGCAAGGCTATGTGTTTCAGTCCAAGAAGAGAAAGCTGATGAAAAACTGAAGAGAAATTAATGCATACTTTCCAAGTGGACTACTAGCAATCTTTTTATTCTCACATTAAGGATGGCAAAAATAATTTACTAACTGCAATACCCAAGAAAAACTTCCCCATAATATTTAATGACAAATACGATGTGTACCTAACACTGAAACACAAAATTCTTTATAACATAATCAGGAGCTGTGTCTATAAAGGCTATGTTAAAATGACATCTCCCTAGGTTTTTCTTATTTTTCTTTCTTTTTTTTTTTTTTTTTTTATTGAGAGAGAGAGAGAGCATGAACATCGGTGGGGCAGAGAGAGAGAGAAAGAGAATCTTAAGCAGGCCCCAAGCCTAGCACAGAGCCCAGTGCAGGGCTCAATCTCACAACCAGACCCTGAGATCATGACCCAAGACCAAATCAAGAGTCTGACGCTTAACCTGAGCCACCCAGGCGCCCCTCCCTAGGTTTTTCTAAAAATTGCTGAATATTTCCATAGTGCCAGAATGGTTCTTTTTCCCTCTTGGGTTGTTCATTTTAGTTCACATAATTAAAAACTGTATCTCATTCTTTCTTTACCATACACTTACCAATATGATTGCTTATTTGAAATTCAAAAACATGCTGGTAAAGAGTTAAAATTGCACTTTGATAATACTTCAGTGATATAAAAGAGCACCTTTAAACTTCCACGGCCCTTTTAAGAATTTAAGATCTAAATAGATCTAATGGTAATAAGTGCCCTGCTGATTTCTGTCATTTTTTACTTTTTAACTCATTCTGCTAGAATATATTTTCCCTCACATTGGAAAGCAACCATGGGAAAACCAATTGTTACCTATACATGCTCACCTCATTCATCACAAGTAGATTATATTTTTTAGTAGCTTAAAAGCTGGCTTAAAAAATGCACTGATGTTTATGTTACTAAACTATTTAGATGAATGAGAACAGAATAAAATATTTCTTACTCAAAGCCATTGATCATGGCTGCTAACATTCTTTGGCTAAACTGTGATATGTGCCTGTGACATCTTGTCACTGTGATTTACATAAAGATTTAAACATAGATGAGAAGCAATCCTTAGTCTATTACTATATTCTCAATGTAAGACCACTTTTTTTTAATCTTAGAAAATAACTGCATTTAAAAGTCTTCTGTGGCCATGGCTCCAACAAGGACTGTAGAATTTTTAAATAAATATAAAGATTTAATAAATTAACCTTTCTGGAATATTTTGCTAGCTGCCTATGTGTAGAAATTTGTAGACATTAAGAATTGTTTGTAGCATAAATCCTATCCTTCACGTCCACTACAGTTTGGTCTGTGGATGTAGGGCCAGTGGCCAGCAAGGTCACCCATGATACAAGGGATAAATCATTAGACATTAGATCATAATGTGAAATAATAATAACTTACACAATGACAGCTACTCTTGACATTTTGAGAAAACAGTGATCTATGACCAAGTGTGTAATGTAAGGAAATATATTAATTTGTTTCTTTAACAAACATTTATTTGTTTTTTTTTTTAAGATTTTATTTATTTATTTGAGAGTCAGCAAGAGCAAGAACGAGCAGGGGAGGAGTAGAGGGAGAGGAAAAAGCAGACTCCCCGCTGAGCATGGAGCCTAATGCGGGGCTTGATCCCAGGACTTCGGGATCATGACCTGAGCCAAAGGCAGACGCTTAACCAACTGAGCCACCCAGGCACCCCAACAAACATTTATTTCTAACAAAACATGAATCTCAGTGTCTACCCATCCAGTCTAATGATGTATAATTAAGGATGAGAGCTAATATACATTGGTTTCTTTTAATCATGAAGATTCAGATCTATTCAGCAGTAGAGAAGGGAGAATTCTCTAGACTTTAACCATGACGTGGATGAAATAAAACCATGACTCCAATATTTTTCTTTAGGGCTGAATTATAATGCAAGTGCTGTAGTGGCCCCTTCTTGTTTTTCTGCCTAATATAGAATCCTCCTTCTCCCCAAAACAAACTCCCACCTTTCCATAGGAAAACATATCTCCCAACCAGCCTATACCATCCTTCTGGCCACTGTGATTTAGAATAGGCTCTTTACCTAATTGGAGCCAGCAAGAAAGAGGGGGATGTTTCTTGGGATTTCTGAAAAGAGCAGCTTCTTTTTTCTTCCGAAAGGGCTATGGAAAGATTTTCCCCTTCACTAGATTTGAACCTGGGAGTATGAAGCCCTACAAGCTTCTGGAAGCCATCTTAGAACCCCAAGAAGAGAGTTTGTCAGAAAGGGCATCAACACTCAGGAAGGGGAGCTAAGAAACTGCAATGGGAAAACAAAGAACTTGTCACTTGGTATAGACCCTGGTCCAGGTCCAACCTGGAGACATAGTCCCCTCCCCTACTCAGTTGCATAGTTATGAAGACTTTTTTTTTCTCAAGCCACTTGAAATCAAGTTTTCTGATTCTTGACAATAAAAGAATCTGAACTGATTCAAGTATAAATGATCACTTTCAAGGGCAAGGCTGAAATATGGTAGGATTAGCAGCGTACAAGGACAAAGGGTGCTAGGCATCATGCTAAGATCTTTATTTGCTTATCTCACTCAATCACAACAAAAATCATACTCATAATCTGGTATTTGATAGGTGTGATTCTCAAAAGATAGGAGAAACTAGAAAGCCAAACGGTTTGCCCAAGTTTTCACAGCCACCAATTAAAAAATAGAGATTTGAATTCAAGTTTGTCCGATTCTAAAGGGAATGTTCTTTCAAAGTTGCTATCTGTCCTGGTTTCCACTTTTAAGTCTTTCGTTATTGCAAACTGATTATATATCTTCACCATAAATTACAAATAAGACAGCATAAATTACAAATAATTACAAATAATACATAATATAACTTACAACTTGCAAAGTACCTCTAATATAGGTTTTTACATTTTTATTGAATCGGAAACTCTTTTCAAGAAACCACAATGGCAACAGCACTGAATTGATTTAAAACAACAAAACTATGATCTTTAGCATCAGAACCACCAGAAGGGCCAATCTTCAATGTTCTGATCATTAATAAATGTAACCTAGTTGAAGAATATTATCCATAGTGGTATTTTTGGTTCTTAGATACCTTTACCTAAAACTCTATTTATGTTCACCCCAATTAGGAAAAAAATATAGATGTACTTGATCAATTTGATCATTTAGGTGAACAGCTAAGTTGAACTATACAAATTCAATTAGAGATCCATTGATGATTTTTGCCTATAGAAAACCTGGTATATAACAACTGAAAAGAGAGGGTCTTCAAATAAATAAGCATTTTTAAATAAATAGAAGAAACATGGATTTAACCAAGAAAATAACTGTGCTATTAAGGTGGAGAAGGTTTGAATAGAAACTTGAAAAAAAATGTACTCAGCTGAAATGATACAGTGACTGCTAAACTTGAGCAAATCACTTCATAATCCAGAATCCCCAAGACCTTATCAGTTAGAAGAAGACATCAGATGACTTAATTGCTAACATCCCTTCCTAATCTATGATCCACCCCATGGCCCTTTTTCATCTCCCTTTGCTCACCAATGACGTTTCTGACTCCATATGCTCTTTGCTCCCCCCTTTCTGGACAGCAGTCATTTAAATTCCAACACTAGAAGGACGTATAAGCACCACCACCACCCCTATTTAATAGGCACCTCCACTTTTAAAAATATTTCTTCTAATCCTATCGTGAACTCTATAGGAAAAAAAAATTATCACCATTTCAAAAATGATGAAGTTGGAGCTCCATGAAGTTAAAAAAAAGTTCATCTAAAGTCACAAAACTACTAAGTAGAAGGGCCAGATTTGGCTGCAAAGTTCTTGATCCTAATCTGCTGTAGCTCTTTCCTCATAATGGGTGGTTAGCATTCTGGCTCATCAGTTGGTGTTTTCCAAATATATCAATTGATTCTCAAGCCTGGTCACAACAGTGGTTCAAATCAAAATTGTTAAAATCAGGCCTCACAATCTCTGTTTTGGTCAGTGGGGTCCCGGACCAATGTCAAGTAGCATCATGTCCTTGTGTACCACAGGCCGCTGTCACCACCTGCGACTGTGTTCCTATGACAAACAGCACGTCTCTTTCACCTTCTATAAGAGGAGAGAGACAACTCTAAATCACAAAATTAGAAAGGACTGTATCAGTATCAACTTAGCCCAGTATTCTGATTCTAAATGACATCACATAATAAATATTCCAGAGATAGAAGAGACATGCTATTTATAATGAAGGCTGAAAGTCTCAGGAGATGTTCTGGGCTATTTGTTTCTTAAGATGAATAAGTATCTATACACAAAAGTAAAACCTTCCACAGGCAGGTTGCCTATTTCATGCATTGCTATTGCTCATCCTTAATAATAATAAACTAAAATGAAATAAAAAGCAGAAACTCTCTTTGCCTTTGCCATAGCATAAATTTCAAAATCCCTACTTTTGCTGTTGTTGTTCTTGAGTTCAGCAGGGGCAACATATACCGTGTGATAAAATTCTCCGCCCTCACACTACTCTTCTTTCAACTGGGATGATAACTGACATGCCACAATGAACAGCGAGTTTGTTTTTAAGTAATGGAACTGCCATATTATTTAATTTTCCCCCAAATAAAGCATTCGTATTACCTAGTATGCGGAACAACAAAAATACTCAGTTCTATAATCTTTCTATTAGTTACCTCAAAATAGTGACATGGCATGCTCAATTTTGAAGGTGTGTATTCAAAGCCTTTGTTGCAAACATCATTAGGACAGAATTGATTTCAAATTCTGCTTCATTCTAACCATCATACCAGCCATCCCACTGCCTTCTTCCACCATGAATATCAGCAGTATATAAGGGCACACATCTACTCAACAAGTAACTGCAGGGAAGGAAACCATTTCTCCTTGTTCAGATGTCAAAGAAAATCAATAACCACTTCCTAAAGAAAGAAAAAGGGAGGCAAGAACTGACCTCTTTCACCTCAAATTGCTCATGCCCTCTTTGTCTAGTTTATACAGAGATCCACGTAAGCTTCCCCTCTAAATATTTCTGTGTTCAGAAGTATTTTCAAGAATTAGGCTATATCTCTATAATTGCTCCAAATTTCATGAAAATGAATAACCATCCTGTGTTTCTTCTTTACAGAGTTTTAAAGATGTATATAAAACATGTATATTCTCTGAATGAACTTAGTTTTGAAACTGGTTGAAATGCACACGGCAGCTTGACCTTGAAAATGCAATAGTCCCAATGCCTACAACAGGACTTGCTACCGTTGAACTTACAAATGCTTGTTGAATTTGTAATACATGATTCTCATTGGTTCAAATCATATCTGTGAGCTTTCATATAGTCCAATGACAAGTACACTCTACCAACACCAGTGTTGCTCACACTGAAGTTCTATTTTCCTAGGTTCTTTCACCATTCCCCTGAGAAAAAGGAAGTCTTCCTAACAGCAATTGAACAAACAACTGAAAAAGCAATTCACACATGCGACCAGAGACACCGAGGCTGTCTTTGTGGAAAAGAAGGGCTCTCCCACTGCCTTTTTCCAAGACAGACACCAATCTCTATTCCACATGGAAGCAGGAAAGAGCTTGTGTTTGTACACACAGGAGAAAAGGAGGGATTACTGGGGACCGCAGAGACTTAACAGGAGTATGAAGTCTCTTCTGCTACAGAAACTCCTGAGGGACTGAGGGATGGCAATGGCAAGAGTGAAGGGAATGGTTATTAGAACAAGAAGGGAAGTAAGCAGCCCTAATGATCTTTATAGAATGAATTCTGAAATCAACCAACCAATCACCAAACAATGGGGGGGAGGGGCAGGGAGAGAAGGTAAAAATAATGACCACATCTCTTTAGTTCCTCTAGGCCTCCCTGTGATAAGGACAAAGTTTTTACCTTATAAGTGTTCTGAGTTCCTGCATACAAGTCATATTAGAACTGTTCCCTGATCTTATTACATTTATGAGTGTAAGCTATTGTTCCTTCTCTCTAGGCAATAGTATTGTGCTACAGGCTAGAAAGGTTTGTTTCTCAATACATGCCATGCTGTCGATTTAAAATTGAAACTAAATACATGAAAATCATATGGGATTCTTACCTTCTTGTGTACATGTCTACAAACACTAAGATTTCACTTTGGAACATTTTATGAGGCTTCTAATAAAAATTCCTCTAACATTTTTTCTCTGATTCTGTTCAATCCCTCACTACATGAAGAAATTACTAGTTGCAATCTTAATTAATTTTAATTTTAAAAATTTTAATTATATATGTTAAAGACCAATTACCAAACAAGTTCAGTGAAAAAAACTGTAGCTAAACAGTTTTATCACTTGTTTTCATCAAAAATGTCTACTCAGTTCATATGCATACTATACAACCTATCATCATAGACATTCCCGATACATGTTAGGATTTGTTTTTAAGGCTGAAAAGAAGTTCTGCTAAAAGGAAACCTCTTTAATTTCCTTAAAACAAGTGTTTTTGAACATGGGGCCATTTTGCAAAGAAAGCCTCTTAGTATCAACTACTCCTAATTTTCAAGATAAATTCCAATAGCAACATGTGAAAGTATCCTAACAAGAGTTGCTTTTAATTCTAATCATGTGCTGTTAAGGCAGCGTTTTTCAACTTCAGCATTGCTAACATTTGGAGTCGGTAATTATTTATTCTGGGGGACTATCCATTGTGTTGTAGAATGTTAACATCCCTGGCCTCTGCCCACAAGATGCCGGAGGCACCCCCTTCCCAAGTTGTGACAACCAAAAAATGTCTCCAGATGTTGCTGGTATGGGGGGGGGGAGGGAGACAGGGGCAAAATCACCCCTGTAGAAAACCACTGTTCTAAGCCTATCAATAAGATACCCTGAGGTAACAGGTGATTTCTCTTTTTCCACGTTGACTAACATTTCTCTCTCTCATAGTTCTGCCTCCTCAAGCCATTTCACCACTTTTTTTTTAATGCCTTTACCTTAGGGCAGCAGATTCCATTGACAATTCCTTAAAGTATACATGGGCTTAGGAAACACTCCTCCAGGAAATTTATTGTCAAAATATGCCCAAGGGTACAATCCTCTCTATTTCCACTGCAAGAGGTGAAGGATAGACAGGGAAGGGTTTTCTCATTTCACATTACATTTAACATCCTATGAATGAAGACTTCACCTCCACATGCTCGTAAGTTTTTCGGGTGCCTAAATTCTGCTTTTTTTTTTTTGGACACCCAAATCAACTTGCCCAATAATCACTCCTCCTTGACCCGCAAACAAACAAACAAAAAAAACAGGCAAACATATAAGGTTATGTTGTATCTGAACAGCACTCCAGGGAGAACAGAATTAACAGCTAAAAATAATGTGTTTTACCTTCACCACATGTTCTAACAATAATCAATGGAAAAAAAAAAAAGTCCATGGTAATAGAAGCAGAAACTGACAGCACTGTCTTTATTCAAAGTCTCCACCTTTCAGATATCCAGAATCATGGGCATATTTCAAAAGGTACCTCTCAATAGTTACTGTACTAGAAACTGAGAAAGCCACTGTCGCATGGAATATGAGGACGTGCCCTGGCCATGAAGCTTGCTGTCCTTTTTGCTGTATCCCTCCACAGGTCAGTGATCACCCTGTAAAACAACCCACACCATGATCCTCATCACTTTTCTAGAGTTCTCACTTCCCCTCATCTAAGTCTCCCCCTGCAATTTGGATGCGCGAACTATTTCTGGTGGTTTCACAACCACCTCAGAGCCCAGCCCTCTTAGGAATCCACAGACAGTAGACAGTTCTCACTCTTCCGTTTTTGAGTCCTTCCACAGACGGTACAGGTTTCCAGAGTCACCTTCATCCTCATTTCCCCGTATCTGGTAAAGTCTCTCTAAAAATATGGCACTGACGACAGAACATAGAAAGCTGGATGGAGGCTGAGAAGGCGCAGACATGGTTACAGATCCCGCCCCCCCCCCACCCCGTTTCCGATCCTGTATGCTGTAGACGCTTCTTTCCTTCTTGCGGTTGGTGGGTGAAATCTTTCCGAGTCAAAGAGGCGTTTTTGCATAAAGCTTTTTGCATTAGACGCTTGTTTATTCTATTACCTGGTCTTTTTTCTTTTTAAGTTACATTTACAAGTGGGAAACTCAGGGGAGACCCCTACTCTCGAAATCCCATGAGTGCTGGTCACTCTGCCGTGCTTCTCGGCCCCACTGGCCATTTGGAGCCATCACGCTTCCGGAGTCCGTGGGGCAACATCATCGCGTCACCTGCAGGGGCAGCAGAGTGGAACTGCGGACCCCCGGAGTGACGCCCCAAGTAAGGGACCGAGGATTCCGGAGCCCCTCTGGCCGCGGGGACTCCTAGGATTCCCTCCCGCACGGAAGGGACAGCCGCCTCCTCGGGGTACCAAATCAGAGGACAAGACTGGAGCCAGGTTCGGGGTGTGCAGGGGACCGGGAAGAGGTTAGAAAGGAGCATCATTGGACGAGCAAAGAATGTGACCCTGGGGAAAGGAGACAGAAGAGACGTAGGAAAACACGTTTCCCTTAATCCCCTCCCCGTGCCGCCTGTGGATCCCAGGATCTCCTCGTCATGGAGACAGACTGCAGCAACAGACGCGACCCTGGGCTGGCAACACGCACATACTCGCGCACACACGCCCCGCCGCGAGTTGCACGCTGCAGACTTCTGCCTGACTTCCCAGCCCAAAACACCTCACCTCTGGGGCCAGACCACGGATTCCTATGGCCCAGAAGTGACACCACCCCTCTCCGCCCCCCCTGCAACACACACATTCCGACTCTAGATTGCACCCGGAGGGGGCCGGGAACCACTTACGGGAAGCCCCGGCAATTCCCCTGTAAATGACTGCCCTCCAGGCTGCCTGATCTGTCCAAATCTCCTACTAGCTCTCCTAGAGCAAGCTGCCCTGCCACCAAGCCACGTAGGAAAAGGAGGAGGAACCTGGGGTGCAAGTGAACCTCAGAGAACCGCTACTAAGTCAGTATTCAGGGGACCGCACGTAGCCTCCAACCGTTTCCTGAGCCTTTCGGCTCCACCAGCGGCCCGGTTCCTCCGCCTGATCTCTGCACTGCTGCCCTCCTCCCCTTCACCCAAATCCCTCAACGATTGTCCAGCTGGCCCTTCCAGGCCACTTTCTGCATCCATCCTCTCTCCAGACGGTTCCCAACAGTGGCCTCGCATACTCACTCCAAAGACCTTGATTCAAGGCTGCCTCTCACCATTATTATATCGCCCTGAACCTAGCACTAATTCCCCAAATTATCCGAGTCCACTCATTTTCTCCGGAACCTACTGTCCCTTCCACCAGCGTCTTTTGCTCTCGTTCAAATCCGCCTTCCACGCGCCCCACTTTCCATCCATCTTCCCTCTGCCGCTCCGACCAGGACACGCTCACCCCCTACCATACCCCCCATACTGCGCTCCCGCCCTAGCCCCCCGGAGACACCCCGCTTTCCCTCTGCGGCTCTTCTCGGCCGGGCGCCCGCACCCAAACCCAGCCTCCCCATCCCGCACCAGCCCGCTCCCGGCCTGCCGGGTCCTTTCCCTCACCTCGCGGTCCTGCCCAAGTTGGCCCCCTCGGCCCCCGCCGGAGTCAGTTCAGCCCTCCTGCTTTGCCGGTCCCCCCGGCTCGAGCATCCCAGTGGCCGCCCGCTATCAAATTGGCCAAGCGGCTCGCCGAGGCGCCGGGCATTCGGGGCAGCGGCTAGTCGCGCCTCCCGCCAGCCAGCCCGGGCTCCCCCGGGCGCCGAGCCCTCGCCCCACCGCCCAACCACCTTACAAACTTACTTGCAGGTCGCCAGGAGGGGGGTGCGGTGAGCGGCCGCGGACCCCGCGGCGGCGAGTGCGCCCCTCTCGGCAGGGCTGGGCGGCGCGGCGCTGGCGCTGCGCTCCTGCGGCCGCGCGGTGAATGGGCTCAGCCTGACGCAGCCCGGCTCTGCCCGCGCCACCGCCGAGGCCGCCGAGCGCTTCCACACATGCTCAGTTTCCGGACCTGCCTGCGTGGACGCTACCAAGAGCGAGCAGCGGCGGGGGAGGCGGAAAGCAGCCACGGACTGGCGGCTGCGAGCCGGAGGCTACCACATTGGAAGCCGGGGAAGAAGACGGACGACGCGCTGCTAAAAATAGCTCCTGCGGAAACCGCCGCTCGGGCTTAAAGCGCCCCCTCCCACGCGCGTCCCCGCCGCCCGGAGCTCGGGAACCTGCGCTCGCTGCAGCGACGGGGACCGGAGCGCGCGTCCTGTCGGGCCCCTGCCCGCACATCTCAGAGTGCCTCCTTCACAGGCCCCCGAGGCTGCCCGGCCTGGGGGCTCCCGCCTGCCGGGCAGCCCTAATTTCGGGTCTCGCCAAAGAAACAGAGGAAATTTGGGCTAAAGCGATGAAAAAGCTCCGCCACAACGAAATTGGCTCAGACTTCTGGAAAAAATAATTTGGGGGAGATGCTTGGATTTGTTAGGAGGAAAGGGCGACGTTCAGCATCCCAAAAAGCTGCTAACGTATAAACTTCTTTTCAGGGCGTTTATGACTCCTCATTCTGCGGGATGTTGCATATTCGTTGACACACATCCCGATCTTGCTGGTTTTGTTGTTCTTGTTATTCGAACTGTAATTTCTTTACCTCACGTTCTACCTCCAACCTTCCTCCTCCAACCGGGCGTTAAATTGCACAAAGAAAAACGCGCAAACTGGAGATGGGTAGATTCTGCTGCCCGAACTGAACGGGAACCTGGCCGTTTGGTAACCGTGCGCAGCCAGGGTTCTGTCCTGTGGCCGAGCTCGGGCCGGGATATCTCTTCCTTGGTCTCCTGAGCATCCAACACTTTCAGCCTCATGAACTCTCAAAGCCACCGACCCTGCAAATTAACTATTTCCCCGCTATCGATTTTCAGTATATTCTACCTGCATTCCGGATAGTATACTTTTGAAATTTTTCCGCTTTTAAACTGAGAGTTATAAATGTTTCCTGAGTCAAATTCCCGCCTTTTTCATTCACCCCTCACAACTACCCCGTAAAAGAATCATTATTATTCCAGTTTGACAGGTAAAAACGTTGACGTTCAGAGATGCTCATCTTTTACCTGGAGTAATAATGTAATGTTGAGCCCAGAGTCTGCCAAACTAGAAACTCTCATGGTATCTGCATTACATACTCCCTGAAATCAATAGCTTTACCTGAGATAAAGGCTCAGGAAATTTAAGAATAATTCTCCGTGGAGTGCTAATTGCAAAACGCTGATTGGGAGTTTTGAGTGACTTGTTACATTTTTATTCCTTTATTCAGAGAATTTACTGAGCATCTTGTAAGAGCAATGATTTCACGTGGAATGTATTTTATAATATCTCCCAGTTCAATTTCTTTGCTAAGGCTACTTTCTTTTGCTGTTGTTACAAATTAGGGAGGTTTTGCTAACCCCACTAAGTAACTTGGGTGTGTTTTTCACAGAACAGTAGTGGTATAGATCTTTTTTTTAAATTTTTTTTAAAGATTTTATTTATTTACTTGACAGAGAGAGACACAGAGAGAGAGGGAACACAACAAGGAGTGGGAGAGGGAGAAGCAGGTTTCCCGTGGAGCAGGGAGCCCGATATGGGGCTCGATCCCAGGACCCTGGGATCATGACCTGAGCTGAAGGCACCCCTGTAGTGGTGAGTAGAAGTTGTCTTCCCTCCTGAGTTTCCTCCTTCCCTCCCCACTTAAAATTTAGTGTCGTTTCCAGCCCAAAATAGATGATCAATTACTGTTAGATCTTTTACTTGCTACTTTTTAGCTCCTTAAATCATTCTTCCTTTAAAGCATGTCTCCAATAGATGGCATCTCCAGGATTAGAGCCACTTTGAAATGACAACACCATTTTCCTAATTTTCCATGAGTAATTCACTGGGAAGATGAAAATGGAATTTCCTTAGAGCATCAATATAACTCACCCATTCCTTTCTGTAGGCAGTGAAAGAAGATGAAAAATATATCTTTATCCCAGTTGTTCTCCTTCTTTCTTTCTCAATAATTAATCTTAAGGTGGTAAGGATTGACTGAATATCTTTATGCTACAGCATGCACACTAAACATAATCATGAACTGGGCAGATTATGATTTGAAAGTTTAGACTTTGATTTGCTACCTAAATATGTAATTCAAAAACATTGCATACAGGACTCTTAATAGCAAATGACAGAAACTCAGCTCTAACTAACCTAGGCAAACAAAGGAAATGCACTGGGGCACGTAACTCAGAAGTACAAAGGGTGGCAGGATTGAACCATGACTTAACAGCATCAACAAGAATATGTTTCCCTCTCTCACTTGCTGTCAGCGTTGCTTTCTGTGTTGGTTTCATTCTCCATCAGACTGTGTCCATAGTACAATTCCAGCCCTACACAGATGACAAAGTTTTCGATCTTACAAAGAAAGCAAACTTTGTGCCCTGACGAGCAGATCAATCTTTGACAAAGGGCTCTGGTTGGATGCCCTAGGCTGCACACATACCCTTGTGCATGGGGGAAGAAACCTCTCAAAAGGAAAGTATCCAGTCAGCAGAAGAAGGAGTAGGGGATGCTTGCAAGATAGAAATAATAGATATCCACCACAGCTATGTTTCTTCATAGGCAAAAAAGGACAGCAAGCTCCTGGTGGGATATCCGTTGGTTTGAGTTATTGAGAAGTGAACAAAAGAATAATAAAGCTTTGAAGTGATTTTTCCTATCTCCTTTTAGGCTCAGATGCTTTGATTTGCCTGCCTAAGGGTAGCAGTTAGTTTGCTTTTTGTTGCCTTTTCATCTTTATTTCAGGACCCTGGTTGTTTCCAAAGTACTGCCACTCATTAAAGTTTTCGAATGAGCCCCCAGTCAGCTGAGGACTCCAGTCCACAATCTGTCTCTACAGGAAGAGGACGTTTCCCATATTTTTTTAAAATTGAAGTATAATTAATATACACTGTTCTATTAGTTTCAGGTGTATAATATATTGACTCAATATTTTCCATATTCTTAAAGCTCATTCTTTCTTTTTTGATTTAACATACCTGATCATTATGTAAACCGTTTGGTAACAGTGGGCTTTTTCTCTTCTGCCTCTGCTCTGAACATATGGGAGAAATGCTATTCTTCCTATAATAAATATATTATGTCTTTCATTTCAGAATTATTTACATAAATGATCGTCATCCCTTTTCTCTTTACTTATCCCCAAATCCATGAAATTCACCTGTTAAATCTTTTAATATTTGTTTATGAATAAATGAATGTGATCCATGAATCACTTCATTTAAAGCGCATTTTATAGTTATATTAAAATCATCAAATCTAGGATCTTTTCCTTAATTTCTTCCTCGTTGACTTTTTGCGCATGGGCTTTTAGAAACTCACAGCATTTGTCACAGCACACCTTCTTAATCCACACCTCTAATTTTTCATCCTTTCTTTGTCTAGTTCTGCTGCTTTATTTTACCCTAAAGTTCTTTGTCCTTCTTTTACACCACTCTCCCATGTGTTTTAGTGATCTACACGCCTTCTTTTCCTCCCCCAATGAACCACAAGTTTATGGAAGATAGGGAATATGGCAGATTTATATATGTGTGGATTTTTATCATTTTCAGTGTTCAATAGATGCTTGCTGAAGCATTAATGGATTTTAAGGGGAAGGTGACTATTTAGACCTGAAACAGGAAGACTCATGAGGCTAGCATTAAGTCCTCTGGTTTCAGGAAGTATAAAAAAGATGGCCAGGGCTGATGTTAGAGGTAGGATGGAACAGGATATAGACTTTGCCTATTTCAACATTTTGTCTGGGGATAGCTCTTTTATAACCCCTTCTTCTCTCCTTTACTTTTTCTTACCAAATTTCTCTAACTTGGAATTCCTTCAGTACAATCTATGCCACAGCACCAAATATCTCTAGTTTTTCCAGGTACTAGCACTGACCACTGAGCGTATTCTGCTTCTATTACATAGAGACAGCCCATTTTAGACTGTTGGGCACTGGGCTCCCTTTCCATTGCACTTCTTTCATACTGAATTAACTTTTAGAAAATCAGAACTAAATTAAGAAAGCAAAGTAATTCATAACTGGGTTCTTTAAGAGAAAGGAAATATCAAGATGGCTTCATTGAAAAGTTATTTAAAGCTTATCTTCTTGATAGCTACTTTCCCATTGTTAAAAAAATAATTTTTAATATGGAGAATTAAATGAGAGTAATTAAAAGTCACTAATGCCCAAATCATTTTCTTATTTTACAGATAAATGTCATAACAGATCAACTAATGATATTTACTAAAGATATAAATGGTCATTTTCCCTTCTCTCTGTACTTCAAGGCAAAAACTGCTCTAGGTGATAGTCATGGGACATTAAAAATGCTCATAGTATTTGTGAATCAAAGATGCTTCTTGACTAAAAGACTTTAGTTCTGTTGGCCCTTTCCTTGGGGGAGAAGAATGTGGATAATCACGTTCTTCAAATATCAGGCTGCTCTTTACTTGCCTCTAAATCTAACACGAATATTACTTAGTTCTTGAACAAGCAGCAAGGTCTTGATACAGGTGCAACTCTTCACTTCTCATTGAGTCCAGTGCTCTAACAACAAGTGTTTTTAATGTATGGTTTCAGATTCTCAAGTATTATCAGGTACCTCTATGCCTCATTCTGGGTAGACACTCACTTTGCACAGTATTTATCATTCAATTCAGCAATCCACTGAGGTAGTATGTTACTTAGCATCTTTTTGGTTGTACACATAAGCTTTTTTAGATGAAAAGGGAGATTTTCTGGAACATTATTGGTGCAAAATATAAATTCTAGAAGGCAGGAGCATCTCTGATCCTCAGAGGGTAGAAATGCTGTCATGATTCTACCCACTTCTCATCAACATCTCTCTCGTGTCAGCTTTATTTTCCCACCTTGCAGACAGGCTTTCTCTACAACCTGCATAGTCCAAGGATTTCCAGCCTCCCATTATATAAAGACTGAATCTATTCCATTTGTTTGGCTTTAAAATGCCAAGAAAACTTAGTGACTTGCTTTCAAAGAAAGGACCATGAAAAAGGAAAAAATAGCAACTTTATGATAGAGAATCCTGACAGACACCAACTTAAGCAAGTGATGAAAGTTAACATCATCAGCGATGTCATGTGGATATCTTTTACCTCCTGATATGATGTGATAAGGGCACCTTATCTCTGTGGAATTATTTCCAAAAAACTACAATTCTAGTCCAATCATGAGAAAACATCAGACAGACCAAAGTTGAGGGACACTACAAAATACCTGACCAGTACACCTCAAAACTGACAGTCATAAAAAAAACAAAAAAAGACTAAAAAACTGTCACAGACCAAAGGAGACCAGTAAGAACCACAGATGAAAAGAGTATTGTACCCTAGATTGGATCCTGGAACAGAAAGAGAACATTAAGGAAAAAAATTAGTAAAATTTGGAGTTTAGGTAACAGTAAGATACCAATGTTAATTTCTTAGTTTTGCCAAATGTGAGCTATTAACCAGAGAAGAAACTGGGTGAAGGCTGCACAGGGATGATCTATACTCTCTGCACAACTTCCCATCAATCTAAATTACTCCATTTTTTTTTCAAAATTTAAAAAATACATTTGAAAAATATAGAAAAGAAAGCTAATGTTAGGAAAACAAATTTCTGGGGGAAAACCATTGTCCAACCAACTTGGATTAAGCATCCATCAAAGACCAACTAACTGTGAGGAATAGGCAAAATCATCTAGCAGAAAGATGTCCCCTGGGTCCCACATTGGCTACTCTAGCCATTCCCAGAGAATGGGAGAAGTGGAGAGAAGCAGACAACTGTGAGCCAGGCAGTTGTCCAGTTGGTGAGAACACAGAAGAAAAGCTAACAGTCAAGGGAGTGGGTATTATATTTCATCAATTCTAAGATAAAATAGCCCACATTTTAACCTTTATGCAGCTGGAATGCTTCTTTCTTAGCGATATCAATTATGATTTGGATTTGGTGAAATAAGTAGTTGGCCTATGAACATAATAAATGATGAGACCCAGGATTCAAACTTAACCACTCTATTGTGTGGACTCCAAAAAACAAAAACAAAACAAAAAAACATAAAATAACAACAATAACGATAAAAACAATAAACCTTTGAATGTCATTCTTTTCAGGCTTCCCTTCATATTGTCCATAGTAGTGGACACATATAACACCAGTGCTAATTACATCAACCCAACCTGCAAAAACAAAAGTAGAATTGAAACCATGGCAAATTTGACCTAAGAGCTTATTATTCTAATAAAATTATCACCAAGACACTATATATAGCTAGAAAACTAGATGGAATTCTGGGAAGTTAGGAAGTTAGGACAGTCAAGGACCAGGGTTTAGGTTATTTTACATCCATTATACATGAAATGTCATAGAACTCCATTTTAGAGATCTCATTTTGATATTTCAGCTTAAAGAGCTAGAAAGAAGCTAGATTTATTTTAAAAATACATTTTCTTAACCATGTACCTCAATAGTTTAATGAGATATTATGAAACTAGGAAACCTGGACAATAAATATTGTTTCACCCCTTTAAGACACCACAGCAAGCTATTGAAATATAACCTGAGGAGACAAACCCTCCATCAATTCAATTTAATTCATAATCACTTCTTGCACACCTGTTAATTAGCTAATGGCCATATGAGGCCCTTGTGATATATTACAAAAAGATATACTTGGTTCCTGCTTTCATGGAGCTTTTATTGTATAATTACAAATGAGGTAAGACTAAAAATTATAGGAGTTCAGGGAGCATATGACCAGGGAATTTAACCTGGTCTGGATGGACAGAAGTGGCCTAAAGAAATGGTGCTTAGACTGAGAGTAGAAAAGCAAGTACAAACCTTTATTGAGCACTTGCATGCCAAGCACTACATTGGGTGCTTACCCAACCTGACAGATATTGTTCCAAATGGCCAGCTCATCATATGTTCAGACGTCTCTAGAGATTTTATCTGTAAGCAGAAGTTGGAAGGCTAAAAATCTACTCTTCCCAAACATCCTTGTACCTAGAATCCCAGATATAACAGGTTCCACGAATCAGAAGCTCCTATTAGACTTTTGAAATTGGAACTGAGTACATGGGAGAGACGTGCTGAACTTGAGACTTGCTGGAACAGTAATTGCAGGTGTAGCCATGTCTTCCTGATCCTGGGATAACAGATAGTGATCTGACAGTACCCCAGTAGTGGCTACAGTGGTGTGATTCTCGAGCTGAAGACACAAAATCTATGTGAAATCCCCCTCCCTTGTGGCAGAGGTAACTGCTCTCCTGGTGGGCTATTTTTGGGGAATTGTTCTGAAAGTGGTTTCTGAAGGTTCAGTAGATAGCATGTCTTCCAGCTATTCTAATGATTTTTGTAAGTACCAGTTCCCTGAATAATTTCTTCTCCATGATACAATAATCATGGTTTCTTCTATCTGCTACTGAACCACGGATTAGGCAGGATTTGGTACCAGAAGTGCGTGCAGAGCATTAAGAAAGGATATCTGGGATCTGTTAGCTCGCTTGGTTGGAAGGGTGTGAGGTACTAGAAGTCCATAATAGTCACTGGGCAAGTGTTACCTACATTATGACCTGGGGTTATTTAGATTATGACCTGTGGTTAACTGAAATGAAGTGCCCAATGAAAGTGCAACATCAGTGGTCCACATGGCTGTTGTTATGACACAGTATGATGAGAATGGGAAATGTAAAGAATGTGGGGTGGGCTGACTGTGTATAACTCTAGCAAAGAGCATAATGAAAGAAAATTAAAGGTTTAAAGATTTAAAATCTTAGCTCAAAACATAGTCTGAGAGAACCAGAGTTTCTATAAGGGTTCTAACAAACCACTTATCTCTTGTACCTAGCTTGCTGGACTTCTTTATTAAAACAATCATACATAGAATCTAATTCTATGGATCCTTGGGTTACAATTTAGTGTGAATTCATGGTCTGAAAACAAAGGGACTGGTTGGAAAAGTGTGTGATCCAAGAATTAAAATGGTGACAAATATATATTTGACATTTGGAGGAATTATTCTGTATTTCCTGAGCCCAAAACTTCACTAAACCTTACATGTCTGCAGAAATGCCTTTCTTCGATTGTTGTACCTGTAGTTACCTTGTTTGAGGTAGTTGCCTTGAAAGATAACTATTCTTTCTTCCACCACTACCAACTTTCTTTAGTCTAAACCTATAGCATGAGTGAAATCCTAGTATGCTGAGGAAGAGGGGTGGGGACAGTTACAGAGTCAACCCATATAGAAATTCTAAATGCTTAAAGAATATAATATTTGGCTGTTTTAAAATTATACGAGCAAGAACCAGTGGAATTTGTGTGTGTATGTTTGTGTGTGTGTTCTGAAATTGCTAGACCAGGGAAGAAAGAGAGAAATAATTTATCAATGTGGGGGTGCTTATCAGCTTATCAGAGAGTCTGCATTTGATGTACTGGCTTAAAAAGTTGAGGAAGATTCTAATGGCTTGCTCACTTGGTTAACTAAATCCTGGTCTTAATGCTGGACTACATGGAATGAAGTTGAGATGCTAGAAATTCCTGGTGAAATGCAAAAGGAATCTGAAAGGTTATGGAGATAGGGATATTGGAGTGGCATTATCAAAGATGGTCGGCTCAACTACTCCCTAACTACTGGTCCCTGAGAAGACCCAGAAGACTCTTCTTTCATCAAAACACTAAATGCTACATTGACTCTCCTCTTTGGCCAGGACTGAAGGTGGCCAATGATAACATTGAAATGGTTTCTAAGATTTAATGAAAATAAAGAATTATCGGGGTGAAAGAGGCCAAGTAACAACTTAACCAGTACAGTCAAAGTGGGTAGTTATCATAATGGGTGATAAGGCTGAAATGGTTATAGAAAATGAGACCCACAGAGATCCTTGGAAGTGGTTAAAAATCATGGGCTCCTTAGGACTGTAATACCTGGGTGATACACTAAAGTCCTACTTAATCTATACAACCAGAGGAGCTTTGTTGTGATGAGAATAGTTCTGACTTAAGTTAGCACAATAGAAAATTATGGATCCCCACCCGATTTCCATGCCTAAGTTATAGCCCTGGAGCTTGGGTACACTCAGAGAGAAATCTTGCATCACTAGTAGATACTTGATTCTTTCTCCTACTCTTTCCCCAAAGGACCTGTGGTTATTTACCAGGATGACTGTATATTGGGCATAGTGAAGTACCCAGACCTTTCTGGGGATTGTTACATTCTAATTCTGGTAAAGAATACCACTGTGGTCCACTGACAAGTGATAAATAGAAATTCTATGCTGAGTTAGTGTCACAGGGGGCTCCGTGGTTCTGCAAACCAATTCTGAGCTTAATTTCCCCACCCCTGAGTGAAGAGTTGTAATAGTACACTCAGCAACTGTTAATTAACTCCCTGACATTTTCATAATGCTTTCATGGTAGCAAGACACCCCCCCCAATACAAACCTCCCCAAAAACCTAGTCCTTAACTCCCTAGCAAAGTGATAAGTAATAAGCCAGAGTAAAATCACATTCTTAGGGCAATCATAGAGAAAAGTATCACCACCAAATATTTGTGTTTTTTTATTTTTTTAAGATTTTATTTAATTATTTGACAGAGAGAGACAAAGCAAGAGAAGGAACACAAGCAGGGGGAGTGGGAGAGGGAGGAGCAGGCTTCCCACAGAGAAGGGAGTCCAATGCAGGGCTCGATCCCGGGACCCTGGGATCATGACCCGAGCCAAAGGCAGACGCTTAACGACGGAGCCACCCAGGCACCCCTCACCACCAAGTATTTGAAAGATACAAGGATAGTGCCTGTAATCATATCCTCCATGTAACTCACTTGTTTAATTTACGCACAAGCTATATGAATTCTACAAAAAGACAGAAGATTCTCAAAATCTTAGTTAGGTGATTACACAAATTGCTGTTGATTTTTCAAAGGTGATCTCATTACTGGAACAACTCAAGACAGCCCCTGACACCAGGTACACAGCTATTTATTGGCCAGATGTGTTTTTCACTGTATCCATAAACACAGAACTCCAGAAGGTATTTGATTTCACCTTCACCTGATAGAAAAGCATTACAATCTCTTGTCTCAGGGCAAGATCAACTCTCTGGTTCTGTGCCATGATACGTAATCCAGAGGTCCCTTGATCACGTCACCATACCCCAGGTTTTATGCCAAACAACTTTACTGATCTCATTCTCCAAGTATGTTCTGGTGATCAGAAAATAGGAGGTATACTAGGTGCCTTGGTAAGATAGACAGGTGACAGGAAGATAGATCCAGATAAAAATTCCACATATGTGAGAATATATGCATATATGTACTTATTATCCAAGTATTTATTTAATGTTGCTCCTCTTGGCTAGAATGAATGTTCCATAAGATCAGGGACTGTGTCTGCATTATTCACCACCATATTCTCAACACAGTCTTTGCACCTAAAATAAATGAGTATTAAATAGATAGGTGTGTTCTTTACAATACTCCCTTTTCGAAGAATGGTGAAACTTTTATTACACTATCTTCTTCCAGTAGAGATGAAGTTTTTAGTGCTAGGCATTATAATTCAGAAAGATTTTGAATTCTGCTAAAACAAAATTTGATGTGAAATTATTTGGAGGAGGAAGCATGGTTTGGAATAGGTAATAAACATTATTAATTTCCTCAATTCTCAGTGATTTGTATTTGAAAGAACTTTCATTTACAAAAAAGAATAATTACTCACTTTAAGAAATGTTAGGAAGATATTGGCCACATAGGGCAATTACGATATTCTATTATGTATTTGTTGTTTGCTTTTACCATTTAATATTGAGCAAACATTTTGTGAAATATGAAAATGGCACATATTTAATAAGAGGTCAAGGAAACAAAAGAAAGGAGTGAACAAAAATGAAACATCACTAAGACTTGATTTCATATCAGATTTTGTTTTAAAAAGGTGAGGTATATAATATTTGTTGCTTATCCAAATAAGAAGAATTGGTAAAGAATTTGGCTTTTTACTAAAAATTAAGTTGCATTGTTTTAAACTTCTAGAATAAAATATTGGAATGAGCAGAGACATCTTTCTAAATAACCAATATATTATGCCAACAGAGAAACATCTATACAGGAAACCAAGAATCTACATGTCATATTTTGCTAGTGCAAGGCAGACGAATTTTCTTTACCTACCCACCTCCCACCATCTGTCTAGTATCAGCCTACATGCCATTTCATAGACACCCCATCCCCACCACTTAGAGTTGGGCTGGACACTCTTCCTAAGCACTCTCATCTTGTCATATTCTATCGTACATTCTTCTGTAATGCTTAATGTTTGCAGTTTCATATTTTTCATCTGATGTCCAAATTGAAGAGAGGGGCTATATCTTGTTTCAGATAACATCCCCAACACTCAAACTGTGTCCAGGCAAAAAGCAGCCACCAATAAACATGAGTTGAATAAACAAGGAGACAAAACATGACACTTGACTTTCATCTCTACTGACCAGAACATCTTCTCAGATTTGAGGGAGAAGGATCTGGTTGCTCTGAGAAACAAGGGTGGAGGTGAGGATTGACCATGGGCTTAGAAGCCCCTCAACTGGGCTTGCTTTTTCTTCTAAGGATCAGCAGCATTTTGACCCATTCAGCTTTGGGGAAAAGCATAAATCATAAAAGAAATAATTTATAATCTGGACTTCATTAAAATTAAAATCTGCTCCAAAAGATAATAAATGAGAAGACAATCAATAGACTGGAATAAAATATTTTCAAAAGAGACATCTGATAAAGATCTGTTATCCAAATTGTACAAAGAAACTCTTTAAACTCAACAAAAAGAAAACAACCAGATTTAAAAATGGGCCAAAGACCTTAACAGACACATCATCAAAGAAATTACACACAGATGGCAAATAAGTATATGAAAAGAGGCCCCACATCCTATGTCATCAGGGAAATGGAAATTAAAACAACAAGATATTACTCCTTACCTATTAGAATGACCACAATTTGGAACACCGACAATACCAAATGCTGATGAGGATGTGAAGCAACAGGAACTCTGTCATTGCTGGTGGGAATGCAAAAGGTACAGCTACTTTCTTTCTTTTCTTTTTTTTTTAGATTTTATTTCTTTATTTGACAGAGAGAGAGCACAAGCAGGGGGAGAGGCAGAGGCCGAGGGAGAAGCAGACTCCCCGCTGAGCAGGGAGCCTGACATGGGGCTCAATCCCAGGACCCTGGAATCATGACCTGAGCTGAAGGCAGCTGCTTAACCGACTGAGTCACACAGGCGCCCTGGTACAGCTACTTTCGAAAGACAGTTTGGTAGTTTCTTACAAAACTTAACATACTCTTACCATCTGATCCAGAATTATGCTCCTTGGTATTTACCTAAAGGAGTTGAAAAATATGTCCACACAGAAAAGGTGAACATAAATGTTTATAGCAGCTTTATTCATGATTGCCAAAACTTGGACGTAACCAAGATGTCCTTCAGTAGGTAAATAGATAAACCATGGTGTATCCAGAAAATAGAATATTATTCGTACTAAAAACAAATGAGCTATCAAATCATGAAAAGACATAAAGGAATCTTAAATGAATATTATTAGTTGAAAGAAGCCAATCTGAGAAGGCTGTATACTGTCTGATTCCACCTATATAACATTCTAGAAAAGGCAAAAATATGGAGGTTGTAAAAGGATCAGTGGTTGCTGGGGATGGGGTGTGGGAAGGATGAATAGGCAGAGCACAGATTTTTAGGGTGGTGAAAACACTCTGTATAATATTATAATGATGGGTATATGTCATTATCCATATGTTTAAAGTCACAGAACATTCAACACCAAGAGTGAACCCTAAGGTAAACTATGAACTTCAGGTGATTATGATGTGTCAATGTTGGTTCATCAATTTGTAACAAATGTACCATGCATATTTTCTGACCACAACACTATGAAGCTTCAAGTCAACCACAAGAAAAAATTTGGAAAACCACAAATACATGGAGGTTAAAGAATATCCTACTAAAGAATGAGTGGGTTAACCAGGAAATTAAAGAAGAAATAAGAAAATGCATGGAAACAAATGAAAATGAAAACAGGATGGTCCAAAACCTTTGGGATGAAGCAATAGCAGTCACAAGAAGGAAGTATATAGCAATACCAGCCTACCTCAAGAAGCAAGAAACATCTCAAATACACAATCTAATCTTACACCTAAAGGAGCTAGAAAAAGAACAGCAAATGAAGCCTAAATCCAGCAGAAGAAGGGAAATAATGAAGATAAGAGCAGAAATAAATGATATAGAAACAAACAAACAAAAAAACCCCAGTAGAACAGATCAATGAAACCAGGAGCTGGTTCTTTGAAAGAATTAAGAAAATTGATAAACCCCTAGCCAGACTTATCAAAAAGAAAAGAGAGAGGAATCAAATAAATAAAATCATGAACATGAGAGGAAGGATCACAACCAACACCACAGAAATACAAACAATTATAAGAGATTATTATGAAAAATTATATGCCAACAAATTAGGCAATCTGGAAGAAATGTATAAATTCCTAGAAACATATAAACTACCAAAAACTGAAACAGGAAGAAACAGAAAATTGGAACAAATCGATAACCAGCAAAGAAATTGAGTCACTAATCAAAAATCTCCCAACAAACAAAAGTCCAGGGTCAGATGGCTTCCCAGGGGAATTCTACCAAACATTGATCTCAACTTCTGATTCACTGGAGTCATTATTATATCTCCTGGCAAAAATATTCTGCCCTTCAGAACAAAGATCTCCAAATCAACAGAACTGAAAATTGCAAGGATGGCTTCTTTGGTTGTGAAATGAATTCTTTGACCAGGTGCAACATTGTACAGAATACCATGATAGTGAATAAAACATTCTGAAAGTTCCCCCCCCCAAAAAATAAGGAAAATTAATACCTATTCATCTCAAACTATTACAAAAAATAGAAATGGAAGGAAAAATTCCAAAGGCATTCTATGAGACCAGCATTACCTTGATTCCAAAACCAGACAAAGACCCCACTAAAAACAATTACACCAATATCCCTGATGAACATGAAGGCAAAAATTCTCAACAAAATACTAGCAAATAGAATCCAGCAGCACATGAAAAGAATTATTCACCATGATCAAGTGGGATTTATTCATGGATTGCAAGGGTGGTTCAATGTTTGCAAATCAATCAACGTGAAATACCACATTAATAAAAGAAAGGATAAGAACCATGTGATCCTCTCAATAGATGCAGAAAAAGCATTTGACAAAGTACAGCATCCATTCTTGATAAAAACCCTCAACAAAGTAGGGGTAGAGGGAACATACTGAGCATCACAAATGTACCGCTCCAGTGGGGGATGTTGATAATGGGGAGGCTATGCATCTATGTATACAGACAGGAATTATATGAGAAACCTCTGTACCTTCCTCTCAAGCCTAAAACTGCTCTAAAAAACATAGTCTTAAAAATCTTTTGTCTTTTAAATTTTTTCTATTTTCTATTTCATTGATTTCTGCCATTATCCTTATTATTCCTTTCTTTCTAATTACTTTGAGCTTAATTATGTTCCTGGCTTAAGATGGTAATTTAGACAATTGATTTTGAAGATTTCTTCTTTTCCAGTACAGGCATTCTAAAGCTATGTTTTCCACTAAGCACAGCTTTAGCTGTATCACGTATGTTTTGATATGTGTTTTCATTATTATTGAGTTTAAAATATTTTTAAATTTCTCAATTTCTTCGAGCCATTGGCTATCCAGAGTGTGTTGTTCATGTTCCAAATATTTGTAACTTTTTAAAGGTGTCTTCTTGTTAATGATTTCTAATTTAATTTATTTTATATTTTTGAGATATTGTATATGCCAGTGTATTGACTGTTGTGGTGAATGTCTCATGTACACCTGAAAAGTATGTGTATTCTGCAAGTTTTTGGTGTACTGGTCTATAAATACTAATTATGTGGAGTTGGTTAATAGTGATGAGATATTCTGTATCCTTAAAAACGCTTTGTCTACAATTACTGAGAATGGAGTGTTAAATTTTCCTGTTACGCTATGAGTATCTTTCTCAAGTTGTGAAGGGTTTGTTCCATCAACTGTGAATCTCTATTATTATCTATACATATTTAGGATTGCTATGTTTTACTAATAAATTGCCCCTTTCATTATCAAGTAATGATTTTCTTTACCTCTGTTTCATATTAACATTATTATCTATTAATATGTAATATTTCTAATAAAATATTGTTAGAATAATACCAGCTTTCTTATCTCTACTGCTTATATAACAGGTCTTTCTTCATTCTTTTGCTTTTACTCTATTTGTGTCTTTGTATTTAATATACATATTTTGTAGACAACTTGGAGTTGGGTCTTGCTTTTTTGTAATTTTGAGTGTCAGTTTCATTTGCATTCAATATAATTATTGGTATAGTTTGGCTCAAGCCCGCCATCTTCCTATTTGTTTTCCATTTGTGATTTTGTGGGGTTTTTTTCCTCTGGTGTTCCTTTTCTTGTCTTTTTGGGGGTTAACCAAATATTTTCTAATATATCATTTATTTCCTCTACTGATTTCTTATCTATATTTCTTCTTTATTTTTAAGTGGTTGCTATAGCACTATATCCCTTTTATTAATTTATTGTATTTTAAGTGATTACTCTAAATAATAAAATGCATCCCTGACCTATCAGAAACTAATTCGAATTAATATTGTACCATTTCACATTATACTGGATTATTTTACACTTCTACTTCCTATTTCAAACTTTTCACTTTCACCTGATATTTCCCACTTCACAAATGTAATAACCTTAGAACAATGTAACTTAATTTTCTTGCCAATCACCTGTACTTCCTGTTATTGTGTAATGTCTTTGGCTTCTACATATGTTATAAACTTCATCTTACAAGGTTACTGTTTTGATTTCAACAAAAAAAGTCAATTGTCTTTTAAGGAAAAATGAGGAGACAAAACTCAGCCTTTTACATTTGCCTATTTACCATTATTTTCTGTAGCTCCAACTTTCTATTGACATCATTTTCTTTTAGCCTAAAAGACATCCATTCCCATAGTACATTTCTATCTACAAGATTTTCTGTCAAATTCCCCAAAATGACATTATAATTTTGGTCCAGCTTGCCATTGTTAGGTCAATTGTTTTTCTAATTTCATATCAGCTTATGGATTAGCTACCATTTGGTTATAGAATCCACACTTAACCTAATCAGCTGTAGATGAACTTTGAGGATGAGTTACATAGGACCAAATATTGCTAACTAGAGCTACCTCTTCAACAGAGTCTGTGGTTACAATAGTTTAATTTGGAATAATATTAATGCCAGCTACCACTTACTGAAAGTTTATGAGGCTCCAGTCTAGTTTGATGGTTACCAGAAATTATTTCATCTAATCCTTAGAGTTACGTTAGGAGGTAGTTATTTTTATGTCTCAAATATGTTAAATAAATTTTCTAAAGTCACAAAATCATTTGTTGTAGAACTGTAATTCAAAGTCTAAGCTGCATGACCTCAAAGACTATGCATATCTTTAAAAGCCATGATGCTGTGCTGTTTCCTATAAGACTAACTGGTTGCTAATAATACCCAAATGATCTATTTGAAGATGTGCTATAGAACAAAAGAATGATGAGTAGAAAACAATTCTTCAAGAATGATGAAATTTTAGTTGGAAGGTGTTGGCATTAAAACCTCTTAGACATATAGAGCTAACTCTAGGTAGTTGTCTTACATATGGTTACAAAGTTAATTATAAATGTGTTTTTTACCAGAAAGATACTATGAGCACCAGTGTTGTATGGAAGTGTTGAATCACTGTATCGCACACCTGAAACTAATATTACACTGTATATAAACTAACTGGAATTTACATAAAAACTTAAAAAAATATGTGGTAGAAATATTAACAGTGATCACAGTTATATAAATGTTCTATTTTCCATGAAAAAGTTCTTAGAAAATTTAGTCTTTTAAATAGATAACAGAAGGAATGAAAGAATAATAAACCAGAATTCAGCTGAATTCAGAGTTCATTTTTGGATGGTGAAATTATATCTTATTTATTTATTTCATTATGCTTTTCTGTATTTTTCAATACAATCCAAAAGAGAGATAAACTTTATCATAAAATTATATTTCCCCTTTGATGTTATGAAAGGCTCCAAACACTTGAAACGTGTAGCAGCTATGATTTTTTATTCCAAAAATACATCTGTGCAGGAGATTTTCCCTTTGAGTCTACCTAATCCAACCAAAGCCCCCATCCTGCCGGGCTGGTGGCATATGTAGCCTTAGATACTCCTGGAACTCTCCCTCAAATGAGTCCTACAAAGGCCCTGGATGTTGTATGAACAGTACAACATCTGAAGGCCCCATCTTTCATTGATCCACACTGATTACTGCTCAAATGGCCAGTGTCCAGGAAGACCTGGATTTTTGAAAGCCAACAGATCTCTCACTATCTTCTCACCCAGCATGCAGGAAACTGCCATTTTCTTGAGGTCCTGCTATTTGTAAGATTTGCGGCCCTCTTCTACTTCCTAGGCTCGAGTAAATCATCTCTCTGTTATTTCTCTCAAGTCCCTCAAAGCACTTACCTCTCTTCCCTTTCCCCAGTGGGATAAATATCTTTTCAGTAAGGCTTTCACAGAAGGTAGGGAGAGATCTTGTCTTTGGGCATTAAAAAACAAAACAAAACAAAACCTCCATTTGTTCTTTATGATGAGTAGACAGCCAAGGATTTCTGGCAGTCAGTGCTGAGCAAAGCTTCAGCTAGGTGCTGGAGTTGAAAGGAAGTCACAACCCAGCTGGGAAGATAGGACACCCATATGGAGAAATAATCAGCCAGAGAGAGCCAATGATAAATATTAAGTATAAATCAGTTGGTGTTAGTTTTATTATCATCTCTTCCCAGTGTCTTTAAATCTTTTCTACATATTTTTACTTCCCTTTCCTTTATCTGTGTTTTTTTTTTTTTCATATGTCCTTAATCAGTATCCTCAGTCCTTTCCTCCAAATGGAAGCAGACAGATTTCTTCCTTCCTACACAGATTACTCAGTGGGTATGTCAGAGAATTTTTGTTTTTCTCACAAAGCAAATTAGAAATTTGAAATGTCAGGTAGACAGATGTGTGAAAAGTTCTTGTCAGGTACAGGAAGAAAGATGATTCAACATCTATACATACAGAAAACACAACAGCATTCAGTGTTATTATGTTTTGGAAAGTATAAATCTCATAAATTATTTCAACAAAATCTCTGCCGTATGGAAAGTTTCTCAAGAAACACCACCTTGTTTAAAAATCAAAGTGATACTACAACACAACTAACTAGCTCTCTCATTTCATCCCCTGAGTTATCAATTTATGAAACTTTTTATGGAACATTTCTTTCTTCTCTAAATATGCCTTCATTAATGAAAGAAACCTAAGCTTTTCTTAAATAAGCTAGTTTATCCAATACAGTATAATCTCATTTAGCTTTCCTGATCACCTCAGTGTCTGTCTTTTTAATCCATCAGAGAGAAAAAAAAAAAAAAAAAAAAAAAAAAAACCATAGAGGAAGACAAAGAATAAGAGAATATCTGATTATTTACAATTTTCTAATATCAGAAGATTGGAATGAAACTCTCCCTCCAACATTTCCCCATGCTCACCTTTCTTCTGACTGTTACCATTTTGAAGCAGACATTGATTCTTAAAATTTCCTATTTTCAGGATCTCAGGAACACATGGATAGTGTATACTAATGCATATTGCATTATGCATTATTTTTCTGAGTTGGAAGAAGCTTTCTTCTTGGATATCACAGTTTTAGCATTAAGACTTGGGTTCCAATCCTCACTTGCGTTCCTAGACAAGTAGTGTCAGAGATGTGACAACTACTCTGTGTTTCGGTTTCCTCATTAGTAAGATGAGGGAGAGACTAGAATCAAGCTCCTAGGACTGTTGGGAAGCATACAAGAGCTACTCAAATAGTCACAAAGACTGTAACATAGAAAGTAAATATTTGAATTATAAATGCTTTTTTCAATATAAAGTAAAAGAGAAACTAACTTATGAGTTCTATCCAGAGGTTTGGGATTTGTCTGCGTATTTTTCCTCTCTTTGGATATATATTAGATGCCACTAGACAGAACCTGAAGAGTTCTGAGGAGAGCCTTCTAAAACGAGTATAATTCTTCTAAGTGCTCTCTGCCAAACATGTGATTTGCTTCTACCATTTCTTGACTTTGATGTCTGTTCATAACCTAACTGTAATATCATTTGGTGTTTTCCACCTCAATTCCAAATTATCAGTTGCCCTTCACTACCTTCTATTTTCTCCTGCTGACTTTGCCATGTGCTTGCCCACAACAACTGGCTTTGTTCTTCTTGCCTCTGGAAATTACCCTGGCAGTGATGTCTGGCAGAGTTCAGGACCGTGCTCTCCAAAGGAGCATAGTAAGTAATTTAAAAGCTATTTTGGAGTCAGAGCCAAGGTAAAAAGTGTTAGTGAGACGATAATATTAAAGGCTAGTACTTTATAACTCAGTATTTGTTTACTTATTAGATTCTTTTAGCTCTTTTCCTCAAAAGAGAGCAAGTTTCTGAAACTTCTTCAATCCTAAAATGAAAGATAAACCTTACTTAAATTTTAAAAGACAGAAGAGCCTTAAAAGTGGTATCAAAGATAGTGTTTGTGGCTCACTGCATTTGTGTGTTTTTTTTTTTTTTTTTACTCTTTCAATTTTAAGTAAGCGTTTAATGAAGGAAATGCATTAGATGCTGTGTGGATACAAAGCTGAATCAGATGTAGACTATGTATTAAGAAGCATTACATATTGAATAAAGGGCAAAAGTGCTGGAAAATAAATAAAAAGTAAAATGTTAGTGGAATACATCTCATGGAAATTTAAAGGAAAGGGAGATTATTTCTAGCTGGGGAAATCAAGAAAGCTTTTTGTGGAGGGAGTAGTCCTTTTCCTCTTTCATTATTAATTGGTATTTTGTTGTGCAAAAAGATTCAGCAGCGGCTAAGAAAGAAATAATGAAATGCCAAAGGATAAGCACAAGGAAGCTTATTTAATGAAATAAAACTTTTACTTCCAAAGTTTAGCAGTAGAAAGGTGAGCGTGGTAACAGTCAGAGGCTCAACTGTAATTTAAGAAAGGCAATGCCTTGGGTCATATAACTGTAAAGCTCAGAGGGACATTAATTTTATGCATAACTGGATCCAAACAACCACATCAGGCTCACCAGTCACTGTCTATCTCAGCCTGATGACTGTACTTTCTTTTGTATTAGTTTATATTAGTTTTATAATCAGGAAAACTCTATAGAGTGGCCATATTGGCGGCTTATTCTAGGCTATAAGCAGCCAGGTAATCTGCTACAATGGAAAAAGATGTTGGGGCTGATTTTGGGGTTCTGTTTGGCCAAATTTGGGTTTCATGCCTGTCCCTAAGCCAATTATTGAGGCTAGCAGAAAGTGATGCTTTGATTGACCAAGTCTATATTATGTAGGAACCTGCAGAGCTTCAGACTGGGTCCGTCCAAGGTAACCCCACAGTCTGAGAATGGGGAGAGGTGGTTCATTCAGAAAAACCATGGTGATATGACGAGCAGAAGGATGACTGAATGTTGGGGCAGCGAGAACTCACAATATTCCATGACCAAGGGGAAATTCTATGTCATGGGGGAAGAGTGGCTGACGAAGCAACACTAACCTCCTCCCTGGTCATTGCCATCTTTCTGGCACCACACTGTTCCTTCCTTAACACTCTGGCTCAAGTATATTTCTTCAAAAAGCAAACAAATGTCAGCTGGGTCCCTCTGGCACAGCTGAAGTCCACTGGATCTTTAAAAAACACTAAGAAAAGGAAAGGAAATAAATCCTATTAAAAGATAAGTGGAGATATATTAACATTTTTAAGAGTTTATTTTGAGCAAAGCTTAATTCCAATTGGGCAGCGTCAAACCGGAAGCGGTGAGGAGCGCTCCACCGAGAGGAGTGAGAAAAGGCAAACCGAGCAGGTGCAGGAACAAAGGAAATGATTTGATTGGCTGTAGCTTAAAGTCTAGTTTGCTGTTTGTGACTAGTTTTGATTTCATAACCACGAGGCATTTACAAGCCGAGGTTTGGGTTTGCTTATATAGGCTGCCGCTGCATTACAGCTACCTCGGTCTGATGGCCTCTTTGTTTAACTCAATGAACAATACACAGGGATACAAATATTACTATTATAAAATAAAGATTTCTTTTTGAAAAAAATTTAGCGTTAAGGGAAAATATTGGTTGCCAGCATCTTTTTCCTGCTTCCTTCTCTCCTGATAATGCTGAGATTTTTGTCCCCATGCTTTTATCTCTCCCATAGTGTCCAAGTACTTCAAAGGAAGCTGAATGCTTCCTTGGCAACAAAGGAGCTGATAATAAAAGTCCTCATGACAAGCCATGAGATCCATTGGAAAAAAAAAAAAAGAGATGTAATGAAAGGTCTCCTGGGGTTTTCTGTAAAGATATTTCCCTCTTTTTAAGGGTAAGCCTCCAGAGGAAAGATTGCTTCTTTTTAGGGCATGGTGTGTAGACATTAAAACTTACTTTCATTACTGTTACTTTGCTACCAAAAAGGAAACCTCCTTTTCCCTCTTTCTTCCTTTTCCTTCTCCCGCACTGCTTCTGCTTCCTCTTTTCCCCTTCTATTCCTTCTCCTTCTTTTCTCTCTTTTGCTTTCTCTCTCTCTCTCCTTTTTTTTTTTTTTTAAAGATTCATCCATTTATTTTAGAGAGAGGGGTGGGGACCCGGACCAGAGAGAGAGAAAGTCCCAAGCAGCTTCCATGCTGAGCACAGAGCGGATGTGGGGCTCAATCCCAGGATCCTGAGATCACGACTTGAGCAGAAACCCAGTCAGATGCTTAACTGACTGTGCCACCCAGGTGCACCCTGCTTTTCCTCTTTATAGAACAATAACAAAACCAATGCAGAATTATATCTAAAAAATACTAGTTTTGATGCAAAGCGATGGGATTATTTAGTTTGAGTGCAACCTCAGAAAGAAGCAGTGTCAAAGTGTGCAACACTACAAAAACAAAACAACAAAAAAACATTGATTGTGTTTATTCCCCAGATTGCTATGCCACTTGGTTTCTTCTCTAGAGCTCAATTCAAGGTGATCTGATTGTTTCATGACCCATAAGATTTGGGCTCTTTATTCACAAACATCTTCAAATAACATTGGTTAAAACATTTATCATGGACCCATTCCTCTCTGCAAGTCTTTCTCCCTTCAACTAAATTGCCCAGTTGCCCAAATTTAAATACAAATAATCATTGACCTTTTCATAAATACTTTCACAACAGGCGTTCCTTGGGGCCATGATCTGAAAGATAGCATATCTTCCCTTGGCTTTCTTTTTTGTTAGATTCACTGTTGGCAGCAAAATGTCAATTTCTGCATCTGTTTGTATGTTCCGGGCCTGACTGACATCATGGAAGAGGAGAGTGGAACAGAGTGTGAAAGTTCAGGTCAAACTTTATCTTGCTTTGTACTGAGGAAGGCGTTGGACAGCTGCAGTGCTTGCTTGCTCATTCTGCTCAGATGATACTGGTTGTGATACGTGTTTTCACACTCATGTGAAAATTTGTCAAAAGCTTGATGAGAATAAATAGAATCTGAGAAAACAGACACTTGGAAAGAAAATACTCCTTTACGCCATGGGTCACTCTTTGCATATAAGAAAATTACACAGTATGAAACCCTATTATGTCTGTGTGAAAAGATATGTGGGACATCCATCAAACCCATAGCATAGCTTAATAATGACAGTGGAGTTTTTAATAATGAGTCAAGCTAAGCCCAATTAGAATAATGGTGCATTCTTTCACATTTTGGGGACTTTTTTCTTTCTAAAAAGTATAAATAGTTTTGGCACATAAAATCATGCAAGTATTTGAGCCATAATGGGTTTTAAATGAAGTTTGTGTTATTGTTGTTTTAACCCTTTATTATCCTTATTATGATTTTTTGCTTGTTTTGGTTGTTCATGTTGTAGACCTCAAATTAAACTCTGTGATGGTTAATTTTTTGTGTCAATTTGAGTGAGTCATGGTGTGCCTAGATAAAACCTTGTTCAGAGTGTCTGTGAGGTGTTTCTGGATGAGATTAGCATTTCAGATCCCTGGACTCAGTAAAGTAGCCTGCCCCCCCACCCCAATGTGGGTGGGAGTTCTCCGATTCACTGAGGGCTTGAACACAACAAAAACAGAGGAAGATGAACTTGGCCCTTTTTTCCTGCCTCAGTGTTTGAGCTGGGACATCTCATCTCATCTCCTGCTCTCAGACTGGGAGTTATTTCATTGACTGCTCTGGTTCTCAGGTCTTTGGACTTAGACTGAATTATACCCCTGGCTTCCCTGGGGATCCAGCCTGCAGATGGCAGATCATGAGGCTTCTCAGCCTTCCTAACTGCATGAGCTACTTTCTCATTCTCCCCCCCACTCTCCTCCCTCCCCCTCCCTTTTCCCTCCCCCTCTATTCCCTTCCACCTTCCTCTCCCTCCTCTCACTTTCTCTCTGTTTCTCTGGACAACCCTGACTAATATGAAACCTCTGTAACAATTTCCTATAAAGTTTGTTCCCTGGACTCTGAGGTCTGAAGGAAACTACAACATTCTCTTTGGAAAAGAAAAGGTTTTTGTTGTTTAATAAGTTAGGAAACACCAGGCATCACAAGACAGACTTCTTCACTTCAGCATCTTTTGGAGCCTCTACTAAGCTAACAGTGCCTGGGGACTCTCATAGAGGGCGGATCTAATGTGCAGCATTCCCCTGGCTTTCTTTATCACCGAAGTTTGAGTAACGCACTTCTTACAGCAGCACTCTTCCTTAGAACACACTTTGGAAAAAGGCCACTGTAAGGCCTTCAGGAAGTGGGTAGAGCAGGACTTATGGTGACATGCTTGTTTTCATTTTGCTTCAGGCATTTGGATTCTCCAGTAAGTAGATAAATTCTGCAGCTCTAAATTCATCTGCTCTATTTTCTTGTTTACTGCCAGCACGGAGTTCCATATAAAAAAGTCATTACCAAAATGTCATACTCTAATAGCTTAGAGCAGTTCAGAAAAAGTCTTGTAAAACTATACACATTTTTAAAAGTTTGAAGTAAACAAGAAATATTTAAAGAGAAATAAAAGTTTCAGAAACATGTAATTCTATCCTGAAACCAATATGACACTATATGTTAACTAACTAGAATTTAAATAAAAACTTGAAACAAAAACAAATATAAATATATATAAAATTTAAACACCATATACTTTAATTATGTGCAAGTTATTTGAGATCATGAAGGTAATATCTACAGTAACATCATGATCTCTGAAGTATGTTCTGAAGAATTTCACAATGACTTATACAAAGAGCAGAAATGACAGCTCTTCAATTTTTATTCTCACTAACAATGAATGTAGAGAGCGATTGAATTGATATTTTCAACTTCTAATGATTTTTTAAATAAGTCAAATAAAAATTCTGCATTTTCACAGTGAAACTCAGAAAGAATACTTACCCAGATAATTTTTTGAGTTATATTTTCTCCTTACTGAGAATTCCCTGTAAATGATTTTAAGCATCTTTGCAAATATTAACCTTGCTGCCTGATAGTTGTACTTTCTTGGAATTTTACTTTATGTTTCATTTATCCATATGTTTATTATTCGAATGTAATGACATATAATATGAATGAAAATTTTATTAGTGTACCTCCTTGTGAGTTCAAAAATAATCATTTTTATCAGCTAGTGCTAGCATAATTTCCTCTTCCTCCTGTGAGCTGAGAATATCTGACCTATAGAACAGGAACTTAAAATCTTTTTGTGGCCTTACTGCTACATTAAAAAAAATTTAATAAATACAAAATTATACATTTAAAAAGCTTTATAACATTCATAAAAAATAAATAAATAAAAAGCTTCAAGTCAATTGATGGTTATATGAACAACAAGAGAAAATCCCAAACTGTACTTATCCTTAACATCCCAGTCTTCAGTGAGTCCCTCCCTTGGTTCACAGCAGCCTGAGAGGCAGAGAACGTTGCCCATCCCGTCCAGCCTGCCAACCAGCTCCTTGGCATACCACTGATAGATCACTCCTCTCTGCCTTCCCTTCCCTGGGATCTCACTATGGGAACCTCTTCCTGATACATAGATATTCACAGGCAGCTCTATCAGTTGGCTCATGGTCTTAGCAATTGTTCTGTTTCTAGGATTACTGTATTATCTGCTGATCATGTAATCTTACTCTCAGCAGAAATGAGATGAAAAGTCACAGCTTTTCTCTCTAGATTACTATTTCACTTATAAATTTAGGCTCTATTTCCTCCCTTTTTATTTCCTTCCTCTCCACCCATTCACCTCCTCCCCATCCCCCATGATATAGTCATTTCTGTTCTTTGGTTCTTCAAAGGTATGACGGGTTAGTAGACAGAGCAGCCTTGGAATCAGATAGGTCTGGACTTGAGTTCCAGTTACAACTCTTATTAGCTAGTTGGTCTTCAAAAATAACAGACTTGGTTCCTTCTATGGCAGAATAATAACGATAATACAAATTTCATAAGGTTGTTGGGAATATCAGGTGAGATAAATATCATTAAAAAACTGGCACATAATTGATATTCAATACATATCAAGCCCCCATACAAAATTTTCTCTTTCTGTGCAAACTCCACACACTTTTCTGTAATTATCTTCTACTTCTAGTGAAAACAGCAGAGTCAAAACTATTTGCTAGTCATTGCATTGGACTCTTCAGTGCAATAAAATAATTAGGAGTTAATTTATTTAGCAAGTATTTAACGTACAATCCTTGTGCATTGCACTGCACTGGGGAGAGTATAAAGAAATTTAAGAAACAGCCTCTACTTCTAGAAGAAGTACTACATCTATTTGGTTAGATAAGAAATGAAACAGCAAAATATAAATTCAAAGTTATATATAATAATTGCAAAAATGAGTGCTGTGAAGTTTTTGTTGTTGTTAAACTAGAGATCCCAGTGTAGGAATATTTGGAGAAGGCCTTTTAGAACTAGCTGAAATCTAACCACCTACAAAAGGACGTTTATGATAAAATGATTCCACAAGACTATTTCTGTTTCTACCTTGATGTTTTGAAGTATTTCATTTTGATATTCTGAATATTTTCTTTAATTCCTCTTGTGACAAAGTCAAAGGATTGCTTCACAGATGGTTTTTAATTCTATGGGAAAATAACCACCACTTTAAAATAAGAAATTATTTTAGAAATTGTTTAAGTTATAGAAAAGGCAAGAGGCTATTGTAGTTAGACATATAATAGGTTTTTAATAACATTTTTGGGATAACTATTTTGTAATGAAGTTATTTAATATTATAAGCTAGAAAGTATCATGTTTTAATGATATAACTGTAATTCCTCTTTGATGTATGAATTTGTCCACTCAGTAGATACTAGTAAGTGTCTTTCATAAACTAGAGGTAGCCCCTGCCCTCCTGAAGCTTATGGTTTAGTGAGGGAGATAGGGATATACCTGCAAATATATAATGAAATAAATAATCACAAATTTTGATAAATGATAATAGGGGACAAGAATAAGTACTTCATGAGAGACAGTAAAAAGAGGGACTAAACTTAGATTTGGGAAAGTATCACAGAAGGCCACTCAGGAGAAGTGACTGGTACACTAAACCGAAAGAACGAGCAGGGGTGAGCTAGTGAAGAGTAGAGGGCAGGAATTCCAGGCACAAGGAACAGCATATGCAAAGGTGCTGAAGTTAGAAAAATCTCAGAACAATGACTGAAGACACTTAAAAAGGTGACTTAGCTAATACACAAAGAGCAGGGAGGAGGGGTATGAGATGACACTGAGGAGGGTCTAGGAGTCCCTGGCAAGGAGTTTGGGTTTTATTCAAGTAAAAGAAGAAGCCACTGAAAGTTAATAGTTATTTTTATATAGTGATTGTTATATAATAACATGTAATAAATATAATATAGTAGCATACTGTCTGGTTCTTAGCAAGTGCAAATAAGTGGTGCTTCATTATTATACCATTATCAACAGAGTAATGGATTAAAATTGATTAAAGTGGATTAAATCTGAGAGGTCAACTCCAAGGAATTTCTTAGAATTTTGTATTGCTATTCCTGAGCCTCTCAATTCTATATGTTAATGTGACAGATTATGACCTAGTTAAAACTGAACCTTAAGGAACTAGTTCTTAAAGATTCCAGCATCCTCAAACCTCAATGCCATAAAGATGCCAGGATTCTTCAATAAGTCAGGATATTAAATTTTTCAATGGTAATCTCAACTCTTAAATTACATGGAGAGTATGTTGCTTAGAATTCAAAAAGTTAAGTACTGTTATTATCAACTATATATATATATATATATATATATATATATTTAAACACATACTATGACTTAGGTACTTGAGCTATAAAAGTATATAAGAAACAGTCCTGGAGGAATCTGGAATCTGAAGGATCAAGTTTAAAATGCACAGGAAAAGATAGGAACAGATTGGCATACTGCAGGAATTCAGACAGAGAGGTACCACCAAGAATGGAAACAGTCTGAGATTTCTTTCTGGCAGGTATATGAGCTTAGAACTGAAGAGAGACCAAGTCTTCCAAACTATACAAGGGAATGTCCCTAAATATATGTGATGTTATTTCACTGTAAGATATTAAAAATATTGGTGCCAAATGCATTATTCAGAGAAATGAGGCTCCTTCCTACACTTTTCACCCATGAGAAAAATCTAAATTTGGAGAAATTCACCCAGATCTGATTAATTAACTCAACAGAAATTCCACACTTTTAGTAGAAGCAGCAGCAAACATGAGAAGACCTATTTTAGGTGCAATTTTAGCATTAATAAAGGCAGAGTCTTCCAAAAATGACTTTTCAAAAAGGGTACAGCAATGATAATACTTCATCAAATACTAGTGTGAAACTAGCTGAAATCTAACCACCTACAAAAGGATGTTTATGATAAAATGAATTTATAGCCACAGAATCATTTTACAGGTTTGATTTTGCTTCAGTTTTGTACAATTTGGGTTAAATTCAATGGAGCTTTTCTCTTAATTTCCTAGATAGTAAATTCATAAATTGATGTTACTTCAGAATTTTAATTTTTGACTTACGTTTTGAGTTTGCTTCATCTAAATGAGTATACCTTCATTTTAATTTTTGCAAGATTACTTCAAGTTTCAAGAGGAGTTATGTTATTCCAGCTCTGGGGACCAAAGTGACATCCCCTTTATTCATTCCCTGACAGAATTTGCTCAGACAAATCTGGGCAGAGAATATTGTCTGTTTACCAGAGAAAGTATAAAATAGACTATGGGAAACATTTTTTAAAAGATTTTACTTATGTATGTATGTATGTATGTATGTATTTAGTTAGTTTAGTGAGAGAGAGACAGAGAGAGAGACAGAGAACACAAGCTGGGGGAGGAGCAGAGGGAGAGGGACAAGCAGACTCCGTGCTGAGTGCAGAGCCCAATGGGGGGCTCAATTTCAAGACCCTGAGATAGTGACTCGAGCCTAATCAAGAGCCCAACACTCAATCAACTGAGCCATCCAGGTGCCCCAACTATGGGAAACATTTAATTGACTATTTAAGAAACAGACTCAGAGCTAATAAGAGTCAACTTATTGTCATTCCGTATTAGAAATTAATAGACAATTTTTTTTTAAATATTTTATTTATTTATTTGAGAGAGAGAGTGAGAGCACAAGAGGGGGGAGCGGGAGAGGGAGAAGCAGACTCCCTGCTGAGCAGGTAGCCCAATGTGGGACTCGATCCCGGGACTCCAGGATCATGACCTGAGCCGAAGGCAGTCGCCTAACTGACTGAGCCACCCAGGCACCCTAATAGACAATTTTTAAGAGGTTTTCAGGTTTATATAGAAATTTAGCAAAAAGTACAGAGAGTTCCCATATGGCTATTCATCCTTCCCCTCTTAGGCACAGTTTCCTCTATTATTAACTACTTCCATCACTGTGGTGCATTTGTTAAAATTGATGAGCCAGGTGGCGCCTGGGTGGCTCAGTCGTTAAGCGTCTGCCTTCGGCTCAGGTCATGATCCCGGGTCCTGGGATCGAGCCCCGCATCGGGCTCCCTGCTCCGTGGGGAGCCTGCTTCTTCCTCTCCCACTCCCCCTGCTTGTGTTCCCTCTCTCGCTGTGTCTCTCTCTGTCAAATAAATAAATAAAATCTTTAAAAAAAAAAAAAAATTGATGAGCCAGTATTGTTACATTATTATTAACTGAAGTCCATAGTTTATGCAGTGTAAATGATGGGTTTTGGCAAATGTATGACAACTATCCCCTATTATGGTATCAAACAGAATAGTTTCACGGCTCTAAGCATCCCCTGTGCTCCACCTATTCATCCTTCCCTCCTTCCTTCAAACTCCTGAAAGTTGCTAATCTTTTTACTGTTTCCATAGTTTTGACCTTTCCAGAATATCACGCAGTTGGCATTATATAGCATATAGTCTTTTCAGATTGGTTTTTTTCACTTAGCAATGTGCATCTAAGTTTCCTCCATATCTTTTCCTGGCTTGATAGCTTAGTTCTTTATATGGCTAAAGAATATTCCAATATGAATGTCCTGCAGTTTGTTCAACCATTTGCCTACTGAAGGACATCTTAATTCTTCCAAGTTTTAGCAAATGTGAATAAAGCTGCTATAAACATTTGTGTCCAGGTTTTTGTGGATACACACACATGCACACACACACACACAAAACAGTGCCTGACACAGCAGGTTCTCAAATATGGCTAGCTCTTATTGCAATTCAACTCACAACCAATTATTTCACACACACATTATCAAGAAAATGTGTAAGGGAACCATTATCTGGAACCAAATGAACTTGGGGATTGGGCAGAGATTGTTACATCCTCAAGAAAATTACTTTACTCTTCCTCCTAGGAACACACCAAATCTTTGTTTTGCAGTCTCCTTTGCAATCAGGTATGTACAGATGCCTGGATTTTAGCCAATGGAATGTGGGCAGAATTGATGAGTGAGGCTTGCTCCATAAAAACCTCCATGGGTTTCCCCCACTCCCCAGTCTTCTTTTTATCACTGAGATGACAAACACCCAAGTAATCTTGAAACTCTTGGAGATGGCAGGGCAGCCATCAGCCTGAGCACCAGATAACTGTGTGTAGAGATCATCCCACCAATCAGAACACTCGAGTCAGGCTGTTATGTGAGCAACAAAGGAGCTTCTATTGTATTTGACCTAATACAAATTTGGGGGACAAATTTGTTATAGCAACTTATATCACTCCAATAGTTAATTGCATTATCACCACCAAGAAAAATCTGTTGTGATTTTATAAAAAGGTACAAAACCAAAATAAATTAATATATCTAAAACCTACATATTACTGGCTTGATGTTTCACAAGATGTCATTTAAGGAAACAATATGATTAAACACATTGTGATTGAACATATTAATGGTAAACATAATTATTTGTATTTTTGTTTGCTCTTCAGTTTGGATTATATATTAAATTTTAAATAATATCCAACATAGTGATTTGATCTTTTTGTATTCTGGTTTTGCCACTTAACAGAAACATTACCCATATTTACATATGTCATTTTAATAATTGCATATTTTATTTAATTGATATCCCAATTTTCTTGATCATTCCCTTATTTTTATACAGTCAGGTGGTTTCTAAGGTGTTATAATAAATATAGTGGTAAAAAATCACCCTTTGATCATTTTTCTTTTAGAATTAATCCTTAAATACAAATCATTAGGTCCAATTAAACATTTTTTTGACTCTTGATATATTTTTCCAAATTAATTTATTAAAAAGTTGTTCCAAATGACTACATCACAAGAATAAGCGAGTTGTTAGACTATGTTCCTAGCCGCTTCTCCAAAATTAGGACTTAGAATTTCAAAAGGAGTGAGATACATTGATCTTGTGGTAATGACCATGAAAATGAGGTCACATTTTTTGTGTGTTCACAGGAATCATAACTCACCTAGCATACTCTGGTTTCTCTTCAGGTCGTATAAATCTTTCGCCTTTTAATAACTCACCTAGCTCTGTGTCTGGTATATTAAAGTGTTCAATGAATACTTAATGAATGAATCCACAAATGAGTGAGTAATGAATAAGTAAGTGAATAAATTTAAAAATGAGTATATGGGGTCATTTGTTTTAGTTTTGATATTTTCTCAGTATATTCAATGTTCTGAGATATTTTTTTAGAAAATTGTTCATTATAAGGAATGGGTGTGTCCTCATCCTAACACACTGGTCAAGACAGTGGAGCCGGATCTCCAGCAATCACATTTGAGGTTGTTTATAATCACTTGAGGCAATACAAGGTAGGAAGAAACAGAAAAGAACATCTGAAATAAATTCCTTTAAAAAGATCCAGGAAAGAAGCTGCAAGACCAGCTACAGGACTGAGTAGCAAAGACAGTCATATGTTCTTACGACTGTGACCTCTTCCTTATCCCTGGGCACGGTGGATTGGGTTATGAGAAGACACATGAGCCAAGTTGTATGAATGAATCCTTTCCAAGGGACTACAGAGGAAAGAGAACATAAGATCAGTTTTGTTTGTTTATTTGTTTTTTTATTAGAAGTTGTAGTTCTAAGAGTAAAGCCCAGAAGTTGCAGATGTGTGACTATTCTGTTAAGGGGAATATTATATTTAAGGGATTTAAAAAGATGGAGGAGCAGCTATTTGTTTCTTGTGAGGGTCCAAGTTAATTTCTAAGTTATTCCTGCAGGAAAGCAAGTGAAAGGTTTAGCATACTGAAAGATAACTCTTGGGGTGCCTGGCTGGCTCAGTCAGTAGAGTATGTGGCTCTTGATCTCAGGATTTGATTTTGAGCCCCACATTGGGTGTAGAGATTACTTAAAATAAAATAAAACCTTAAAAAATAATAAAAGTTAACTCTCAGTCAGAAGTGTTTTAAAACCAAGTCCCTTCATTTTCTTAAGAAAAAAATGGAATAATTTGATTCTTTGCTCATGGCTTCTCAGGATTCTACTTGCTAGCTCATTCTCCTTGTTTTAAAGATTTAGTCAGAATTCAGTTAAAATTTCCTCACTGTCTCACCAACCAGCTGTTTCAGAAGGAGAGGGTGGACAAGAAAAGGATATTTATGGTCAAATGCTCTGAGTGGTTCCCACCGCAGAATCTCCCTCTTGAGATAAACTGCCTTTTTCTTTCACACCCAAGATGATTGACAAAGATTTTAGCTCTAATGGATTATATATGTCAGTGACTCTTTCCATCTGGCTCTTGTCCACGAGGCTTCTCCTTGGTACTCCTTCCTGTAAAAGTACTATTCGTCCTGTCCTTTGGCTGTCAAACTTGTCATGACTTGCTTTAGCCAAAGGAATATGAGCATAGGTGATGTATGCAATGTTTGGGAAATAAACTTAAGAGCCATTTTAAAGTTCTTTCATTGTTCCTTTCCTTTTGCCATGAGAATGGCATGTTCCAGGTAGGAGCTATTCCTTTACCTTAGATCTGAGAGCAGGGCAAAGCCATAGCTGACCTCCAGGCAACATATAATGTAGACAAGAAATAAACTTTGTTATTGTAAGCCACTGATATTTTGGGATTATGTGTTACCCTAGCATAATCTAGGGAAAGATGAATATACACTACAGCCAGTCACCATTTTTCCTTTCTCACTTGGGACACTGAGAGACAGTTTTCTATCTATAATAGAAAGAGCACAAAATAGCTACATGCAAAAATTCTTGGGATATTGTGAAAGACAAAAACATTAAAAAAAATCCCATGCTTTTATTTTATTTCCCGTTATGAATTATATAAATTATTTTCTTTTTTTTAAGATTTTATTTATTTGACAGAGAGAGAGACAGTGAGAGAGGGAACACAAGCAGGGAGAGAGGGAGAAGTAGAGGGAGAAGCAGGCTTCCCATCTGAGCAGGGAGCCCGATGCGGGGCTCCATCCCAAGACCCTGGGATCATGACCTGAGCTGAAGGCAGACGCTTAACGACTGAGCCACCCAGGCGCCCCAAATTATTTTCTATTATAACATACCATCTTAATGGTGTTTTATCAATACTATATGTTCAAAAAAGAAGGAGATAAAGTCACATGACAAATAGCTTAAACCTCTCTCAGTCTGATATGGCAGGAATGGCCAAGAGACCTTGGCATATTCCACATCTCAATTTTTTTCCTATTGATTGTGAACAGATGGGAGCACTCTATTTAAAGAGTAGTAAATCCTGGTATTTGGCCATTATCCAAAGCAAAGTGAAAGAAGGGGGTGGCATTCATCTGGCTCAGTAGCAGAGACAACTAAAAATAGGCACCCAGCCCAATCACAGCAAAGCTGAGGGTTGCTAGGCAAGAGTGCATTTTCCTCAGCAGTTTAGGGTCATCCATTCACAAGTTTTAAAGTGCCTACTAATTTGTTACATATATTTGTTTCATTGTTGTGTTCATTTAGCATTCACGTCTATGTTGTCTCCATTTTATATAAATGTAAGATACAAATTATGATGACTTACAAACTGAAATAGGTCCTATTTTTTTCTGAGCCCACTAAGTTCAAGTGTGATACTCCAAGTGTGATACTCTGTGATTTCTATCCAAACACTATAATTTCATTCTCAAAAGCAACATTTTCTCTAGTTATAAAAGTTATACTATTAATTAGGGTCTCTGAACTGAAGGTGTGGTCCTCTGAGGAGGATGTTACTGATATTAACATTAGATGCTTTAATTACGTTGCCACTCATTTCTTGAGCAATTGTTAGAACTGCTAAGTCTTTTCCCATAGATAGAGGAGTAGTTGAATAGGCAATAATGGTCTCCTAGAGCAAAACCAGATATTTCTGTCTATCCTGCAGTGATTTTTGACTTCCAACCAGAAGAGTAAAACAGGTCATTGGAGACTAGTGTATATGTAAACATAGTGCTAATAGGTAAAACATAGTGCTGACAAGTGTATTGATTGGAAGATCAAAAATGTATTGGTCCCACCAAGGCTTGCAAGTGGCCATTGTACCATTCTCAGCAGATCTCACTTCTTTCTACCCACTTGAGATGCTATTAATAAAATTATACCCTAAAAAAATTATACCCTAAATGAAATAAACAAACTACAAGACCATGAAACAACATGGAGGAAACTCACAAACATAATATTGAACAAAAGAAGCCAGATACAAAAGAATACATGATTACAATTCCATTTATAACACACAAAGCCAGATCAAAGTAACCTATAGTGTTAGAAATCAGATTGTATTTGCAGAGGAGGAAGAGGCTAGAAATTGCATGAGGACATGAAGCCTTCAGGGATGGTAGTCATACTATATTTCTTGATTTCAGGGGTACTTGCACAGAGGTATTCTATTCATGGTAACTCATCAAAATATATACTTCTAATTTGTGCACTTTTCTGTAGTTATGTCATAGTTTAATAAAAAAGGAAAAAATCATACTCCAGAACTAAAGGCATAGTCTTGGGAGGTGAGGTCTTAATGTATTTTGAAAATTTTTCTACTTTGTAAGTCCACTAAATAAAGCTTTATTCTTTTGCTAACTATTTCTAATCAGTTAACAACCTCCATCTCTTGAACATGGACAAAGTCTGACCCACAATTAAATGTTGACTGACTTATACATTTCAAACCATACCATAGCACTGCTCATTCATTTATATAGTCTCCCTATCCCTAAAGCTAAGCTGACTGATGTGGACCAGACATTCTCACTTGACCTAGTTCCTCATTCCATGGATTTTTTTTTTTTAAGATTTATTTATTTATTTTTAAAGAGAGAGAGATCACAACCAGGGGGAGGGGCAGAGGCAGATGGAGAGAGAGAATCTCAAGCAGACTCACCCTGAGTGCAGAGCCCAACACGGAACTCAATCCCATGATCCTGAGATCATGCCCTGAGCTGAAATCAAGAGTCAGACACTTAACTGACTGAGCCACCCAGGTGCCCCTTTTCCATGGAATTTTTAAAGTTTGGATGGCCCTAGTAAAATCTAGGCAGATTTTATGTCCAAATACTACTTAGCTCTATGTAGAGACTTAAAACAGTCTAGTTTTCTCTAATTTACTCTTCAGGGTCTGATTCTTAAAATTTCTATGGACTTTTCCATTTGTTGTTTTAATTAGATTATACTGATATATATATATATATACACATATACATATATATGTATATATAATGTGTATATTATATTTGATATTTTTTAAATGAAATTTATTTTGAAATCTCTACCACTTAGGGTGCTAGCAAATGCTTACAGAATATTATGCCTGTTTTTTAAAAAATTATGTTCAGTTAGCCAACATATATTATGCCTGTTAATAAAAACATTTAATTTATAGTCAGGCATTGTTAGATGAGCTCTAGTCCTCATATCAGGCACCTCAAGGCTTTATTTAGGTTCTGTACACACCACTTATCATTAACGTTTATTTTTCTACATAAATTCATTTCCCCAGTAGCTATGGTGGAAGTCTTACAGCTTCCATAAAGCTGTCTCCACCTATAGATGCTATCTAGGTGTATGATTAAATGTCATTAATATTGAAGTCTATAGTTGGTCTCTGGTAATGGGAATTAAGTTTTCTTAGTTTGTACAGAGAGCCTTGTGAATGCTCTGGTTTCCAGATATGCCCTAAATAGGGATGGATGGCTTTGCTTTCCAGGTCCCATAGATAGTTGTGACAGGGAAATTTGCATAAATTAAATCATAATGACAGTATGATCAAGATTAATTTATCATAAGAACAAACATGACTGGGGACCCACACTGGAAAAGTAAAACTCTTATCAAGTAGAAATTCTTAATATCAAATAATTTAGGAATTTAAAGTTATATTTTTCTTGTAGTTGTTCAATTCCACATACAGTTTTTCTTAGGCTCTTAAGCATTCCTTTTTTTTCCCCATAACTAACCAAAACTTGCCTTTTATTTGGTCAAAGGAAATTTCCATTTTTTTTTTTTTAAAGATTTTATTTACTTGAGAGAATGAGACAGAGAGAGAGAACATGAGAGGGGGGAAGATCAGAGGGAGAAGCAGACTCCCTGCTGAGCAGGGAGTCCGATGCGGGACTCGATCCCGGGACTCCAGGATCATGACCTGAGCCGAAGGCAGTCACTTAACCAACTGAGCCACCCAGGCGCCCCTAGGAAATTTCCATTTTTACTTAATATCTTTTGGTGAATCATAAAGTCATGAATCCTTGATCTGATTTAATAAGTGAGGAACCTCATATTTGTATTATTTTTCCAAAATTTTTGTTTCTCTTTTCATGAATCATACATTTTTATATAAATCTAGTAAACAAGTAAACTTCACTTTTACGTCCACTTGGGCTTCAACAAAGAAATGTCCAAGTCCTTCATTTGTAGGATCTTTCTGGTAGTTATGACAGAGTATATACCTGGAGTGGGAGGGTGATTTGATTTATTGATCAAATTTATTTCCTTCACTTCATTTTTCCCTATCCCTTGGTCTTATCTGCCAGGAGGAAGGTGACTAGGGAGATAGCACCACAAAGGCTGGGTCCATTAAGACTGGTCCCAAAAGGGAATTTCCAAACCTGCTAACATTTCAGAGTGGTGAGGATTTTGATCTGGGACTTAAGTCATTTATTCAATAGTTCATTATGGCCATTGTTTGGAGGTAAGAGCAAGGTAGAAGTCTCATTTTATATTCATACTATGCTCCCTCTCATAGACAATTCTAATTGTGAAATCTATTCCCTAAGCAGTTATTTTGGGACCAGAGATCCTGTATGTTTGAACAACATTCTGCCTAAGACTACTAATGTTGTCTGCATTAACCAAAAAAGTAATCCCATAACCTGAATGAGGATGACACACAAATCTATTTTTTATCTGGATGGCATAATATGTCCCAGAAATAGACATGCACGTATTGTTATACATATGAAAAGATACTCAGCTCCATTCATAAGAAGACAAATGCAAAATGCAACCAAATGGAGATGCTATTTTTCATATACAAGACCAGCAATGTCAAAACAGTTAATAACTTTGTCAATGAGGGATGGAGCATACATTTTTACAACTTCTACGGAGTGTAATTTGGCAATACCTATCAAAACTACGAATGCATTTGTACTAGGACCAAGCATTTTTCTCTCCAGAAATTTATTTTACGGATATACTCACAGCATACAAAATAATGCGTGTAGAAGAATATTCATTAAAGCATTAGTGCTGTAGTAGGTCACAGATTGGAGCAACTTAAATGTCACTCAGTATGAGAGAAATGAAACGTAGAACGGTACATTCATGGATTGGAACAACCTGCAGTCATTTAAAAATAATGAGGAAGTGTTTTGTGTGCTGAGATGGAATGATTTTCAAGATATATGATATTAAAACAAGATGCCAAACAGTGTGTGTAGTATATGACTGTTTATGCAAAAAAAAGGGTGAGACTTATAAATGCTTGCTCATATAAGTATAAAACATCTCTGGCGAGCTATGTGGGAAACTGATAATTCTTGTGGCCTCAAGGGAAAGGTGATAGGGAGCTAGGGGGGCAGGATAGAAACAGTTTTTATTACATGTCTTTTTGTATGTTTTTAATATTGAAATTGGTAAATAAATCACCTACTCAAAATACAAATGCAGTTAGAAAAAAATAAACAATGTGTTTTCCTGATGAGCAATCTCACTCAAACAAGATTTTAAAAATCATCCTAATATTAGAAATAATACCAGGCCCAGGACAACTATAGTTGCCATAGGCTCATTTAGCTTTCAGCATCTATAATTAATCTGCAGGACCCATCAGTCTTCAGATTAGACCAAACTGGCTATTTAAAGGGAGAGTTAGTTGGATGGATTACTCAGTTCCTGTATTTTCAAATTTCCATTGTGATTTCAATCCCTCTGGGTTCTGGTACAGTTTTTTATTTGTAATTGTGCTGCAATAGGGGACCTCATATCCTATTATCCTGCACAAGAGCTGTGTTACACAACCAAGCCAAAGATCCTCCTTCCTGCTATGCTATTATGAGCACACACTAAGGGAGAGGTAAATCCACCTTAGGGAAAACCTGTAATCCCACGCAGCCAACAAAAAAAGTATTTTAACTCAAACTTGGGATCCGGGCTTCTCTAGCTGCTTTGTTGGTCCAAGGAGTCCCTCCCCTTAGCCTGGAATTAGTGCTTCCTCTGAACCTGTATCTTAAGGCCCTAAAATTATTATATTTATATGTTTTCTCCAAAATACCTAGACTCTGGCATAAGACTAATGTCATTCCAGAAAGACTAGATACTGTATACGGAGAAAAGAAAATTGAGCTATTTATCCTTTTCCTTAGACTGCTTAGGTTAAATAGGATAAATTGAAATTTGTTTACCTTAGCATTACTCCTTAAAGTTGGAAAAGAGTTCTAGTAGGGTTGATTATTAAGCCACTTTGCCTGTTTGCTGGTTATTCACACATGTGAAATCTAGAAGAACATGCAACCCTTGAATTCAGGCTCAAGAATCTCATCACTAACCCAAACTGGGTGCGCAGGAATTGTACGACATTGGTGAGGTGGGGAAAACATATGTTGGAGTCAGGAAGTAGCTTCTCTGCTCTTTTTAAATTATCCTTTGTTCACCAGAAGACCAGGGAGTTTTGGAAAAGGCACTGGGAACATCACAAGGCTATCTCTCTTGCACCTTCCTGGACTTGGACTCTTGTTTTCTGCTCCCTCTTTCTTCAGCTAATGCATTATTTTTCTTCCCCAGGTTTTCACATTTTCTCCTCAGTCTCAGGTATAGTTTTCTGTTATTTTGTTCCATTCAGTTCCACACTGGATTAAAAGCTAAGGTGAGGCAGGGATCATTGAATACTGCCAATGGACTATCAAAATAATCATACTTCCGACACTGGCCTCAAGATGGTCTCCCATGATGGGAAAACAGTCTTTTTCTTCCTCTGCCTTGGATTGCATTTCTAAATGCTTTTTTTCACTCTCAGTTTTTAGTAGGTGTTAGGACTAGAGGAAGGAGGAAAACCTCACTCTGTTCTATCACTTTTTTAGGAGAAAGAGGAATCCAACACTGAACCCAGGTTCAAAAGCATGCTTGTTTAATCTAGAGTCAGATTAAGTGGATATCTTTAGCTTTGGCTACCTCTGACTTCTCCCAGCTCCTTATATTTCTGTTTTGTTCAAGAAAAGTATCTATCTTCTTTACCAGCTTTTCCTCGACTCAGCTCTTTACTTAATATGAATAATTAAAACTATGCAACTAAGAGTATCAGAAAGCCCACAGTCAAACTTATTTATTTAAATTAAAATTGGATTCACAAAATCCAAAGTGGTCCCACTAGGCAAAAATAGGCAGCCAAATTCAGAAGATGTTTTGGGAGCCTGAAGAAGCTCAGTCAGCATTTCCAAGGACCAGTACAGGTTTCAGATCATTAAAATGACCTTAGAGAAAGTAAATGGTAATTGTGAAATAGATACAGATATTAAGGTATATTTCAGTGTTTGGTGTGATGGGACCAGGGCCTCCTCTGGGTTTCTAAGTTGATAGATATTGACAGGCCTGAAAAAATCATCTATAAATATCTAAAATGTATGCACACAACTGTAAATTTGGGTGTCCAAATTAAGGTTAAGGTAAAATGGGTATCCTGCATTCAAGAGGAGGAATGGATTGCCTGCATTACATAGAAAAGAGATTCCTTATTCTATAATTCTAATTCAATTTTAGAAGAAGCATCTCTGCAGTAATTATACATCACATAACATCAGCCAGTTACTGAAGCCCATATTATAATAGTATCATGTCCTAGATTTTCCATTTATTTCATTCCAAATCCTTATGGCAATGTTAACCAGTCAAACACCCAATTCTCTAATGCTCTCAAGCACTGCCTACTAGCTTAAAGCAGTTTATGATTATTTTAGGCTATTTAAAGTTGTCCATAGTGAGTAAATCCTTCTCAGCTATGGCATGCCTTGTTAATTTGTCTGTGGCTGAGTAACACTGCACCTTCTCAAAATAGCTGTCTCTACTTCAATTGAGTGGAATCTCCTAGGACTGTTGACTGCATCCTCCACTGAGCAGGTTATTAGTAAAGGAAATGAGCCAGATATTAACACGTCCCATTCCTATGGACTTCATTACTATTCCTGGCCTACAGAAAGCATTAAAATAATATTTTTTTCAAATGGGCACTAAATGAATATTTAATAATGACCATCTTTCAATTATGCTTGTGATTTACGGCTTCCATTTGACATTCTGCTGGACCTTGTGTCTCTCCTTTGTGTTTGCTACTGTTTTTTAAGCCATTACAACACAGAGTTGCCACACCTTTCATCCAGTGGAGGTAGGACAAGATAAGAAGGGAGAGACAGAGACAGAGATTATCACAGCTACAAATTAAAAAATGGATTTCCTGAAATTGCCACGTATGTGAAGTTCACATTTATATAAATTCACACATGCTGTATTTTACTAATGGGGAAATATGTAGTTGAGACATATATAAAAAGGAAAAATTAATAGAAGAACTAAGTTAGAAAGGGAATTACGGCTAATGCATTTTTAAGCATTCTTCACTCTAGTATCAGAGCAAGTTCAGTCTTTAGCTCTAAGAAAGGCTTTCAAGATTTTAACAAATAGAAATGATAATCTTTACTGAAGTTTTCCATTTAAAAAGCCTGATTTGGGGTACCTGGGTGGCTCAGTCAGTTAAGCATCCCACTCTGGATTTCATCCGAGGTCACGATCTCAGGTCGGGAGGTGGAGGCCCCGCTCTGGCTTTGTGCTCGGTGTCGAGCCTGCTTACAATTCTCTCCCTCCTTCTGCCCCTCCCACCCACATGCACACTCGCATGCACAGGCTCTCTCTCAAAACATTTAAAAAATAAAAATCAAAAACCTGATTTACAGTTACGTAAAATAAAAAATTGCTAGTACAGGCTAGGTTGGTATGTGGATTAATTTGGAGAAGACCTAGTGGATTTCATCCCTACAAGACCATAACTTGCTTAGGATAATTGGCTTGATCTATCTACTTCATTTCCTCCCCAGGGCCAACATTATAACTTTTGTAGGTGCTAAGCATTTTTGGCTGTGTAGGTCCGTTTCTCCATAAAAATATTCAAAACTCTATTTTTCAACTGGTATAAAGACAAATGTGTTAATATAATATATTAAAACATTTTCTTCAACCTAAATATTCTTTTTTTCCCTTCTAATTAGAAAAATATTAAACACTTTGTGAGCCCCTAAAGGCATTACGGCCCTAGGCACAATGCTTACTGTGCCCCATGGATGGTTCACTTTGTCCATCCCAGGATGCCAGCATGGGAAGAAAGATTCCTCAGTGTTGGAGCTAGTGGGATCTTTAAAGTGGAAGTTCAGTGTTTTCTTAGGTACTGAGCCAAATAAACATTATATTGAAACAAAAATACACTATTGGAACACATCTAATGTGTGCAATTCAAGGATGGGCAGTCTTTCTTTAGAGATCTTAAATTTGAATTAAAAGTCAGAACTTTACAAAGGACTAGCTGCAAATGGGTATATGTTAACAAAATATCAACATCTTTTAAAGTAAACTTTGTATTGAAATATAACATACATGCAGCAAAGTACACATATCAAGAGTGACCAGCTCAGTGAGTTATCACAAAGTGAACATTCTCAAGTAACTGCTACTAGAAAATGCTACCAACGTTTTAACACAGACAATACAAAGACATACTTTAGAATTTGGAGCTGAAAATATAAAAAGCATGATTTACTATATACTTTCATTCTAAAAATAGATGAGTAAAATACATATGTAAGTGTTCGATTTTCTTTTATGTTATCAGTCACGTTTATTACAGGTACCCCTCACCCTGTCTTGGGACACCACTCCTAATTATTGACCCTCACCTTATTCCTGAGCTGCATATCACTCCTGACCTTTCCTCACATCATCACTGATATGCCTAACCTGGATACTTACCCTGTCATTCATTCATTCACAAATATTTGAGGACCCATAATGTCCTAGACACTGTGCTAGGTGTTAGGATATAGCTGTGAACAAGTTTAAATCATCCTGGAGCTTCAAAGTTAATACAAGAGACACAGATATTTCATGAATAATTATTAAAGTCAATTGTGACAAATACTAAAAGGAAAAGTATAGGATGCCACGAGAGTGAAGAACAGGGAGACCTAATCTAATTCTGGTGGTAGTTTATTCATTCCTTCCCTTTTTATTAGACTAATGTTCATACTAATGTTCATACTAATGTATGTAATGTTCATACTAATGACCACTGACAGCTAGGATGAGTATGAGACTTTGTATAAGAGGCATAAACAGTTTCCTGCTAAATAATGAATGAAATTGTTGTAAACTCTTTTTTTTTTTTTTAGTCTTTGATGTAGTGTTCCATGATTCATTATTTAAATTGTTGTAAACTCTTATGCTATTTTTTGTTGGTGTTAAAATGGTTGGATTTTTACTCTTCAGAACTGCAACCTCAAAATAATAGCATCTTCATGTCTGTGGTATCCAAATCACTGTGTCGAATGCCCTTTTATATCTGTTTGTTCTCTCTCTCTCTCTCTTACACACACATGCACGCACCACAACCACCACTGTGCCACCACCACAGTGGATCCCCAAATCACAGTTTTAAGCGATTTCCAGATCTCCACATGTTTTCCCTCTTCATTTCAACAAAAACACAAGATTAAAATATCCGGCCACTTAAAAATCCTTATAGATTTATATCCAATCCCTTCAGCCAACATTACTTGTAAATGTCTGACAGGAGCTAGCTCACAATGCATTTCATATGTGATCGCATGCCTTGGCTCTGTTTGCATGTCAACTGCTCAGGGAGCAGGTAAGGCAGGCCAACAGGAATATGGCTGCTTTTTTTTTTTTTTTTTTAAGATTTTATTCATTTATTTGACAGAGAGACACAGAAAGAGAGGGAACACAAGCAGGGAGTGGGAGAAGGAGAAGCAGACTTCCCTCCGAGCAGGAAGCCCGATGTGGGGCTCGATCCCAGGACCCTGGGACCATGACCTGAGCCAAAGGCAGAGGCTTAACGACTGAGCCACCCAGGCACCCCAATACAGCTGCTCTCTATGCATATAGTCAGTCCCTTTTTCTCAGAGACAAATATATTTTACATTTTTCAATATATGTAGCTTTCATTAAATTGGGCTAATGGAATTATACTTTGTCCCATCCCTGGCATGTTTTGCTTATATCAGCATTCTCATTTGAAATATGCCCCGAGTCTTTGTGGTTGGCACTCAGTGGAAGCAAATACTCCTACTACCTCAGAAACATCTTTAACCTCTGTGGACAGAGAGAGGATAGAAACCTACAAGAGATCATCTTAGCCACCCTTCTTCTGTCTCGGGGCAATTCATTTCCTCTACTGGCCTGTCACACAACTCCTTCAAGCTGATGGCTGCCATTTGGGACTATCCCTCCACTATGCATTGAGTCTTCTTTCTCACTAAGCTTCCTACTTACAACTTTTCTTAATGCTTTTACTTTTAGTCCTTGAGTACACAGCCTTCCTGTTCAGTCTCAACAGGCTTAACTTTGGCCATAATTAAGTGAAAGACAAGTACACACAGTGATGCTGCCCCAATTCTGCCATTCTTTGAGCCATAGCTGTGGTAGGCAATACAAATAAGTCCAGAAAATCCATGAAGATTTAAGTACAATTATGTTAGTTTGCCTTTTTTTCAACAGATATGAAATTGAGGTGCCTGAGTTTGGGAATATTTGGAAATGTCTCTTTTTTCCCTAGCACCTAGCCCAGTACTTGACAGCCTAGCAGGGACGCAGCAAATGTTTGCTGAGCAAATGAGTTTGTTTTCCTTAACGTCTCGTGTACTCCTTGGGCCAGCATGATTTCCTCTGCAGAAATAAGGTGGACTTGTTAGAAGTTTAACGTGTGCAGTGGCCCAACCTTTGATAATGGTGCCATGGCTATCCCTTCTATAATCTCTGGGGTGGGGGGTGGCTCTTCTCATCTCACGGGGAGGGTCTCATTGGCAAACTCTTCTCCTCTAGCATTATTGTATTTATAAAGAAAAGGATTTTGTTGTTTTGTTTTGTTTTGTTTTGCATTTCGGCTAACAATTCAACCATTTCCTCCTTGGATTAATTTAAAATTTTCAGGTTGCTACCATCTGGTCTCATGGATTTATCTGTATTTAGTTTGTGCCTAATTTCCAGAATAGCCTGGGTATTCGCCAGTGTTTGCTCAAGCACCTTGTACCTGTATGCTTCAAAAGCAATTCGGGAGTGAGTTGACTCTAAACTTCTTCCCTAAAAATGTTGACAAATAATTTGTCTATTCACTCTCCTGTTATTTTCCTTTAATATGCCCTGCATAGCATGATTTTCAAGTGGTTGTTTTTTGTCTTTAAAGACACAGCTTTGGGGGCACCTGGGTGGCTCAGTCAGTTGAGTTTCTGACTCTTGATTTTGGCTCAGGTTATGATCTCAGGGTCCTGAGATCGTTCCTCATTGGGCAGCGCTCAGGGCAGAGTCCACTTGAGATTCTCTCTCTCCTTCTCCCTCTGCCTCCCCACTCTAAATCAATACATAAAATCTTTAAGAAAAAAATAAATAAAGACAGAACTTTCACATTACAGTTCCTGGAAGGTATTTTTTAATCTTCATTTCTCATTAATACCACACCTGCTACACCTAAATGAGCTGAAGTCTTTTTACTTTGCCTAGATTTATATTTTTTGGAAAAAGAAAGGGAGTATTTCCAGCCTAACCTCTTTAAATTTTCCAGCTAAAGATGTCAGGAATTTTTTTGTTGTTGTTGTTTAAATATATAGTCAATTTGACAGTATCTTTAATCTCAAGGTTCATATCAGCAACCTTAAAGAACGTCTAGAATTCTTATAGATTAATAATTAAAATTTCATTGAAATTTTCTATACTTTGTACCCTCACTTATCAAAAATACCTATTTATAAGCGTACTAATATAGTAAAATGGATTTCAACAAGAAACATGACAAGATGTTTGATGGTATAAATATAAGCAAATAGAGCACTGGGATAGATGATTATCATCATCTAAATTGAAGAGTTTGAGGATGGGAAAAAAAATTGTCCTTAAGTGACTTGAACATAGCAAGCATGAAATAATTAAGAGATTGAGTCAACCTTAAAGAAGGTGCCAGGAGTCAGGCCACAGGGCTCTGTAATTGACCTGATGCTAACCAAACAACAGTTCACAGGAAGAACTGATGTAATCTTGGGCTACAAAAATAGTAGTGTAAGAAGCAAAAGAATCAGCCTATGTTCTTATCACATCTGTAGTGTGCTCTTCCTCCTAGGTGTCAGGACATTTTTTTTAATTTAAGAAGGACACCGCCAAGCTGTAGTGTAATAGGGTGAACAATACTAAATGTCACTATCTTCAAAACAATGAAAAAACAAGACAAAGTGGCCAATGTGGGAACATGAACGATGACTTCAAGTATTTGTGGGATATCTCATGAAATAGGGATTTATTCCAATCTAGCTCTAGGAAAAAAAAACACCTAGGGTCAATAATTGGAATTTAAGAGGCTGCCAGCTTTAGTTCAATATGAAAAGTTTTTGAAGGTCATTCTAACACAGCAGTGATGTAGCTTTGTCAGGCAGTAAGCCCCCTATTGCCAGCTGTGAAAGCAGATGCTGGGTAAAACTCCATCAGAAATCCCATCAGGCTGGATGTTAAAATAATTCATTACTTTCCCCTCTAAATCCATGAAGCTTCCAGTTTGGCTAATTCCATTTTCCACAACCAGAGAAGTAAGGCTGATTAGTGCTGTGCTCACCTTCCAAACCTATTCAGAGAAAACTCCCCACATTGAGCCGGTCACAGTAATGCACCAGGAACCCAGAGAGCTGTGAGCTAACATTCCCTATGTTTTAATCTCCAGAGGCAACGTTAAGGAACACAGCCTACTCATAGGGGCCTGAACCTGCACCTGTGAGACGGATGCTGGCTGTCTTCTTCCTTTACCAGTAGATGTAGATATCTACGGCAAGAGGGCCATTCATCCAACTGGTAACCCTCGGGAAGGACGTTGCTGGCAGACACTTTTGGTTGGCTGACCCACCTCTCATTTTCAACAGTTTCTCCTGACCTCCTTCTGGATTGTCATCAAATAGAAGCAGAGTCATTCAGTGAGATTCCTGGGAAAGCCTCTGCTTTCCTGGTACAAACATCACCACTCCCTCCCCTTCAGGAATGAATCATCAAACCTGATGGTAGAGCTGCAGCCGCTAATGTACAGCCATGAGCGAAAGCTCCTGGAGAGCTTTAGAGACGTCAGCACCACCACCAACTGCCCCACAAACACTCCTATTTATTTAAATATTTCTGCTCAGAATTGTTTTCTTGCCTGCACCTGAAAGCATTCCTAGCTAAGACATGACCCTTCAGGACTCCCCCCTGGGGCAATGTAACATTTCTAGTCATATGATTGCTTAAACATCTTGTACAACTGATTCCTTACAACAACCCTCACTTGTACCCAAGAGGTCTGAGGAACATACTAGACGTTTAATGGAGTCATAGAATCTTAGAAGGAAACTTCAGAGCTCATCAAATTAGGAAAGTTCACAAGTGCAAGAATTTCCTTCTAAAAGATCTGGGATAAATGGCCATCCATTTGGACAGCAATTCATAAACTATTTTTTGAGTGGCTACTATATTTGAACGCCTTTATTAAGAGATCTCAGTACCTATCAAGGTAATCTTTGAATAGCTCTGATAGAAATCATTTTGTTTATGAACCAAAATATTTTGATTTTATAAAGGATATATTTTTAAAAATCTTGTTTTTAAATATTTATTTATTTGAGAGAGAGAGAGAGCATGAGCAGGGGGAAGGGCAGAGAGAGAGGGAGAAGCAGACTCCCTGCTGAGCAGGGAGCCCGACATGGGGCTCAATCCCAGGGGTCCTGAGATCATGACCCGAGACAAAGGCAGACGTGCAACAGACTGAGCCAGCCACGTACCCTTAAAAATCTTACTCTTATACTGTGATCTCTGAAACAGTTATTAATAGAAGTTATAGGAAAATAACTTGTCACAGTGGAAATTAGATGATCTTTGAAGTAGAAGGTAACAGTTCATAGAATCTGCTGGCACTACTGTTACTAACCGTATGACTTTGGGCAAATTCTTTGCATTATTCTCTACTTACCCTCACCTCTCCCCATCCTCCTTACTCTCCCTGTGCTGAACTTTTCAGAGTACAACACCCTGGGCTCCCTTTCCTTCTGTTACTGGGTGGGTTTGGCCGATGGGTGGCATCCTCAGGAGGCTGGTGTTTGGGAGGAGACACAGGAACAGTAGAGAGATCACCATCCTTCATAGGTTTTCTCAGCCATTTCCAGCTTTGAAAATTGTCCCTCTCAAGTATAGTATCTGTTTCCTGTGGGTCCTCAACTACTACATTTTTAAATCTCTCTGGACCAGAGTTTACTCATATGCATGGGGATATTAATAGCTACACCAAAGAGTCCCTGTGAGGGATTAAATAATATTGCCTCTGTGATCTAGTCTGGTGTCTGGCACACAGTTAGTGTTCCATAAATATAAGACTGTATAAACATTACAGTTGAAAACATAATTAGGAGGGCATGCACCAAGAACATTCTTTCCATTTTTACCTACTGGCAGGGGCCTTTTTCCTATACGAACGTAGCCTGACCCGCAGGAATAGAAGGAACATGCAGTATTATCAATGGCTGCAAGTGTAACAAGGAGCATTGCTTCTCTTAAGATCCTCATTCTCCCCTACCAAGCCCGTCTATCTTTTTCTCCCTGGTGTCTAGTCATTCAAGAATAAGTAATAGGTAACACTTCACAAGTTGAAAGCAGTGCACTTCCATTCATTTTATGAGCAGTATAATTACCTAAGAACAATTTAAAATACCATATCACTACCGTGGGTCTGCTTTACGTATAACCAAATTAAATGCTTATTAGCATGTACACGCTTGAACATAAAGAAAATCTTTATGGCACATTCTTTCCAATGTCTATCTTCTTCCCTTAGACTTTGCACATACTTCCACATATTGCTTATGAAGTTGTTTTGTAGTTAGTTGCTTGCATTTTGCTCATCTCTGTGAGACTTTTTTACCCACAGCACCTTGCAGAGTTGCCTTTCACTCAATAAATATTTGTTGAATGAATGGCACATATAAGTTAACAGGGACCATTGCTTTTTTTTAGGATCCAGAATAAGATGCAGATGGCTTGGCAGATGGCATGTAAGGTCATGCAATGCCTTCCCAGGGAGCCTGAAGTTATTCACAGAAAGCCATTGCGTCACCACTGTGAGCAGCTTGAGCACTCCTGTGAATCTTAGCAGACACATTAGCTAGCAAGAGGATGATTAGTGGGGGAGAGTGCAATATCCTGTCCCCTGTTTCCAAAAGACAATACATAAAAGTAAAAGAAATAATGGACTGAGGACACCAGCACTGGCCACTGATACCCTTATCTTAAGTTGAACCACTGTCCATGTCAACCATCAACAAAAAATGATGTAGTTATTTCTTCCTGAGATCTTTCGGGGTCAGATGTTGAATATGCTAAAGTAATGGACAAGCAAGAAAAGGTGATTACAAATGATATGAAGTCAGGGTTGAAAATATACCAGCAAACCAATCCTCTATGTAGAATTCTTTCACTGAGATCACGTTCTTTTATATTGACTTCCATCATCATTCAAAAGATATGCAGTGATTTACAGTATAGGTACTTGATTTCTCACAGTGCAAAGGGAATAACATTTGTAGTCTTTACCCTCCAAACCTTTATTTCTGATGCAAAACAAAAACAAAAAAACAAACAAAAACTTGAGTATCAAATGCCTTGCAATGAACGGAACACGGCATCCTTCTTCGTGTGGCTTCAGCCACTGCTGTACCCCGGCCTAACATGCTTTCTTCTCCTTTTTATCTACCTAAATCTAAATGTGAAGCCTCCCATGATTACATTAAGGACAGGATAATTACTCCTCCCATGTACTTCCCTTATGAAACTACCTTTGCCCCGTAGACTTTGTCAATAAACTGAGTAAATAGCATCATCGGGCAAACTCACATATAGCTAGTTAACATTATTTTGAAATTGTTGTCTTATTCCTCTAGCCTTCCATTTTTCTCCCCAACAGTCACAGTAGTACTAGAGGTGCCCCTAAGAGATTACCTGGCTCCATTTATACTCTTCCCTATTCCCACTGTGAAGCAGATATCTTTCAGTGGATGTTTTGATGTACTGTATGGGACATGAAATGTAGGCCTTATTCACCTAGCTTCTGGTGGTGCTACTAGTGGACAGCCTCCACCTGTCAACCCTCTTTGGTGATGGCTTCAGCTGAAGACAGCCTCCCGATACAGCTGGCTTTCTGTGGTGACCCAGTTTTCTTTCTCCAACCTGGGACACTGTGAAGGGTTGTTCCATCTTCAGAACTCCCCATAGGGTCAACTGAAGCTTTGTTTGAGGCTACATTGCTACTCTACTTCTCCTATGCCCAATTCTGCTTGTTTCCCTCCCTTTTCCTTCCAAGGGTATTGAGACAAAGAGCACTTCCTAATAAACTTTCTGTGTACAATCTCTTCTCAGAATCAAGGAACCCAATTTGTGACAGTTGGTGGAAAGAGGGACCCAAGAGAGGCCACTTAAGGACAGGATTTGGAGCAGGATCACACAGATGCATGGCAGGCAACGAGGACCCATTACTGATGGTAGGTAAAACACAGTGAGCTCCAGCACAGAACAGTGTGATTGTTAAGAATTTCATTCCGTGGAAAATAGGGATGGCAGACAGGTAGAAGGCGATGCAGTAACCAGTGTGATGTGTGAAGTGTCTGAGAAGTATGGGGAAAATTGTAACTACAGGGAGGGAGCTGGTGGCTCTGGCTAAACATGATGAATGCTTTAGAAAAATACAGAGAAAAACAAAACAAAAGGCTGAGAATGATTCATTGTCACTTGAAAGCTAGGTGTGAAAGCCAGGGGGCTTTCTTGGTAGCATAACAGAAGCTCTCATTTCCTGCCACAGAAGGGCAGAGAAACCAAGCACCAGGCCCAGGACTGACTGAAGAGTAGTTGGGCTTCAAAAAATCACATCCTTCCAGGGCAGGTCTATTGCACCAAGATCAGGGCCCTGGTTGAAAAAAGAAATGGGATCGTGACCCATGAGCTGGAATTGATGTCCTAGAAATCTTGAATTCCCAGATCTCCTTGCATCCTATAGGCCTTCAAAGAAAGGCTTATTTCTGTTAAAGACTAGGAACCTTCCTCCATTTGGAAATGATGCAGAACCTCTCCCTGCAAAGACATGTGTCCTCCATTTCCCCAGGATCTGCCCTTAGCTCTCATTTGTCCACCAGGCTATAACAAGGGTTGAATTACAACATAAACTCACCTAGAGATGTGCTGGGCCCAATAAGGAAAAGGACTACATCTCCAAATTGCTGCAGGACCTGCTAACATGCACCCCTAGGACCTGGAGAGTATATAGGTCCTGGATTTTGTGAGTGCTTGATGAGGGTAGGCAAAACATAAGGACTAGAAAAGGGAGGGTTTATTTATTTATTTGAGATCACTCCACTGAGACAAGATGATTGAATACCTTGGCAAGGATTTGGGGAGATGGTGACGACAAACTGCCAGTCACTGACCACACATGAGGTATGAATGCTAGAATTTCCAAAACATAGTGTAAGGAGGAATGAAAGGGCTCAGAGACATGGGGGTGGTAGAGGGAATCTATTAGAAATATATTACACAAGGCCAAAGTCCCACCAGGGGTCTATAGTCCATAGAAGAGCCCAGAGGTTATGCCATTCACTGAAGCAATACAGACCGTCCTGTTGAGAGGGATACCAGCATGAGTGAAAAGGTCAGGGTGGGTATCTTCTGTAGACTAGTTTGAATGGCAAGATTTGCAGTAGAGAGGCAAAATCCTTGAAACAGCAGAGTTTGATGGCAGCACTTGGAAGTCAGATGCATTTTAATGAGTGACAAATTTAGAAGGGCTGCCATGTGGGACCTGACTGTCAGAGAGTCATGGAAATGGTTGATAGAACATGGTGTCTCTAGGGGCAAATAAATAGGCAGCTAGGAAAAGTACTACTTAAGCTGTACAATTAAAAGAAATCAAGAATGAATGATTGCGAGGCTGAGGGCAGTTGGTCTCCCAAAGTTACAATGCCTTGCCTAGACTTGAAATTACTGACTGAAGGAGAGACTTGATTCCCAGAAGTAAGGACCCTGACATACCACAGCAAGTGTTCATGCTATGATTCTTCCAGGTTTTCTCCAGTCCCTAGTTTTAAGCTACTAAATTTGGGAGCAGTTTGTTACACAGCAATTGATAACTGATACAGCTACCCTGGTCACTTTGTGCATGAGCCCACTGAACAGCCCTGGGGTGACTGGGGAAGGACCCAGAGTGAATTGTCATTTCTCCTAATTACAAAACACTTTTCCCAGAGTGGGAGCCTTTGGTGACAAAACACTTCTCTTCATACACTGGATCTGTCCATAACATTTCCCAAAACTTGTTTGCCACTGATCCTCACTTTTCTTTTTTTTCTTTTCTTTTCTTTGTTTTTTTTTTTTTCTGTCTTCAAGTCCAAGACCATCAAATCAAACCATTAATTCTTCACAAGTTAGTGTAGTTTTTTATTTTGGGGCAATTATCCATTTAGGCAAAGAGGACAAAGATGTCTACTGTCCGAAGTTTTGCCTACCAATAAGTCTTGCCTCATCCATTGCCTTTAAAGTGCTGCTTAGTGTGGATACAGCTCTCTAGCAGCCCACTTTCAGTTAATACCGGCAAACTGAGCAGAATTATCTCTAAACCATACCATGGTGGGTGGAAAAAGAGAAGGTCATGTTCCTTCCTGTGAGTAGACACACAGGTCCATGTCTTTAGACAAGAATTTGGGGTTTGAGTGTCTCATTTGTTTTTTCAGCTGACAGGTGTTGTTAAAAGCCCATAACCTGCTTTGCCTTACTTTCAATACCTCATGCCCTTTGTATACCATTGGTGACACTCACTTCTGAAATCTTGCATTTGGTGGGTATTTCATTCCAAGGGCACTCAGGGGATAGTTTTACTAGATATTTTGTCATGGCAGGTCATGCGCTACCACTTTCCTGTTCCTTAAGAGTGACTCCATGTTCCCTACCTCCCAGATTTCCTGGAGGTTCTGTGCTGTAGCCACTGTTGGTACCATTTTTTATAAAGTCAGGATTCTTACTTAACACCAACAGAAGCGGACACTGGCTGAATTAGACTGAAAAAAAATGTGTTGAATAGATAATGGATTACTTGAAGAATTTTGGCAAAAAACAAGGACCCCATCAGAAAATGGGCGAGTATAGAAAGGTGACGGCATAGCCAGAATCACAAATAAAACCTGTTTTGAGAAGCAGTCCAGTGAGGAGCCTAGTAATAATGCCACCAGACAGGAACGCTGCAGCTCGCGCCCACACTGTTGCTGGCACTGGGCGCTGGCTATCGCCATGGTGATCGTGCCAATCCTACCTCCAGACACTGAGGTTGTTGCTGTTGTGTCTACGGCAGAAAGAATTCCCCTGCTTCTCGATATCACTAGCTCTAGACTCTAAATCCAAGTCAGATACATTTGATTGGCTGAGCCTCATTCACAAGTCTCAACAGTAGCCTCCACAAGAGGCTCAGAAAGCAACAAACCGGCCTTTTCGGCTTTTATAGAAGAAGGACTCTGTTTCCTATTAACACACCTACGTAGAGAATTTCTGAAACAGAATGGAGGTCTGATATTAGGGAAGACAAAGACAAATGCCCTCTATATAAGACCCCTCCGCTCTCTTGATTCCTGGTCCACTTCTCCCACCATATTTTATGTCCACCTTCTTCGAGAATCCATTTGTTTTAGGATTTGAGAATACACATTTCCTTAACTTGAACATGCTAACTGGCAGCCTGAAGTTCTGATGAATTACAAAGCTGAATAACAAAAAAAAAAAAAGAATTACGTTTTTCAAGTAAAGAAATGTGTACAAAAGGAACTCCAAGTTACAGAAACACACAAATGTTTGAGAGTTATTTGTTTCAGTAACTAAAATCCACAGTCAGTTCCAGAGAGTTAGAAATTGGCACTGTATTATACGAATATAAATGAATCATGAAAAAGAACTGCGTCAGAGCCATTAGAAATGAAGTTAACAAATTCAGATTAATGAAACTGAGTGAATATTTTGAAGATATTAGAATTTGAACTTAAGGTCTTTCACAAAAGAATGAGTCATACTGAATGAAAAATAATTTTACATCTTCTGAGACAACTTCAAATGAGATGTTTAAATATAATTTGGCCTCTGGCTTCCTTTTCACAGATGAGCCTTACTAAATACAGAGAAGACATGAAAACCTGAATACACACATTATGGAAGACAGAAACAGTACGTTTAAAAGACTCCTTTTACCCCATGGCTGATGGCATTAATGGCTAAGAGAAAATTGCCACAGACTTATCTGATGACCTGGACTTGTTTCACCATCCTGTTTCAAGGAGATGTGTCAACAAAGGCTATAGTTAGGACATTTTTTTCTGTATGGATACATGAAGTGGGTGGTTGGGTTTTGAGCAAATCTGGAAAGGTCATGGTACCTGTCAGAATAATTGCAAACACCATATAGTGGGTCTGAAATACGGGTTCTAACACAGGAAATATGCAGGTAGATCATGGATATGTAGGAAACATGCTCACAGAGACCATGAGTCTCCAGAATGATTCTTCCCAGGCCTCCACAAGCAACCCTCACCACGTCACCTACCGGTGGCATTTTCAAGTTTGTGTACTATCTATTCCTAAAAAGATTCTCTATCATTTTTTACAAAGAAATTTAATCACAAACAGAAAAAGTATATAATTTACCTTTATGTACCTATTCCCCAGTTTCAATAAGGATCAATACGTGGCCATCTCCACCCTTCCCATATTATTTTGAAGCAAATACCTGATCATGTAACTGGATCTGCAGATATTCTAGTATATATCTCTAGAAGATAACAACTCTTTTTAAAAACTGCAAAACCATTATTACAAATAAAATGAACATTTCCTTAGTATTATTAAATATTCAGTTGGTGTTTTAATTTCCAATAATCTCATTGATGTCATAAATATAAGCGTGTTTTCTTGGAAGGTGGTGGAATCAAAATCCAGATAAGTTCATGCATTATGAACGGTTGATATGCTTCTTTAGTCTTTCTCCATCCATAAGTTCCCCCCTTATCTTTGTCTTTCTGTCCTCGCACAACTCCCACAACTTATTTGTGGATGGAACCAGGTCGTTTGTCCTGTAGAGTTTCCCAGTCTGGAGCTGAGAATTTCTGAGAATCATAAACAGCCATATAGGAGGTGTGACAACTTCCAGTCCTGTGCTCCTGTCCCCTAAGAGAAGTCTGACCTTGGGATTTTGTGCCACAGAGTCCAGGCAATAACAGAGAGCAATGAGCTTGGGAAAAGCCAGGATGGGAAATTTGCCTCTAAAATTGACGACATATACCTTTCCTGGTGCAAGGAGGAAGGAATGAAGATAAAAGACAGAAGAGGCACTGGAAGGAGCATAGTCTGTGGCGGTGAGCAGCTGTAGATTGGGAGGTAAAATTGGGAGGAAAGGAGGCCTGGGGGAATAGCCGGCATTTCTATGGATAGTGTTGAGGTCACAGAAACAGAGACAGACTTTTACTTTTTATGTAAATTAGATATATGCTAATCTCCCCCCCCAAACCTTTGGGTGTTTTTAAGAAGTCAAGGAAATGTTGGAATTACTTTTATTTGAGATTATTTTTCATCACACTGTTGTGTGGGTTTTGTTTTGTTTTGTTTTAATGTGACACTGAGCAGAAACTGGAATACATGGGTTCCCAATTCCTTCCCTTTGATCTATTTCCTCAGGTTTCTTCTCCCAGAATGAAGTGCAGGATTTTGTCTTTTCACACACCCATGCTAACTGGAAGTCAATGTTTGTCCCTTAACTTTTCTCTCATTCCACCTTATTCAGTAGGGTCTTTAGCAGTTGATAGACTTTTAGCTGCAAGTAATAAAAACCTTAACTTGAAGTTGTAAATTGAAACAAATTTATAATGTCATATAACAAGGAGGTCTGAAGTATGGCAAGTTATTCATACACCTTCAATCAGTTTGCTCTCCAATGGCTCAGTTTTGCCCTCCTTTAGCACCTCTTGCTCTTAAGATGGCTGCAATCCTCCTCAGCAAACCATGTCCAGAGGCAGGAAACAATTTTTTTTTCCTTCTGTGCTTTTCTTTCAAAACAAAAATCCTTTTTCAGAAAGCATAGCTCCTTTACCAGACGTCTTCTCTTGTCTCATTCTCCAGAACTGGGTGCCATGCCTTTTCCCAAGTCAGTGCCTGGCAAGAGAAATAGAATTATCATGATTCCATTGGCTTGGACTAATCAAGACCCACACTCTTTAGGCTGGTAATCCTAACACCTTCCATGAGCACAAAGTTATGTGGAGAGCAAGCATCAGAACAGGGTCTGTCATTATGGAGGGCTGAGGTGGGGGGATCCATTTGCTTAGGCATCCAATAGTGTCTGCCACAGGCCTTACCAGGCACCAAAGACAGGAATTAAAAAAAAAAAAAAAAAAAAGCTACTATAGAAATAATGACATGCATAGAGAGGAGAAAGCTTTCTTATTAGGGACTTGTTAGATCCTCCTTCCCCCAAACCTCTGCCCCAGACATCCCCCAGGTCCTCAATAAATACCTTAAAATTGTATAATCTAAAATATTTCATTTATTGGAATGAAATGATCGAAGGGATTATGAAATGCCTTTGCTTTTATCAGAACAGCACATTGGGGATAAGCCTAGGGAAGGCACACTAGGGTAGGAGGTGAGACGTTTCGGCTTTGGTTCAGAGCTGCGCTCAGAGGAGAGAAAGCAAAGTTAAGATGGATAAAGGAATCCTACTCATTTCATATCATGCTCAGCATAGCAGGGATTCTGAATAGACAGTGTGATAGGAAATAGAACAGTACATTTGAATGGAATATGTATTTTGTTGTATCTATTAGAACCTTGGCATAAAGGTTAGCAGCTGGATAAGAGAGAAAACAGGTAGAGAAAAGGAGGAATTAACTCTCCAGTTCAATTGTCTAGAGGATTTCTCAGAAGCAGTGGCCAAGGAAGAAGGAAGAAAGTTTTAACAAATAGGCTTGATCAGGTAGACCTCTGGATTCTAGAAACAAAATTTAATATTTTATCATTCATTCATTCCTTCTTTCATTCACTCAACAAATATTTCAAACTCACCCCTTTACTCCTTCCCCTCTAGCTATGCTCAGTCTTGTTCGCATAGATAAACCATGGACTATTTCTGCTGTAAGCTAGGAAGATACTTGTACACATCTAATTATTCTCTATGTATAGCATTCATTACCTCTTTGGTCCTGGGTGAATCATATGCTGTATTGAGACATAGTTCTATTTTCTATCCCTACTGAGACATTCAGATATGTACTAAATAAGATGATCTCCTCTACCATATCTTTTCTCATGCTACAGGCTTTCCCTGAATATGTTCATCCACTCCCAGTCTTTAAACTCCATTTAAACATTGATGACTTTCATCTTGGTATGTTTAGCCCAAACTTCTTTCCCATTATCAAGCCTTAAAACCAAGTTCTACATGAACACGTATATCTGAAAATCTCACAGGCTTCTCACATTTTCCATCTCCAACCAAAATGGATCTCCTCATTTTGCCCCCTGCTGAACGCTTCTCAGGTAATCAGAATATAAAACGTTTGTTAACTCATTTATTCTACCAAGCTTGGTGCTGGATATTTTGAGTAATCAAATGATGCATATGCCACAGTCCCCTTAAGATCTTACTCCTTCGTGTTTCATCTTCTAATGAAAGAAGAGAGGGAAACAAGTGAGTGACAACTCTCTTGTCTTCTAATATTCTGCTTTCTTGGCAACATATTTAAAAGGGTATATGTTTTAACAGTGTAAGTTTAAAAAAGAACACTTCTGCTTTCATTTCAACAGAGTGGCTGAAGTAAGGGATTGGGGTTATGCCAAATAAAGCAAATGACTTAAAAGCCAAGATGGCATGATGAAGCAGTGTTATTTTTATCAAGATGATTGGTCTGATTGGTGGTGACCTTGAAAGCTTTCATGAAGGTTTTAAAGTGACATGAATTAGGGAGACAAGATGGAGAAAGCAATGACTCATCTGTATTAAGTGAAAAAAATGTCTTAACAAGAGGAGAACTCAAGTGGACAAAAAATGAATTCAGAAAAAAGACTTGGATCACATAATTAGCTTTCAGAGAATCAGTCTACTTCTCATCTGATAAAATCTTTCATGATGATATGATATAAAGGCTTGTATTCTCTGTTATTTCTAAGTATAAAAAGTTCCTCTAGTCTAATTTCTTGATGAAGATGATTTGAAGGTAATGCCTAAGTTATGATTTCTGTGAAATGTTTTTGTACATATGGGTTAGTCATAATCATAGTACCGACATACAGATAAAAATAAAATACTTAATGTGGCTAAATAATTAGGACTAAGAAAAAATGAGTGTTTATTATGTGGTCTTCATGTCACAGATACTGTCCTTTAATTAAGCAGGTTGGAAATTTGTGGGGAAGTGAGTCACACTCACAAGCTTCTTCTGTATGAGGTAAATATTGATAACTTCTGCAAAATACATACACACAGCTATGGGAATTCAAATAAGAAGAGTTCATATATAATAGTGGTAACAAGGAGGTCTTCATGGAGGGGCACCTGGGTGGCTCAGTTGGTTAAGCGTCTGCCCTCAGCTCAGGTCATGATCCCAGGGTCCTGGGATCGAGCCCCACATCAGTCTCCTTGCTAAGGGAGAAACAGGCAGCCTGTTTCTCCCTCTCCCTCTGCCTGTCACTCCCCCTGCTTGTGCTCTCTCTCTGTGTCAAATAAATAAATAAACAAACAAACAAACAAAATCTTTTTTTAAAAAAAAGAAGGTCTTCATGGAAAAGGAATCCCTTGAGCAGGGTCTTCCTGCTGGATCTTGATGTTGGTCCATGGAGTGCAAGGTAGGATGCAGGAGCAAATGAGCATGAGAAGCTGGACCATATGCAAGGGGAGTGGTAAGATAGCAAATTCTAACTTGTTTTCAAGGCTAGCGGATGAATCAGGGTCTTGGTAGAAGAATAAAAGAAGGAACTAGAGAAATAAGTAGGGAGTATGGTAGTAAGATGATTAAAGGAGGTCTAGATAAAAATTTGTTGTGGCTTCTCATTGGACCCCTGTGTGGGTTTTCATCACTGAGGTGTGTTTATTTCCAAAAGTTCAAAGAGGATAGGCCAGAGATCTGTTTCAAACAGAGAGAAGGGTGTGCATCAAACCTAAATTTGGATAAAGACCTGACTGACTTGAGAAGCAATAACAGATCCAGTTTAACTGATATTTAGTCTATGTTTAGAGAAAGAGAGATATTCAGACAGGAACCTGGGAGGATAGTTGCATTTAGGTGTTGGAGGGAGGAAGAAGAGCCAGAAAAGAATCAAGCAGTGGTCAACTGTTGCAGATATGTATACAAGAGATACACAAATGGAGAAAAGACTTTTGAAAGACTAGCTTCACTAGAGGAAGAGCTAAATTTCAAAGTAGGATCCCTTCCACCGAAGATGCACATAAGCATGGTAATTAATAATGCAACTCTAACTATGGTTACAACAGGAGCCATTGCATTATTAATCCTTATTTTATTCTTGATAGTTTCAAAATACAGAAGGAATAGATTTTGCTATTTACTATATTTATTTGTTTTGAAAATGTTAACTCAGAAGTTTAGTATCTTGGACAAAATTACAGATCATCCTTGCTCTAGAGCTCTTAGCTCATTTGGAGTTAAACAGAATTGATATATGGGAGTAGAAAATAGAACCATGGGGGGGTGGGATTTGCAAAGCTAGGACTAGAAACAGGAAGAAAGATGAGATCTTTCAGTGTCAATACTGTCTTCATTGTCTATAGCTGCATAATGTAGCTCAAAACTTACTGACTTAAAATAACTACCATTTTATTATTTCTCTTGATTCTGTGGGTTGCCTGGGCTCAGCTGCATGCTTCTTTTGCTCTACATGAGACTGGCTGGGAATGCAGTCATCTGAGTCTATTGGATGCAATGTCTAAGATTTCTTATCCATGTGGCTGGAAATTAATGCTAGCTCTCAGATGGGTGCTTACCTGGGGCTTTCAACTGGAATATTTACGTATGGCCTTCAATGTATTTTGAGCGTCTCATAGTATGGTAACTGAATACTGAGATAAAGTGTCTCAGAACAAACATCCCAAAAGGGAGGAAGCAGAATCAGTCACCCTATTAAAGGACAGGCTTAGAACTGGCACAGTGCCCCTCTACCACACTCTTCTATTGAGCAATTACAGGATGAGCTGGATTCAGACAAAAAAGAAACAAAACCACCTCTCAATGGGGAGAATGAGAAAGAATTTGCAGCTAATTTTAATACAGCAAGTGCAAGAGAATCAATTAGGTAGTTAAAAACAAACAAACAAACAAACAAAAAACACCAAGGCAGAAAGCTGTTTTGCTGTGAATTTTTTACTGTTTATATATATTATGCATGAGGGATTTCCTGAGATATCCAAAAATGCATGGAAAACTTGCTTAGGTAAGTATCATATCATGCCTAAACCAGATTTGGTCAGGAAAGGAAAGGGCACGTACCTAAAAGGGCCATCTTAGCAAAAGAAGACACGAGGCAGGGGGGAAAAAAAAAAAAAAAAAAAAAAAAAAAATCTGTTTTTTCCCCACCACTAGAGGGAGGAAATCCTCAGAACAAAGGTTCTCAGCAGAGACTGTATATAATAGTTCGACTGAGTAGATTGGGGCTTGGAATTATTTTAAAATTTGCTGTCAAAGTGACTTTAATTGAGAAGTGAAACAGAATATTTGATGTGACTCTTACATATATATTTCATTTCTAACTGTGGGTTAATATTTTCTGCATGAAAATAAGGCATTGCTATGGCAAAAGCACTGAAGAACATTATTCAAATGAAATGAAACCATGAATAGAATGTTCCATGTGGGAGTAAAAATAATTAACCACTAATAATGTCACCTTTTACCTTTTGCATTTCATCATTAAAAATATTTCTAAGATTGAAAGTTAGAACAAGAATTTTTTTTTTAAATGGAAAGATCTACAAAACTGACTCATTAACATTTTTAATCTTTGAAAATATCTTCAGTAGGATAGATTCAAATTCAAACTTAGAACAATAGAATCCTGAGGCCTTCAAATACTCAGGTGTGGGAATGAAGTCATATGGTACATTGGTTCAGCAAGTTATCACATACATTTATCTCCAAATTCAGTAAGAAATTGAACTTTTCTTTCTCTCTTTCCCCTTCCTTCCTTCCTTTTCTTCCTTCCTTCCTTCCTTCCTTCTTTTCCTTTTTCCTTTTTTCCTTCCTTCCTTAATTGAAACAAGTTTTTATTGTGTGCTACTATATTCCATGCACGGGGCTAGCCCTAGGTGTACACTGGTGGGTGGATTATAGAGATATGTTTCTTGACTTCGTAGAGCTTTTGTCTGTGGGATTCAGGCCACAGAATCTGGATATATTCTGAATATATATATGGATAATAACACAAATAATTATAATTAAAATTTTAATTAAATAGGTCAGGCCCAATTTCAAAGGAAATTATGCAAGAACCCGTGAGGAGTTAAAGATGCTTTTGCTTCCTTTTTAATCCTATCTCACATTTTGAAAATTTTAGAATGTTATATTTGTGAAGGCACTGTTCTCTGTAGGATACCTAGACAGAATTTTTAATGTTTGTCCTCTTTGTTGCATTTGGAATTCTATCACCTCTTCTGCCTATCCTCTTCATTATCTAGAGTGCTTTACACCACCTCAATTTACTTAAGTGCATTCGTGCCACTCTTTTTTCTAATGGCTCTACTCATTCTCTCTAGAATCTACAGAGTATTATCTGTTTATTTTTAAACATTCATCTATCTCATGGTCAAACCCATAGTATTTCAGTGTAGTTAATAAGAGAGAAGTGTTAGGAGCATCTTTAATTTGTCTGAATAGATGATTCTTGAATATTTATCTCCAGCTCAATTCTCCCCTGTACTCCACTATAAATCCAGCTGCTTATTTCACATTTCCATCTGGGGACCTTGAACCCACCATTTTAAAAGCTAAACTAACTTCTCTACAACACTGTGGGTCTCCTGAGATTCATGTACCCATTCACCAGGTATTCATTGAGTTTTTACTGCAGTCTATGGAGTGTGCTGCTAGGCTCTAATCAGATCATATTGTAACTGATTCATTTCTTGTCAGTCTCCCTCTCTGTGCTCTGATTTAAACATCACTGATTTTCCAGGTCTTAATGCAGATTAGAAGAGCACTAATATCTATGTCTTCGGGTTTTTTGGGAAAAAAAAAAAACATGAATAGTTCTCCCAGAGCACTATTTCTCTGAAGGTTCCTTGCATTTATCATCTCCCCAACCCCCACCGTCTTGTCTTCAGATTTTGCCATTTGTAGTTATCCTCAATTTATATTTTCAGCATCCAAAGATCTTGCCTAGATTATCTATTTCTGTAAGGTTAGTAAACATGCTGATTGTTAAGTGTCTATTTCTAATATTATATGGATATTTAGCAGTAGCTTCTTGCAGACCACATCATAGAAAAAATGTTTAGCTATTATGTATCAAGTAGGGACAGGTGTTCATAAAGTATCTCCATGAAAATAGCTTTTAAAAAATATATCTTTAAGGGCCCAGTGTTGTGCAGGCCTATGCATACAGATGAAAACACAATCATACAGTGTAATAAATGACTGGAAGAATGAACCTGCTTTCAAAATGTGATTCTCAGCAGGTAAAAAATAGAAAAATAGCATGAAATTGAAACCAATCACTGTTTGGCTCTTAATTTCATTACTTACATAAAGGTAACTTGGTAAAGTTCTTATTTGAAGTTCTTATTTACTTTGCTAAAGCTCTTCTATACATACATTTATAAATGAAATGAAAAGAAAATTCCTTCCTTTGGTTTACCAGTGCTATGATTTACTTGTTACCACTGAAGATTCTTCATTGACATCCATGTTTGAGGAAGGATTGATTGTTTAATAAGAACCAAGGCTGCTTTTGACTACCTGGCAAGATACATGTGGAAAGATTATAGTTTAGATCATTTACTCTGATTTTGAGAGAGTTAATTTTCTTGGAAGATTATGCTGAAGACAATCTTTGGTACAATTTAATTTAACCTCTTTATTTTACTAGATTTAAAAAAGGAATGAGGGCTTAAGTAATTAAGTGATTTATCCAAGTTGACCCAGCTTTATTGGAGTCATGTGGCAGATTTAAAGTAGGCTATAAGCACTATGAAGTAGAAAGTGTGTCTGTTTTACTCACTACTGAATATTTAGTGCCTGCCATATTGACTGGTGTAGCATAAATATTTAATACCTATATGTTGGATGAATGAAATAATAAAGAATTAGTGATATCAATCTTTTTTATACTTGTCCAAAGTTACTATGAAGTCTCTTTAACCTCAAATATATGCATTTGTCCTTCTCTGCTTAATTATTGTAACTAAGGTTATTGTTCTTTAGCAAAATGGTGGATTAAAGGAAGCTTGGCCAAAACCTAGAGACTTTTCAGACCATAGGAGCCAAATCAGGTGAGAAATAAGCCCTACGCTAGGGAGAAGGCAGAAACCATTCTGTCTGCATCTGAGAATCCAGCACATGAGTGATGGGTGGGTAGGCAGTCCTATAGAATGCGAGTTTGAAGGTATTTTGCTTGGAAATGCATAGAACTTGACACAAAGGCTGTTTGGAACCAGATGGAAGGGTAAAGCCACGAACCCAGGTATCAACTGGCTATTTAGCTCCATGGTCATTGGTCTGGGCTTCAGGGTCAAGATTCATCTCTAAAGAACCGTGGAAGTTCCTGTGATTATCAGAGAAGAAAGGAAATTGCAATTCTTACTTCAACCATTAGCTTACCAAACCAGGGCTAAGCATTGTATGACCCAAACAGGGATTGAACTACTAAAAAAAAAAAAAATAAATGTGAAAACTAAAATTATAAGTAGGTTAAAGTTTTCACAAAAACTTTGGGCTTCTTTGGAACATTATCCTTTTTTGGTAGCATTTTCAACAGAACATGTTCACAGGAAGGAGCCGAGGTGTTACCCTTAGCATAATGTAATATTCAGTAAGTAGGAACAGATAAAAACTGGCAGATTGATGACCAGCATTACTGTTTCCAGTCTCCTTTTATTATTTATAGTCGAGGGTCCTAGTCAGATACCTTAAAAATTCAAGAATTTCTTATTTCTGTCATACATAAATTTACAAAAAGTTTTTAAGACTAGAATCTTGCCACAAAATTCTTTGAAAGACCAAATTAGAATGTTCCAAAGGAACTTCTGTACACATATTGTAAAATTTAATGCCTATGGGAAGATGAATTAATTTAAAACTATTAATGTATTGTTTTGCAAGACAGACAATAACAGAAATTGTATTGTAGATCCTTACTAATTCTAGAATAAAAATAAGCTCAGACACATAAACCAAGGCCTCAATTGAATGGCAACAGGCCTAATAGCAAAACAGATTGTCCATTTTATTTGTTGGCAATTTGGGGTCTTACCAGTAAATCTCATGGGCAGGGATTATATCTTTGAAATGGATTCATATAGAGTTAGTACAACACACTATTAATACTACAATTTACTAATTAATGCTGATTGTTGATGAAGTAAATGGCAATAGTTGGTCTAATATGATCTAATAAGATGTCCATGAAAAGGAGAAAACTATCACTAACAGAAATCCAAGATAATTTACGACAAAATCCCAGCATCCTTGTTCCCTGATTTTCTGGCCATTACTCTCTGATATCTTAAGCAACGTGAATGATAAGATTCATCTACTTACTTTTCCACTCTACTTCGCTGCTATAGGCCTGGAATCACAGCTGTAGGCAGGGGCAAGAGTTTTCAGGTTAGCAGCATATGGAGAAATAGAAAGGTTGAGATTTACCTGCCCCTTGCCTTCGAACTCTATACCTTCACAGATACCCCCATTATCCCCATTTTGGGCTTAGCTTCAAATAAGGTTCAAAGACTATTTCTCTACATGTTGTGATTTAAGGAACTCTAGCTCAGTATTTCTGTGGATAAGAATTAAATCAGCTTCAGAGCTGGGCCTGCTCTGAGACTATCCACAGCTCCAGAACCTAAGCTTTCCATGTAGTCTCTGTGAATAGCCCCCACTTACGCTGCAGTTCCTGTGGAATATCTGCTCATGGACGAAGAGTCAGGGCCAAGGGACAGTCACAAGAACCATGATCTAAGGTGGGGATCATTTTAAGATTTTAAGGAGTAAGATGATATTCCAGTTGGTAGAGCTGGACATGATTCTGTCTGGGCAGAATCACCAGCGTATTTTATTCGATACTGAGTATCCTGCCTGAGTATTGGAAAGGATCTTCTTCAATCCCTCCTGTGGTGAGGAATATAAACAGGGTATAAGAGGGGATCAAGTTATCTCAGTAGTGAGGGCAGGAGAAAGTATTTGGGAGGGTAGCCAAAGATGCGCTAGTATACTTGATACAATGTGTATTTTCAATTACTTGTTGGGCTGAAAAGTGGCAAAAGATTGGGAAAAATATTGCTCTTATTCACCTAGGCTAAAGAAGTCCGTGAAACATCAATAAATGATTGAACAGGAAGCAGACCCAACATGTCACGTTTCTAAAAGACTGCATAGCAATTTGGCATAGCCCTGCTAGCCAGCAACCGAGGGCATAGTTCTTCGAGATCATTTTGACTGTGATTTCTAGAGGAGACTGCTTATGGACATGTGTGCATGAGCATGTGTGTTTCCCCTTGATGGAAATATTTCATCTGAAAAGAGAGATATTGTTTAGAAAAACTCTGAAAACCGGAACCTCTCAAATCTGAGTCTTTTCAGTCCTAGATCCCTGCAGCTCTGCCTATCAAATTCTGCACCCTGCATTTCTGGCCTGCACACTTCCCAGGCTATTCCTTTTCATATTTCATAGGTTTTCAGTAACACAGAGATTCCCCACATGTGGTTATAGTAAACGTTAAGTAAAAACAGTCTGAGGTCAAAGGCACTTAGGAAATGCTGGGCAGAATAAAGTTGAACAATTTTTTTTTATTGTAGGTTTTTGCAGAGACAGAAAGATGCTAATAGCTGTTAATCTCTGAGAAGAATTGGAATGTTGGATCTTTGTCTGAAAACAGACCCTCCACTATGTTCTCTCCCCATGAGGAGCTCTGGAAACTATTTTGTATTTGAGCACATTTTGGGAAAAGCTGCCATGGAACCCAAAGGAAAAAGCTTAAATAGGACTTTATCCTTTCAAGTTGATTCCTCCTCTGCTGCTCTAAAAAAATCAGGAGGAAATAGTTCTTGTAAGTCAGATTCATTGAGATGAGCAAAAAGCAGACCTTCCTTAGAGTTTTAACTTTGCATTCCCTGTTCCTTTGTCGGCCCCCGATTCCTTTGCTTTGAGGCATGAATTTTTCTTTCCTAAAATAGAAAAGGTTGTTGTAATCAGTGATGCACAACCATGGGTCTGAAAGGCATATTTTTAGATACTATTTGTATCATAGACATGACAGCTATATGCTCAAATCGACTGGAGACATTTTTATAAAAAACAACCCTGGGCAAGGTAATATTACTAGATGTTTGACATATTTATTTTAGTTACTAAAAGTACATAAAGTAATATATGCAATAAATAACAACTGGGAGATTAAAGTATATGACATGAGCTATAAATTAATGTTAACTAGTCTTCAAGGCAAGAAAGGGCATGCCTGTTTATAAACTAGTATAATGCAGAAGTGTGAGAAAATTATGGGAGATTCTTATAGAATTCATAATCAAACTTTCCACTTTAATTACTATTACATTACCCTCTAATCTTGATTTGTTTGTTTTGAAAATCTCCTCATTTTATTTTTTTGGTTAATGACAATAGTAATTAAGATTTAATAGAGCTTTACAATATTCCAAGGTACAGTAATCTTAGTTACTTCCCCAAACTCTGTGCGGTATGGATAGTTATTAATTCCCTTTCAGAGATGAAGAGTGTAAGTAAATAGCTCCATTGTAACCAACTATAAATAAGTCTTATAGCCAAGATATAGATCCACTTTTTTTTTTGGTCAGAGAGAGAGAGAGAGACAGCACACAAGCAGGGGGAGCGGCAGGCAGAGGGAGAAGCAGGCTTCCCACTGAGCAGGGAGTCTGATGCGGGGCTCGATCCCAGGACCCCGGGATCATGATCTGAGCCGAAGGCAGACGCTTAAACCCACTGAGCCACCCAGATGTCCCTGGATCCACTTCTTACAACACCAAATCCCAAAGTCCAAGTGCCATTATCTGTGCTATTTGAATAGCTTTATCACTCAATGTCTATATTTAATATATGTGATGATTATATATGTAGTACTTTGAATCTTCATCTTCAAAATATGTGCACAAAGCATCCAATTATATGACCAGCAATCACATTTCAATTAGGTCAATGGTAAATCTTTCGGATTATGCTTATTTGAAATTTCTTCCTCCTTAATCCCCTTGGTTTACTGACTTTTCCCCCATTTCAGTGCACCAGAGAAAAGGCAGTGAACATTCCATAGAAGATGATAGAGAAGGTATTCATCTAAGTTGCTCATAGAATCTGCTGGATAACTTCACAGCATACCAATGTTACATACTAGGTTGTCCAACATTCCAGAGAGCGCAGGGAGAACCTGACACATACTGCTAGAGCAAATGCCAGGAAATCCCCACTATGCAAAAGTGCCATTCACCTGGATAAATAAACCATTTTGTTATATATCTGGTCCCCAGTTGTTTCTATCCTCCTTTAAAAATATCACACTTAACCCTGCAAGCCCATTGTTAGGACACCTAAAAATCCATTAGTGACCATTCTGAAATGAGGTGTTGATACAAGGATACTGGGATCACCACAGTTGACTCAATTCATATGGTTAGATATCAAATATGCGTTTTGGTTTATTTCAAGCAAGCTACCACTGCTGTGTTTTCTTCTTTACTACACACCCTTTTCCAGAGTTTTTCAGGGGTCCCCATGAGAGGAGTGAGGCAGAAAATATTATTTCTTCCCATTCTGACTAGAGATTTTATCATTTACCCTTCCTCCTTCTCCCACTGTTGTCATAAAGACTTATATAAATGAGATGATGCTTTTCTTTCAAAAAATCTCCTTCGGTCAATGACAACATTCTCTATAGTTGTTATTAGATCATAAATATACAATTTGTTTTAAAATATTTCAAATGGACTCACACGTACCAGGCCCACTTGCATCTACTAATCACAATATCTTTTTTTAAGAGGCTGTACACAATTTCTTGCCTACTGTAAATTCATTCTGAATACCTCACACACAGATGCCTGGGGAAAATAACATACATTAATGCTCTCTAGGATTTATTAATTTTCATTAGATTTATTCGGACTCTTTATAGGACAAAGGCACATGCACCATAGTTTATTTCCATACTTATCTCTAAGCATAAATTTCACTAATTTAAAAATATCATCATTAAGTGGCAAATAATTTTATGGATGGAAAAGCTGAGCCGGGAGGGGTTAAGGTTAACATAAAACCACAAAGCTTGAAAAGATAAGTAGAAACTGAACTTTCATATTTTTATATCCTTGTTCTGCTTTTGATGTTCTGATGTTTGACAGAATATGGGAAACATGGTAAGAAAAATGACTACTAGACTTACATTTAGGAGCCCTGAACTTGAATGCCAGTTCTGCCAATTACTAGCTGTGTAAACTTGGTAAGTTGTGTGTCCTCTCTAGGCTTGGGTTTCATTATCTGCATGCTGGAGAGAATGCAATCAACGTAGAGAGTTTGTAGAAGGATTAAGTGAGAGAGGATATGTGAATGCACCTGGCATTGGTAAGTGCCTAGGAAACTGCTAAGGAGAGTTTGTAGATTTCCACTAAGCAGTTTCACTGAGGGAAAATGATACTATCTGCTTCATTTATATATCTGACATCGAACTACATGACTATCGATGGGTGAGGCAGTTTTACTTTAAGACAAGACTGACATGCATCCAAGGAAAGTAATACTCCAGTGTATAGAATCCTACGGTGTTAAAACTGTGCCCCATAGGGTTAGTGAGGTTGAAACTAGTAGAAAATTTAAAGTTCATGTTTCAGAGAACTGTTTCCCCCCTAATCAGCTATTGTATCTTTTCAGACCCCACTAACTCATCCTCTAGCAATCTCTGCAGAAGCCTGGACTCAAGGTCAACTGATAATGGTTATAGCCTAGGAACAAGTAAGGCTCTGCATTCCTTCCCTGACATAAGAAATCCAAGACCCTCTCCATTTATACCGGCTCTCAGAGCATGCCCACAAACCCTTCTTCTCCTAAAATAACCTCCTGATGTCAGGGGCTAATTTTTGCCTCATTCCGATGTTAAATCTCCACCCCAAATGAAGATGGGATGTATGTTATATATATGTTTGCTCAATGCATGTGCTCTATTTTTTTCTCATGAATAATAAGTTTCCCCTCCCCTTTCATCAATATGTATATAATCTCCTACCCTGAACTTCCCCTTTAAAAGCCCTGCTCCTTAACTTTGAACCTGGGAGCTGGTCTTTAGACATCAGTCCACCATCTCTCCAGGTTGCCAGCCTCCTGAATAAAGCAACCTCTCGTTTCCAACCAACACTTGTCTCATGAGTATCAGCTCTCAAACAGCGATCAGCTGAACTTGCGTCTCAGCAACAGTGTGAACAAGAGGAAAATATCTGTGCTAAAAACTTGTCTTAAGGTAGAGAAAATTGTCTGAACAATGCATCTCTGGAAATGAGGCCAGTGCACTGAGCAATTTAATTATATCCTCAAATAAGGAAGAGGGAAAGCAGAAATGAGGAAAACTCACAAAAACTCTAGGAGAAGGGGTCCTTTTTGTGTAAGGGAGAGAAATTGATAGAAACTGGACCATAGGATGGAATTGAGAATAGGGGAGAATAGCCCCAAAGAGAGAATCCAAAAGGCAAAATCCTTAGACAATAACATCAGAACCGACTGCTGTAGAGCCGAGGAGACTCTAAAGCATTCCCCTGTCTTCACCGGGAACCTGTGGTGAGCTTCTAGTCTGCACATGCTCCCGCTGTTAGAGTTCTCATTACAAGGGAATGGTCTTGACTCACGGGTTTCTATGTTGAGGTTTTACTGACTGTACTGTGGCGAAAAGGTGTAAAGAGAATGTGAAAAACCGGTCCAGAAATACGGTCGGATTCCAGAGCAGAGCAGAGGAGAATCAGAACTAATTAATTCAGATAATTCATGTTCTAATCATTCAGTGAAACACTCTTTTTTTTTTTTTTTAAGATTTTATTTATTTATTTGACAGAGAGAGACACAGCGAGAGAGGGAACACAAGCAGGGGGAGTGGGAGAGGGAGAAGCAGGCTTCCCGCTGAGCAGGGAGCCTGATGCGGGGCTCGATCCCAGGACTCCGGGATCATGACCCGAGCGGAGGGCAGACGCTTAAAGCCTGAGCCACCCAGGCGCCCTGAAACACTCTTTTTTGGAGATATGATAACAAAAGCATCTAATTTTATTTCTATTGTGGAAGTAACACTGCCCATCTCAGGCTTGCATTGATGACATTTGTAATGTGAAAGTACGATAGTTCTCCTGGGCCAAAATTGGTGAGCAAGAGATTGTGTTGACTGTGAGTCCTTCAGAGAGAAAACTATGAGAGATTGATACCGATGAGAAACTGACATCATTGAAACATTGTATCACACTGTCCTGGAGAAAAAACCTCATTTATGATACATTATACTTGAAGTTTTAAGATGCAACCACAAAAAATTAGGGAAGTCTAATCTGCTATTAAATCTTTAATAAGATCATGTAAGGCTTCCTTTTCCTTTCATGCTGTATTTTTAAGCCAAATTCAAATTATGAAGAAGTTGGAAAAACAACCCAAGATCCTATTCCCTTAAATAAATTTTATTTTAGGCAGACATTTGCACAGTTCTGCAGCATAACCAACAATTTTATATAATCTCTTGTGAGTCACCCAGGGAAGCTGGCATGATTGACCTAAATGCTTTTGATGTGCAACAGAGGCGGCTAGGGAAGTAATGGAAACACATGTGGAACCCCACGGTAATGTTTACTACTTTGGGAAGATTCTCTCCCAGGTCTCCTCCGCAAGACTCACTCGACACCACATTGATCACATAAATCACTATTAATTAAGATTAGACTTGAATCCCATTTTTCTCTCTTTTCTTCATTTTGATGTTTAGGGGTGCATTTATTAAGAGTATGAAGCAATGATGTGACAAAGCTATAAAGAAAGGAATAGAATATAATAAATCACCCTATTTAAGGTGTCTTCTTATAAGAACTTTTGTCTTCTCATTATTGCTTTTTTGTCCAAGGGGATGTCAGTTTTATTCAAGAATGCATAAAGTTCCTTAATCTGACAATTTGCAGGACCCTTGGAGATTATCAACTAGGAAATACGGGCTACTAAAAAGATAAAGTTTAAGATCGTGATGGATTTCCAAAAAAGTTACAAGAGTTGTAAATATTTCTTAAAAATAATTTAAACAAGTCTGAAGTATCCACAGTAAGAAGTGAAAATCTTGTCCTTAATCTCCTCTTCTCTCTTGAGAGTGTGGTACAGATTCTTCAGGAAGTTTTCTCAGTGTTAATCCAACCATATACAGTAGCATTGTTGTTGTTACCAAAACTAAAATAGATTCAGACTATGTATTCATTTCTTCCCAGAACAACATAAGCTTTGAAATTCTTCCTTGTTAGAGAGAAACATATCATTCTTTTTAATGACTACAAAATAGTCTGTCATATAAATCCACCATCATTCATTTAATTTGTCCTCTCTTAATGACTACTTATATTCTCTAATTTTCTATTTTTTTTAGAAATAAACTTTTTTACATATATGCATAAATAGTACTGAAAATATTTCTCTATGATAGATTCCTAGATGTTAAATTATTTAATAAAAGAATTATTTTTAATTTCAATAATTGTTCCCCAAAAGATTGTGTTGATTTGCTTTCTCACCCCAGTGTATGAGAATGTCTGTTTCCTCACATGCTTGCCTACCCTGGGTGATATCATTGTTCTTAATTCGTGATAATTTAATAGATGATAAATGATATATCATTCCTGTTTTAAATTGCCACAAAAAAAAATCAATGCTTTTCTTTTTCCTTTATTCACTTATCCCTTATCTTGATCAGTTCTCTAGATAGAATCATTTTTACCCACATATTTTAAAACCTTGCTATATTCCCACTGGATGTATTATTATAGAATTATAGCAATTCAGAGTGACAGAGATCTCATGATCTTCTTAGGCAACCTATTTCATCTTTCATTGGTCTTGCACTGTATGAAAGATTTTTCTAAGGAGCCAAAAGCTCTCTCCCTGTAGTTTCCACCCATGATATAGCTCATGACCTTTTTATACGAAATCTAATGTAGGTGGTTCCCTCTTGCCCTAGCAATTTCTCCTTGGAAGGGGGTACTTTTCCTAATGCTGCTTTGCATATCTATTAATTAGCTCAGATTAATTGCTAAATAGAAGCCTTGCTTTCATTCTCTGGGACACTTCAAATATCTCAGATGAGAGGTTTATTTTCTTCTCGGGCAACCAATGGTTATGTGCTGTCTCCAATTCTATGCCTCCAATCATTCCTATTGTTTGTGACTTGAGACACTACAGCATCAATGTATACATTTTCTGAGATCAAGAGAATAAATATGGCATTCAGAGAGAGCCATATATTCTCTTCTAAATGATATCGGTTACAGTTAGATTTGTTACTTGGGGAATGGATAAAAATTAACTAGACTGGTTATGTTATGGAAGATCAAAGGGGATAACTGATGAAAGAATCAATTCTCAGGTTTGGTCCAGACTAGGAAATAGAGAGACTTTTTGTTTTCTTTTTCTTTTTTTGGCATTTCAACTTCTCTGCATTTATGTTTTCTTATTTCATATATTTAAAATAAGAGATATTTTTATCTGGGCTGTCACTGCTTCTTGTTTTTCCTTTTTTTTCCAAATTGAAATTGGATTATTTAAGATACACATATTTAAGTCTCTATTCCTGGAGTCAAGGAAGGAGGGCTTCCTCTCACTTGGGAATGAAGTGGGAAGGGGAGGTGGGTGGTCCTCGCTCTTTTTTTCTTTTCTGAAAAAGCAACTTTTGTCAACCAACTGCAGGGCACCTAACTTGACAACTGTAGATGTGAGAGTGTTTTCTTTTTCTGTTGTTTACTTATGCCATATTCTAGGTGAGTGGATTATTATTAAACTTTTGGTTTGGGATGAAACAGTTTCATATTTTGTCTAAAAAGAAAAAAAAACAGACAAAATTTCATAGCTACATAAAGGGAATCAGGTGGTTTGGAAAGCAAGCTTCTGGGGAAAATTTTAAATTAATTCAGTACTTCCAAGTTGCTTTCCAACTGTGTTTGGATCTATCTGCAGAAAGGCTGCTTAAATGGGAGAACAGGTGGCAAAGTTATTGAGATATAATGAAGTTTTTTTTTTTAAAGCTATTTTAAGTTTTCTCCTAAAGAAAGTAGGACTGGATTCCATTTCTATTGAAAAATCTTTTTATATGCATAATGGCAAGGTGCATAAACTCAAATAGAAAAGAAGCTTTATTTAAGCTTATCACTCTTAGAAATGCCTTCAAAAATAACCATTTGAAAAAAAAAAAGAATCTCACACACTGTATGTGAGGGTTAGTACTATGGATCTGTGAGAAAGTTTCAAGTAAAATTCAATACAGACTGTAATTATAGGCAGTTTTGGAGACAGAGAGATATAGATAAAATTTAAGCTCCATCACTTATTGACTGTGTGACTTTGGAGAAGTCATTAGATGGACTCTCAGCCTCACTTCCCTTATCTTTAAGATGGAGATAAGGATTTCCCTGATCCCGAGCAATGTTTAGCACTTTTTCATGTGTCTGTTGGCCATTTGGATGTCTTCTTTGGAAAAATGTCTGTTCATGTCTTCTGCCCATTTCTTGATTGGATTATTCTTTGGGTGTTGAGTTTGAGAAGTTCTTTATAGATTTTGGATACTAGCCCTTTATCTGATATGTCATTTGCAAATGATGACTGTTCCTTTTGCTGTGCAAAAGCTTTTTATCTTGATGAAGTCCCAGTGGTTCATTTTTGCCCTATGCTCAACATTGCTCGGCATCAGGGAAATCCAAATCAAAACCTCAATGAGATACCACCTCACACCAGTCAGAATGGCTAAAATTAACAAGTCAGAAACGACTGATGTTGGCGAGGATGCGGAGAAAAGGGAGCACTCCTACATTGTTGGTGGGAATGCAAGCTGGTGCAGCCACTCTGGAAAACAGTATGGATGTTCCTCAAAAAGTTGAAAATAGAGCTACCCTATCACCCAGAATTGCACTACTGGTTATTTACCCCAAAGATACAAATGTAGTGATCCAAAGGGGTACGTGCACCCCAATGTTTATAGCAGCAATGTCCACAATAGCCAACTATGGAAAGAGCCCAGATGTCCATCAACAGATGAATGTGTAAAGAAGAGTGGTATATATATACAATGGAATATTATGCAGCCATCAAAAAACCCAAAATCTTGCCATTTGCAATGACGTGGATGGAACTAGAGGGTATTATGCTAAGCGAAATAAGTCAATCAGAGAAAGACATGTGTGATATGATCTCACTGATATGAGGAATTCTTAATCTCAGGAAACAAACTGAGGGTTGCTGGAGTGGTGGGGGGTGGGAGGCATGGGGTGGCTGGGGGATAGACATTGGGGAGGGTATGTGCTATGGTGAGCACTGTGAATTGTGCAAGACTGATGAATCACAGACCTCTACCTCTGAAATAAATAATACATTATATGTTAAAAAAAAAAAAGAAGTTAGTAGGAAGGGAAAAATGGTGGGGGGATCGGAGGGGGAGATGAACCATGAGAGACTATGGACTCTGAGAAACAAACTGAGGGTTCTAGAGGGGAGGGGGTTGTGGGGATGGGTTAGCCTGGTGATGGGTATTAAAGAGGGCATATATTGAATGGAGCACTGGGTGTTATACACAAACAATGAGTCATGGAACATTACATCAAAAATTAATGATGTATGGTGATTAACATAACATAATAAAATAAAATTAAAAAAAAAAGATGGAGATAAGGATAGCACTTCTGCCATGAAATTTTCTAGGATTTGTAAGAATTAGATGGCATGGCTGTGAAGACAAATGAGATAAATGATTTAAAAATAATAATTCTGATCAAGTTATATCATTTCTTAAAACATTCCAAAGATTTCCAATTATAACCAGATTAAAATTCAGATACTTTATCTTGGCTTGCAAGGTCCTATATGATTTGGACCAGAGATAGTTTTCCAGTTTTTTCTTTTATGTTTGCTCATGTTTCTTATAGTCCAGACATGCTGGCATTTTATTTTTTTTCCCTGACAGTTTCTTGAACATAAAAAAAATGTGTTTCTACCTTAGAATCTCTGAATTTACTATTCTGTCTTTCTGGAATGCTTTTTTTCAGAAATATTCCAGGACTGATTGCATTCAGGAAATGACTTAAATTTTCTCTCCTCACAGAGTTTTTCCAACCTATTTAAAATAGTACCTGTACTTCCAAGTAGGAGGATAGCAGCATATGCCAGAAGCCTCTGTAGTACTGAATGAAAGTAGCTGCCAACCCAAGATTCCATATCCAGTGAAAATAGTTTTCAAAAAGGAAGGTCAAAGTGGTATGCTTTCAGACAAACTAAACCAACTAATTTGTCACCAGAAGGCCTGTATTAGAAACAAAACAGAACTTATAAAAAGCAATATTCTAAAGAGAAATCTTCAACCGAAGGAAAATCATTTCAGACAGAAAAGCAGCAATTTAAAAAGGGCATATTTGTGTCTAAATACAAATGAATATTGACTATATAAAACATTAATTGGAATGTCTTGGAGGGGTGCGCCTACATGGCTCAGTTGGTTAAGCATCAGACTCTTGATTTCTGCTCAGGTCCTGATCTCAGGGTGGGGAGGTCCGGCCCCAGGATGGGCTCCCTGCTCAGCAGTGAGTCTGCTTGAGATTCTCTCCCTGCCTTTCCCCCAACCCCACCCTCTCTAAAAAAGAGAAAAAAAAAAAAGAAATGTCTTGTAAATTTTGTGTATAACAAAATATGTACAACAAAAAATGTATGTATAACAAATATGCATGCAATAATAGAGAAGCTACAGGAGGGGGTAAATGTTTTTTTAAAAGTTTTCAGTTTCTTCAAAATACATTATATAATTAAAAGGAAAAAAATAAAAATTCCATAGTCAGATTTGGAGATTTTTTTTTAAGATTTATTTATTTATTTTAGAGAGAGACAGGGATGGTGGGGGGGGCAGAGGGAGAGAATCTCCAAGCAGAGAGCAGTTGCAGTCTGAGTGCAGAGCCCGATGTGGGCTCGAGCTCACAACCCTGAGATCATGACCTGAGCAGAATCAAGAGTCTGACCCTTAACCAACTGAACTACCCAGGCACCCCAGATTTGGAGATTTTCAATTACTCTCTCAGCAACTGATAGAATAACTAGAGAAAAGATTAGTAATGACAACGTTGATCCAGCCAATGCTACCAACCACCTTGACCTAATTGATATTTACATACCACTACACCCAACAACTACAAAGCAAGAAAACTTTTTAAAAAGTGCAAGTGATACAAAGATAGATCATATATTGGCCAATAAAATGATTCCTAATAAATTTTAAGAGACTGAATCATTCTGGGCCTTTTTTTCTGAGAGAAGGAAAGGATATATCTGTAGCAATAACTAGGAAATCACAAAATATTTGGAAATTAAATAACATATTTCTAAATAATCCATTGTGAAAGAAGAAATCACAAGAGTAACTAGAATATAGTTTGAACTGAATGATAAAGAAAATACAGCATATTAACATTGGTGGATACAGCTGAAGCAGTGCTTAGAGAAAAATTTATAGACTTAAATGCCTATATTAGAAAAGAAGAAAGGAAGAAAATCAATGACTTCAGCTTCCATATTAAGAAGCCAGAAGGGGCGCCTGAGTGCCTCAGTCATTTAAGCATCTGACTCTTGGTTTCAGCTCAGGTCATGATCTCATGGGTGAGGAGATGGAGACCCACAATGGGGCTCTATGCTCAGCAGAGAGTCTGCTTGAAGATTCTCTCTCTGCCCTTCCCCCATGCACTCACATTTTCTCTCTCTCTCTCTAAAATAATCTTTAAAAAAAAGAAGCCAACAAAGAAGAGCAGAATAAACAAAAATAGCTAGAAGGAAATAATAAAAGAGCAAAAAGCCAATGAAATAGAAAGTCAATAATACATTTTTAAAAGATCAACAAAATTGATTAATCTCTAGCTAGATTGTTTAAGAATAAATGAATGAACACAGAACTGTAAACTTGATTTAACATTAGAAAATCAGATAATTTAATTTACATTATTAATAGAATCAGGAAGAAAAACCATATGATTATCTAAATAAATGTAGATAAAGCATTTGACAAAATCCAATATCCATTTATGATAAAAACGCTCAGGAACAAAGAATAGAAAAGAACTTCAACCTGATAAAGCGTATCTACAAAACCCCTACAACTAACATAGTACTTAATAGTGAAATAGTGAACTCTTTCTGATATTAAGAACAAGGCAGAGACATTCACGCTCATCACTTCTATTCAAAGATGTACTGTTGTTGAGTAAGTGATTCATTTATACACACTGATGACCATTTCCTATATTGCATGTTAGCTATTCTTATTCTTTTTATGGTACTCTTTGGATCTTGATGTATGCATTTGTGAAAGGGCATCATTCCACTTGTCTTATTGGTCATATCCTGCCTGATTAAATGAAGACCGTCAGCAAGGACGGACCATGCCACAGAAAGTATATTTCTCATTCCAGCCAACATCTTAACCAACTTACAGATAAAGACTGGCAAAGTAAGGGTGCTTTAGATTCTCGCCAAAGCCCACTGCAGGAAAAGCCCATTACCATTGCGGGAAAAGCAACTGCATGTACAAAAAATGGGTGGTAAGTTTGACTGTTTCCATTTATAGACAGCAAATGTTTGTGAAGTATTAGTTTAATTTTGTTTCCATCTCTCTTGGGCTGGCTAAAAGTGTTTATTTCAGAAAAGAAGAAAAATGTTACAGCACTCTAGGTACAAGAAACATAACACTTTTACATTGTTATGGCATCTTTTAGAAGAACTACTTATTTACCTGCCTACATCAAGTCCAGTGCAAACTAAGAATTATAAGACAACGCCTACCTGTAATCCTCTTTAGAAGCGATATTGCTGCACCAAACAATGGTGAGGGTCTGCTACATGTTACAAGATGAAACAAATGTCAGATCCAACTGTTCAGTTGTTTGGGGGCATCCTATTTACCAGGTGTAGGATTTGAGTTACAAAAAATATCAGGATTTTTTTTAAAAAGTATTTCTTTTCATAAATTTATATAGGAGGCACTTGTGAACAGTCAAGGACTATTTCCAGATGAAAGTTATCTTGTGGACTACAGAGTAATAGCAATGTGTTTTGTTCTTCTGTCCCCATTCTTTTCCCTGCATCCCAGATAACAGAAAAGATTTATTTCTGGTATTAAGGTGGCTTGATGAATCTACTTTTACCTTCACAGGCATTTTGCTATTGATGTAGATCAAACTGGAAGCCAAGATTTGGGGAGCCACTTACAAAAGGTTAAGTGTTAGTTGGCATTTGGTTGCAAACCTGGGTTTCTCTTTTGTTTCATTAAAAATGTTTCAGGTGAATGCCCTCAGGTGTTCTAAGATTTTTAAGTTTAGTTTTCTTTAGAAATAAATGCACAAACTAGAAAGAGGGACCCAGGAAGCACCTCCTTCTTCTCTGCTTTACTGTTCACTCTCCTCCAGCTCTTTCCTGCTACTTCAGCCTCTGCTTTCCCATACATGGACTCAGGGGACCAGTCCTCTGATAACAAAAATGACTTGCATTACCTCCTATTTTACTTCTGTCAGCTTCAATGGCATCAAGAATGACAAAGAAAAAAAGAAGTAGGGTGGAGAAAGGGAATAGGGCCTTCCCAGAAATGGAGTTCATTCTTCCATCCACCTCTAAAAGCAAATACAGAAACTAAATATTTCACTCCTGGGATAGAATTCTGGTAATATCTTCTTTTAAATCTGACACTGATTGGAAAAAAATAATAAATTTTCATAAATACCACCAAAGTTTTGGGTTGATTTAGAGATGCGTGAGTAGTCTTTTTAAACAAATTGATTAGCCCAGTCAGAGTGGAGAAGAAGGAAAGGCAATTTATTGTGGGTTTAAAAGAACACAGTGAATGAGTTAGAATTGGATTATGATGTTGATAATGATAACAATGAAGATTTATATATCAGTTACCATGTACAGCCTCAGTGTTAAACATTTCCATTGGAGAAAGTAAGATTGGAAGGTTGATATAACTTGCCCAAGGACATGCAGCTAGTAAAGGTGAAATAAACCCAGCATTTCCTGACTACAATGCCCATATCTTTAAAGCTCAGCTACAAGTTAATACTCCCTCTCTTGAAACAGAAAGAAGTGGGGACACCGTTCCCGATGGGGAACAGCATAGCCAATGATAAAGACGAAATAACAAATACACTGCGCACAGAAGACTGCGCACATTTGCCTGTTTAAAAAGCAATTACCTACTGGAGTGTTATGGAGAATTGTGAAATTCTCTTTAAGTGCTCTCACAGCCCAAAAATGTTGTTTGAAAATGTTTTGTACAGTGGGAAAGTTTTATCCACCTGTACGAACTTTAAAAAGGAAAAATTTAAAAATTGACCTGAAAGTTGCCTGCAAAACTCTTCACCCTAAAAACTTCCCCAAATTGTATTTCCTTTGCTAAAGAGGAACTATTTTCTTTTGGGGCAGACCCTGTCTTATGACATTAAACTGGTGCTCTCCTACTAACCAATTATTGCCTGTTGTTCATTCATATGTTATTCAAGAAAGACATTATTAATTTGGAAGTAAAGAAAATTTGGAGAGGAGCCAATTTATTATCTAAACTTGAGTTTTTAGATAATAAATTTTAGGCTATGGGATATCCAAATTAAAATACCCTAAGGACTACTGGGATTGTAGGAAGAGACCATGAATGACAGATTTGTAATGAAGATTTATATTGAGAATCAGAGAATAACAGCATTTCATTGCTTGAAGGGATCTTAGACAGCATCTGGTACAAACTTCTCAATTTACAGATTATGAAATTGAGCCTTAAAAGCTTAAATAACAATAATAAAGCCCAAAGTCACAAAGCAATTTAGTGTAAGAGTTAGAACTGGCTCCCAGATTTTTTTTTTTTTTTTAAAGATTTTATTTATTTATTTGACAGAGAGAGAGAGAGCACAGGTAGGCAGAGTGGCAGGCAGAGGGAGAGGAAGAAGCAGACTCCCCACTGAGCAAGGAGCCCGATGTGGGGCTCGATCCCAGGACCCTGGGATCATGACCTGAGCCGAAGGCAGATGCTTAACGACTGAGCCACCCAGGCGCCCCCTGGCTCCCAGATTTTTTGACCATCAACTGAGTTCAATATTCCTATCATGCCATCAACCTATTCTCAAGATAGAGAAGATCACTAAAACTATGAATGAAGTGAATCAAAGGGGAGTGGGAAAAAATGAATTTAGAGAATTCACTTGGGGAAAGAATGCTGATCCGAGAGTTTTGGGGAACATTTATAATTAAGTTATGTGTGGAGAAGGAAAAGCAGCATATGAGGAAGTTGGGTGGTTAGGGAGTTGGAAGGGAGGCAGGAAAATTATTTTCCCAGAAATTATGAAATCATGTGTCTGTTAAATTATAGAGAATCTGACGAGATTGGGCACGTCCAGGGTGGTATGGCCGTATGGATATGTGATTTTGAGATTAAAGTTAGTCTTAAAATGTAAAAAAAAAAAAAAAAATTATAGAGAATATATTACTTGGATGCTTTTATATATAAAGAAATCTTCCTCCAGAGATTAAAATGACATCTGGATTGAAGAAAAGTACCCATATTATTAAGATCCAATTTTCATGTCATGAATGTTTTGCATGTTTTGGAGAAATATGCTTTGCAAAAAATGTATAGTTATGACTAGCATATTTAATAACACTGGCATTTTGAACATCTAGAATTGTCATCACATTTAATGTAGTATTTACCCTCTTAGATTTGTTGAGTTTTAGGATATGGAAGCATAGGCATGGATAGTTAAAGAAAACAGAAACTTATAAAGGGCAAAATTACTTCATTCATATATAATTCAAAATTGTGTACATCATCTTCATAAATGCTTATTTCTTTCTGTATTCCTTCTCTTTTCTTTTTTTTTTAAAGATTTTATTTATTTATTTGACAGAGAAAGAGCGAGAGAGCACAAGCAGGGGGAGCAGGAGAGGGAGAAGGAGGCTCCCTGCTGAGCAAGGAGACCAATGTGGAGCTGGATCCCAGGACCCTGGGATTATGACCTGAGCCAAAGGCAGACGCTTAACCAACTGAGACACCCAGGCATTCCTCCTTCTCTTTTCTTAATTGAAGTTTCCCCTTTTATTTAAAAATCAGAATTCTCAATGCTTGGAAAGTTCAAGGATATCCTCTGAATGCTTTTTATGTATTAATTCATATAATGTTCACAATAATATTAAAAACCAGTTCCTATTACTGTCCTTACATATGAAGAAAGTGCGGCAGAGGGAAGTTAAGTAACTTGCTCAAGTTTACACAACTAGTAAATGAAGTCACTGAGATCTAACCCAAGAACTCTCTCTCTGAAGACCACATTCTGAGCTCCTACCTTACGTTGCCCATTTGTAGAATAACTAATCATTGCCATTAGCCCCTACCCATTTGGGGTTTACCCTACTTGGGATTTGATAATCTTCTTGGATCTGTGAGCTTCTATATATATTTTTTTGTCAAACTTGGTCATTCTGTTTTTTTTTTTTTTTGCTGTCCACTCCTCTCTTTTGTCCTGGGATATATATATATATATATATATATATGTATATGTATATGTATATGTGTATATATATGTATGTATATATACATACATATACATACATGTGTGTATATGTATATACACACACATACACATACATATACACACACACACATACATACATATATTATGGAGTTTGTTAATATTCCACAGGTCTTGGTCCCATTTTTCCTCTTTGTACTTTAGTTTGAATAGTTTCTAGAATAGTTTCTAATAGTTTAACTGTCTTCAGGTCCACAAATCCATTCTTTTCCAGTGTCCAATCTGTTCTTATATCCATCTATGAATTTTTCATCTCAGACATTGTTTCTTAGTTCTAAAATTTCCATCTTGCTTTTATAGTTTCATCTATCTGTTCTGATTTCTCAGAAATTCACTCATGCTTTTACTTTAATAGCTGTATTAATGTCCTTGTCTGCTAACTCCAACATTTTTGTTATCTTGTGGTCTTGGAGAAAAGGTAAGGAATAGCTTTAGTCAAAGTAAAGAGGTTGGATGTTTGTGTGTTCAGGGAATGGTCTGAAAGGAGAGTTGAATAGTCCCTGTACACAGTGAATTTGTATATAGCCATGAAAATAAATGACCTACAGCTAAACCAACAGCATGGACAAATTCTGAATTGACTACTGAATAATAAAAGCAAGCCATTGAGGCCTTCTCACAATATTATACCTTTTTAAAGAAATGAGGAACAGGTAATTTCAAACAATATATTGCCAAATACACACACACACACACACACACACACTAAAAACCAACAGAATGAGAAACATTCAGTATAGTATTTACCACTTGGAGGGAGTTGGGGGAGAAGAAAATAGGTAGATGCTAAGGGTTACATTTGATTATTGGTTTGGCTAGTGGTTTTATGGATATTTATATATTATAAAGAATTAAATTCACAAAATAATAAACAAAGATAAAGTAGGTTCACTCTACTAATGACAATGATATATTGTGAGCAAAGACTTATGATTATATATCAGGCAATTTTGTATCTCTAAGGGACATATCAAAAATGTAGAAGAAAATAGGAATAGGCAATGGGAAACAATGCTTGAAATGTAGGAGATATCAACCCATTGTTTTCTCTGCCCCTTCTTGTCCTTGGAACTCACCACTAACTGCATTTGCAAATATTAGAAAACAGATTGCATTTTCAATTGAATTTTGGGGGTCCATCCCTTCTCCAGCAGAAAGTACCCCAATGATACTGGCATCCCAGTACTCCTTGAAGGGCTTCCACTTATGAGCTACCTATATCGGGATCCAGGAGATAGTCAGAACCACAGGGCCCCTTAATTACCTGATATATCTAAAATCTTCAGCTCTCTGGGGTTACTCTGCACACATATGTAGCTTCTACATGCCCCTCTCCAGTTTTGTTTTTTGTGCTACCAACTATCACCACTCCTTGTCTCACTCCTCCTGGCTCCAAACACACACACACACACACACACACACACACACACACACACACAGGCTACTTCCTTGGTCTTTGTTACCAAATTCTGATCATCCATGCATGGTCTGCTTTCTCTTTTTTTATGCTAGTCTGTGGCTCTAGGTCTGGAACTTTGTTCCACGTTCTCAGCCTTGTGGCGAAGGTCCTGCCATTGTTTGACTTCTATGTCTGGCCCTGTTGTTAACAGCCTCAAATATGATGCCCTTTGACCTCACCCTCCACAGATTAACTCATTCTTATACATTCAACTCAGGTGTTTCCTTCTCAGGGGAGCCATCCCTACCTGGTATGACCGACTTCTTCACCCTCCCAGCACTGCTAACTCCAGCAAGGAAATTCCTTTGTATTTTTTTTTTATTTGAAGATTCAATTTTTTAGTATGTGAGCATTTTCAAGTTGTCTTACCAGTGTTTTTTTTTTTTTTTTCAATTCAAGTAAGGTTCTTTCTTTGTCAACCCTTTTCTTGAGGTTTTTCTGCGAATAATTGTGGCAAAAGGCAGAGACAGGCAGAATTAGAAAGGCTGCAGAAAGGGTCAGTTCCTAGGTTTGCTTTCATGATGAAGAATCCTTGTAATTGATTAAAAACAACAAAATTTGAAGCGAGAGAGAAAAACTGAAAATCCACCTGGTTATAATGGGGATGAATTTTTAAAGATTTAATAAAATAGGCTGTAAAGCATTTGTAGAGAAAAGAGGAATTTTAGTGGACATGAGAGGAAATATTTTTGTAGAGTTTTGCTATGGGATATAAATTAAATTTCTGGTAATGTTTTTCAAGAAGAGCATGTAAAGACTCGAATTACTTTTGAATTACTGTCAACTGCTTGATTTAAAAAATATTACTCTGTAAGTGTCCTGGATTTTTTTGGTATGCTGTGTTTAAAATCATTTTTGGTCTTGTGATGCTAAATCTAGACCTATGGGCATGGACTGTGTACCCCCAACACATGTATACTCAATAATCTTTGTTGAACATACAAGTAAATTGTGTTGAAATTTAAGTTGAAGGAGAAACATGGATTTTGTTTTGGGTGCAGTGGAGAAGCAACAAGGGCTTTTATTCTTTTTCCTTTTTTTTTTTTTTTTTTAACCAGACAAATATCTGGATTGGATTTCTTTTAGAATTGGTAACTATGGAAACAATGTAGAGGATATGAGAGGAGAGTGGAGGGAGGGAGACCTCTCGTGAGGCTATAACAATGGACAATGAAAGAGTTATATGGGCTTGAACTGGAATCCATGAGAATGAAAATAAGCAAATGAACACAAGAGTCATTGTGTAGGCAGAGTTTTGAGGGCTGGCATCAATTTGTAGACATCCTCAGGAAGCCTATACTTGATCTTTGCCTCTGCAATAGCATGTGAGAATTCCTTGTGCTTATTAAGTCAATGGTTACAAGGCTGGGAATAGGTCATGAGTTAAAGGAGTAGACAGTAACACTTGTATGATAAATCTTAAAAATCAGAATGATGAAGTGGTCATTAATTGGGTAGAGAAACGTAAAAGGAAGGAGGAGAGATAGGATTAGTATGTAAAATAATGTGTTCTGTTTGAAATACTTTGATTTTTGTGCTTTTTACTACAACCATGTAAGATGTAGAGGATATCTTGTTTGGAGTTTAAAAGAGGTTTCAGGGTTTGAGACAATTTAGTTGAGACATTATTGCCATGAAGTTAATTATGAGAATTATCAAAATGGTATTTTTGATGGGCTAGATCATAGGGAGAAACATGATGTGCTAAGGTGTAAACTTTGGGGAGCATTTATATTTAAATGTTGGATAAAAATATGTCAAAAAAGTGGAGTCAGGAGAAATTAGAGAAGAACTAGGCCACTACTGGTTGAAAGGATGCCAAGGGAGGAAAGGATTTTAAGGAGGAAATGGCCAGTAATGAGGGACCCTGCAGGGGTCAGTATAAGCTGAAGGGAGAGATTGGTTTGAGGAGAGGCAAAGAACCAACGGCGGCTAGAGACATCAGTGGTCACCAGAATGAGACCTAAGAAAAGTCCGTTTAATTTAGCACATTAGTGAACCCTAATAAAGAAGATTGATTCAAGATGGGGACAGTGCCCAGATTATAGGAGCCAAGATATAGAAAGTGAGAGAGAAGTGGAGGCAACGAATAGTGATGCTTTTTGAGGAATTTTGCAGTAAAAGGAAGAAGCTAGCTAGCTTGGGGAGGAAGAGGAGTTGAAGAGGTAGATTTGAAGCTCTTTGTAGTTTTGAGGAAGGAAGGAAGTGGAAAGGGAGAATTTGAATATGTCAGGAAATGGAACAGACTGAGACAGCGAAGTCCTAGAGAAGTCAGGGAGGGCTGTAGGTTCCCATAGGAACAGAGCTCTTGAGTGCATAAATCCTTCTCAAGAAATAACATTTGAGGAGGAGAGAAAAAAGTCATATCAGATGGCCTCAATCATTCCTGGGCTGTAGGTGTTCTGATTATCTGCCAAGAGAAGGATTCTGGTAGTGGTTTAGGGTTTTATGGTAAATAGAAATTCAGATTATCTCCTTTTGTATGTTTCTAGAATAGTTTGGAGGATGTTAGCTGAAATTCTTTCAGCTGTATATTATGCAATAGCTATTGCAATCAGATTGTCCTCTCCAAGTGACAATTAGCCTTTCATCAGTTTGTGTTCTGCCTATGACATTTTGCAGTGAGTTTTCTGTAGCCCTGGGTAAGCGCCTGGCAGGCAGGAGCAGGAGCAGCTCTGGGCCACGCTGCCAGCAAACTGTTTCCTCCCCAAATGTCAATGCATCTAGTAATCAAGTCTCCTCGTACATCACTGTAAAAGGACAATTCTCTGTAGATCAGATCAAAGTCAGATGATATTATTCTAGACAAATAGTCTAGATTACAACAGTCAGTGTACCCCTAGGAGTGTTATATATCTAAGTGAACTATATTTATTTTTTTACACTGAATAACTCCAGCTAAGGAAATATTTTAAAGTAAGGTTGTACTAACACCCTTAAAAATTTCTATGCCTGGGGTGCCTGAGTGGCTCAGTCGGTTAAGCATCTGCCTTCAGCTCGGGTCTTGATCTCAGGGTTCTGGGACTGAGCTCCAACTTGGGTTCCCTGCTCAGCGGGGAGTCTGCTTCTCCCTCTGCCCCTCCCCTTGCTCGTGCTCTCTTTCTCTCTCAAATAAATAAAATCCTTAAAAAATGTCTATACCTTTTACTCCGTGTAGGGAATGGATTTCTGGGTGGTCCTGGCATTTGGATTAGAGCTCTGAACATCATCAGTGCACTGGTCAAAATCTGAGTGAGTTCTGGTCTAACATAAGGGCTGTATCTTGTTTGGTAAATGAGATAGGATTCATTTCAGCTGTGATTGATGAAAAAACAATAATAACAACAAAACAGTGGTTTAAAGAGGATAGAAGGAGCACTGGGTGTTATACACAAACAATGAATCATGGAACACTACAACAAAAACTAATGATGTAATGTATGGTGATAACATAACATAATAAAATAAAATTTAAAAAAAGTCTATTTGTCTCTCAGTCAAAAGTCTAGAGGTCTGTAAACATGGTTAGCACAACAGCTTTGTTCTGTAAAGTCCTCAGGGATCTAGGCTCTGTCTGGCTCAAGTGGGATCTTTGTTCATAATCCAATATGGCAGAGTCGACATTCCAAGCAGTCTGATAGAAAAAGGTATAAATAAGAAAGTAGGCAAGAGATATTCCAGAGAGTCCCCCAAATTTGCTACAGAGAACTTCTGCCAGAATTTTGTTATGTTGTCAGAATTTAGTTACACGGCCACACCTAGCTATAAAATAGGCTAAGAAATACTGCCTTTTTCCAGATGCTTAAGTGCTCAACTAAAATTTGAAGACTGTATTACTGAACTCAGCAAGGAGTCTTGGCCACTGTGGTATCTGCATTCTTTGCTCTGGAAGGGAATTTTCATAAGCATGGTTAATAAGGAGGCCACCTCCTAGATGATATAAAAAGACTGAAGAAGTCTAACCAGGAAACAAATGAACACTAGCTCTATGTTCAAAGTGGAATTGAGAGTTCTTCATCATCCGTCTCTAAAAACAAATTGGTTAACACCCTCTTGGGTGCCATCCTCACTTTTATTTGTGTGTGTGGTCTCAAGATTCTAAGTATGATCACCAATGCTTTGAAAGGACAACCAGGGTTGCCTATATCCTGTTGGATAGTGAGTCAGCTGCTGAGGGAGGTGTTGAATACTGGCTCTAAAGTGACAACCTCATGTATGTAGTTGTTAAGTTGAAAACACATGTTCCACATATATTCATTTAGTATAATACAGAAGCTAATACAGTTAGCTTAGCAGTTCACTTGGTAGTTAAGTTGGGGTTATGAACAAAAAGCATTAGCTTTTAGAGATTAATAATTTTTTACATGTTCTATCATCTTCTAACCTTAAAAATATTTTTAAAGTTGTGACTCGAAGTTAAATGATAAGTATTAAACCAATATTTAATAATTAAATTCTATCAATTATACATGGAAAATTTGTGTCAGAGAAAGAGCTTATGGTATTTACTATATTTCCTATGTGTTATTTCACTACCCCTCGATCATAGTCCCTTATCATCCTAAAGGTAATGAGTCAGTTGATATTCACCAATTTGTGTAAAATACATTACAGTTAGTAAAGACTTAAGAAGTCTTAAAAACTTATCATTTAGCATTTTGTTCTTTCATCCTTACAGTTCTCAGGCCTTACAATTCTCTTTGCAACTGACAAGTAAGAAACAGATGAGTTGTTGAGTTTCATCTTTACAAGGGTCAGGGGGAGTGGAAATCTATAGTAGTTGTCTTGCCATTGATTATTTTTCTGATCCTGCTTGGCAGCCTGCCTAACCATGCTGACAGGTACTTCTCATCTTCTCTAGTGGTAATCAGCAATAAGAAGAGGATCAATGACATAGTGAGCCTGCCTGCCTTCCTTCTTTCCTTTCTTCTCTCCTTCCTTTTTTCCCCTTTTCTTCTCTTCCCTTCTGCACTGCATTCAAGCTAAAAGAAAGGGAATGTGTTCGCATGGTAGCAAATCAGACTTTGCAACATAGAGATATGTCTGAATTAAACTTTAGATCTGAGTCTTTAAGTTCTGGATCTGTTAAAAGGTGTTTTCATTGATTGTGAAATCAATCTAAGAGTCAGATCATAAAAAAGAGACAGAAAGAAAAAAGAAACAATAATATATACAGAGAAGAAAACAAGAATAGCTTTTTTCTTCTATTCCAAAGAGAAAGTCAGCTCCACACAATGATAGGTCAGGTAGTACTTTATAAAACTTTTGATAGTATATTTTATCAGTAAAAATGTTTATGCTTTCATCTCTAATATATGTACATTTATAAGTTTATCAATGATATATTTTGGCATTAAAATATTTTTTAAAAATAGATATTTTAAAGGATTAGATGCAAAATAAATATGAATGTATCTTTTCCTATAATCTTCCCACTCTTCAGTTGGACTCCTTCTCTCTCTTTTTGACAACCTCACTTCAGACATCCTGAATATAATGCATTTGATTGAAGACAAGCACTGCAGAATCTTGAATTTCCTAAGTGCCAACCTGAAAACAGTGAATCAACTAACAGACTGGGTTTTTGAATCTTCTGAGACTGTATAATTGAGTGCCTGATAACATGCCCACAAATTTCCAGAACTCAGCTGAGTAATTTGGGATAGCAGTGGTTAACTAGAATGTGGTTCTTCAATTATTGTAATGCAACAGGAAAGTTGGGTGGTGGCATTTGTCTCCTGGAGTGGAGGATGGTGGGTTAAGACCCTTTAAAGCTCTGGATGTGATCAACTCATCTGGAAGAGTTAAACCTTCATGGAGTTAAGAAAAACTCCCAAGTGAAATTTGATTATAATCTCTATGCATTCTGCACAGTGGGACTACCTGTACACAGAGTACTTAGAAAAACATTGATGTGACTCACTCTCTCTAATTAAATCCCATACACATTTACTGTCACCTTCCATGTTTTAGGAACTGCATTAGATGTTATGGGCATAACACGTAATTGATTAGGTCACTATAACATCTATGACTTCACAAGGAATAATGAAATTGGATGTGAAAATAAAATACAAAAAATATGATATAGTCATGAATAAGGTTCAAAAGAAGCAGATAAAAATGATTAACTTCATGGAAAGATTTTAAATAAAATAATATCTGATCTTGATTTTGAAGACTGCAGGTTGTAAGAACAGTATAGGGGAAAACACAGAGATATAATATGACACAGTTTGGGTTTGGCCAGAATATTTACCTGACTGAGTTTCCATTTTCCTATATTTAAAATGAGTCATTTTGGCTTTATGGTCTTAATTCAACAAATCTACCTGCATACCCACTGCATTTTAGAGGAAATAACAATGAATAAAACATGGTACATTCCCTGAAAGGGCTTTCAATCTATTAGAGGAAAAGGACAAGTAGACAAATAACTTAAAGCAGTCCCTGTGAAAAATTTGTTAGCCTAGAGAGTCAACAAGGAATAGTTCCCTAGCAACAGGGAAAACATATGGGTTTAGGTCAGACTTAGCTTAGAATCATTGATGATGAAAAGGATTACAACTAACATTTCTTGAGTAATTTTACATACTAGCCCTACATGCATTACTCATAATACCTAATTCCCACAAAAAGTCTATGGGTTTAATATTATTGTTGGTATATTATTATTATTCCATTTTATGTGAGAGGAAACTGAAGCTTGGACAGGTTAGGTGACATGGCCAGGTCACAAGGCAGTTAGAACCCAAGGTGATGTTTGATTGCAGACAAGCCAACGCTAGAGTCTAAAATCTGAATCACACTCTGTGACCTATTTCATCATGTTCCATAGCTATGATTATGGGGACAAGTCAGGGCTGTGGTTGAGAACAGGAAGATAGCATGGCTGATGAGTGATCCACATCAGAGATATTTGCAGTTAGTGTTCATCCAGCCACAAGAACTAGGATGGAGGGACAGGACATTAGATCCTCCATAGATTAAGGAAAGTTGGAGAAGGGGTTAAGAATCTAAGATGGGGATATAGGCTTTACAAAAGGAACCAGAAACCCATTTACTGAAACTGGAGCTCAAGGCAAGAATGAATGACTAGGAGAAAGCACAAACTCAAGTCCTAGAAAAGGATACAACAGCAGAGAAACAGCAATGGTGAGTTTGTGGTACAGGAAGGTTGCCGTTGTGCCTGTAAGTAGTGCCTAGGTGGCAGATTGAACCTATAGCCTGGAGTAGATTATATTCCATGGGTGACAACATGGTATGTTGGCTAACAACACTTGCTTCAAGATGGACAGAGCTATTTTGGAATGCCATTTACACCACTTTCTAGCTGTGAGCAATTACTTCATTTCTTTGAGCCTCAGTTTTGCAATCTGCAAAATGGGTAAAATGATATCCACACTTCCTGAGTTACTGTATACATTAAATTACATAACATATATGAAGTATCTACTATGGAACTTGGCACAAAGTTAGTGTATTGGTAAAAATTACTTTTGGCGGGGCGCCTGGGTGGCTCAGTCGTTAAGTGTCTGCCTTCGGCTCAAGTCATGATCCCAGGGTCCTGGGATCGAGCCCCGCATCGGGCTCCCTGCTCGGCGGGAAGCCTGCTTCTCCCTCTCCCACTCCCCCTGCTTGTGTTCCTGCTCTTACTATCTCTCTTTCTGTCAAATAAATAAACAAAATCTTTAAAAAAAAATTACTTTTGGCAGCAAGTGACAGAAAACCCAAGATAACAATAGCTTAAATATGACAAATTAATTTTTCTCCATGTGCACTTGAAAATAATATGTATTCTGCTATTTTAGGATGGAACGTTCTCAATATATGTGGTAAATCCATCTGGTTCAGTGTGTCATTCAAAGCCATTGTTTCCTTGTTGATTTTCTGTTTGGATGATCTATCCATTGATGAAAATGGAGTGTTAAAGTCCCCTATTATTTTTGTATTACTATCGACTAGTTCCTTTATGTTTGTTATTAATTGTTTTATGTATTTGTGTGCTCTCATGTCGGGTACATAAATATTTACAATTGTTATATCTTCCTGTTGGATTGTTCCCTTTATTATTATATAGTGTCCTTCTTTGTCTCTTGCTACAGTCTTTGTTTTAAAGTCTATTTTGTCCAATATAAGTATTGTTACCCCTATCCATTTGCATGACAGATGTTTCTCTATCCCCTCACTTTGAATCTGCACATATCTTTAGGTCTGAAATGAGCCTCTTGTAGGCAGCATAGGTCTTACTTTTTTTATCTACTCTGTCACCCTATGTCTTTTGATTGTAATGTTAGTCCATATACATTCAGAGTAATTATTATTATTATTATTATTATTATTTTAAACATTTTATTTCTTTATTTGACAAAGAGAGACACAGCGAGAGAGGGAATACAAGCAGGGGGAGTGGGGGAGGGAGAAGCAGGCTTCCCGCTGAGCAGGGAGCCCAACGCAGGGCTCAATCCCAGGACCCTGGGATCATGACCTGAGCCAAAGACAGATGCTTAACAACTGAGCCACCCAGGTGCCCCAATTCAGAGTAATTATTGATAGATATGTATTTATTGCTATTTTGTTACATGTCTCGTTATTTTGTAGTTTTTCTCTGGACATTCTCCAGAAGAGATCACATATTAGGTCACTAAACAAGTTTCAACAAATTAAAAAAGATCAAAATCATACCATGCATCTTTTCTGACTACAATGCTATGAAACTAAAAATCAACCACAAAAAAAAATCTGGAAAGAGTACAAATACATGAAGGTTAAATAACATGCTACTGAACAATGAATGAGTCAACCAAGAAATCAGAGAAGAAATAAAAAATTACATGGTAACAACTGAAAATGAAAATGCAAGTGTCCAAAATCTTTGAGATGTAGCAAAAGCAGTTTTAAGAGGGAAGATTACAGCAATAGTACTATTTCAAAAAGCAAGAAAAATCTCAAATAAACAACCTAACCTTACACTTAAAGAAGCTAGAAAAGGAAGAACAAACAAACCCCCCACATGAGCAGAAGGAAGGAAATAATAAAGATTAGAACAGAAATAAATGATATAGAAACTAAAAAAACAACAGATCAATGAAACCAGAAGCTGGCTCTTTGAAAAGATCAACAAAATTTGATAAAACTCTAACCAGACTCATAAAAAAAGAGGGAGCAAAAGAGAGAGAAGACTCAAATAAACAAAATCATAAATGAAAGTGGTGAAATAACAACCAACACCACAGAAATACAACAGTTGTAAGAGAATATTATGAAAAACTATATGCCAACAAATTGGACAACTTAGAATAGATAAATTCCTAGAAACATATAACCTCCCAAAACTGAAGCAGGAGGAAATAGAAAATTTGAACAGATTACCAGCAAAGAAATTGAATCAGTAATCAAAAAACTCCCAACAAACAAAATTCTAGGATCAGACGGCTCCACAGGCAAATTCTACCAAATATTTAAAGAAGAGTTAATATCTATTTTTCTCTAATATTCCAAAGAAATAGAAGAAGGAGGAAAACTTCCAAATTCATTCTATGAGGCCAGCATTACCCTGATACCAAAACCAAATAAAAACACCAAAAGAAAAGAGAACTACAGGCCAATATCTCTGATGAACATGGATGTAAAAATCCTCAACAAAATAGTAGCAAAGTGAATCCAACAATACATTAAAAAAATCATCCACCACAATCAAGTTGGATTTATTTGGGGATGCAAGCATGGTTCAATCTTTGCAAATCAATCAATGTGATACCTTACATCAGTAAGATAAAAGATAAAAACTATGTGATTATTTTAATAGATGCATGAAAGGCATTTGACAAAGTACAACATCCATGCATGATAAAAACCGTCCACAAAGTAGGATTAGAGGGAACATAATTCAACATAATAAAGACCACATATGAAAAACTCACAGGTAACATCATACTCAGTGGGGAAAAACTGAGAGCTTTTCCTCCAAAGTCAGGTACAAGAAAGGATGTCCACTCTCACCACTTTTATTCAACATAATACTGGAAGTCTGAGCCACAGCAATCAGACTACAAAAAGAAATGAAAGACAACATCACAGAATACAAAATCAATGTACAGAAATCTGTTGCATTTCTATACACTAATAATGAAGCAGCAGAAAGAGAAATTAAGAAAACAATACTATTGTGCCAAAAATAATAAAATACCTAGGAATAAACTTAACCAAAGAGGTGAAAGACCTACTCTGAAAACTACAAAACACTGATGAAAGAAACTGAAGATGACAAAGAAATGGAAAGATATTCCATGTTTATGGATTGGAAGAACAAATACTATTAAAGTGTCTATACCACCTGAAGCAATCTACAGATTTAATGCAATCCCTATCAAAATATCAACAGCATTTTTCACAGAAGTAGAACAAACAATCCCAAAATTTGTATGGAACCACAAAAGACCCTAAATAGCCTAAGAAATCTTGAAAAAGAAAAACAAAACTGAAGGTATCACAATTCTAGACTTCAATTTACATTACAAAGCTATAGCAATCAAAGCAGTATGGTACTGGCACAAAAACAGACACATAGATCAATGGAACAGAATAGAAAACCCAGAAACAAACCCAAATTATATGGTCAATTAATCTTTGACAAAGAAGTAAAGAATAGGCAATGGGAAAAAGTCTGTTCAACAAATGGTGTTGGGAAAACTGTACGGCTATATACAAAAGAAGGAAATTGGACCACTTTATGTCACTGTACATGAAAATAAATTACAAATGGATTAATGTGAGACATGAAACCATAAAAATTCTAGAAGACAGCACAGGCAGTAATTTCTCTGACATTGACCATGGCAACATTTTTCTAGATATGTCTCTTGAGGCAAGGAAATAAGAGCAAAAATAAACTATTGGGACTACATCAAAATAAAAAGTTTCTGCACAGTGAAGGAAACAATCAACAAAATTAAAAGGCAACTGATGGAATGGGAGAAGATATTTGCAAATGATTTGTTTGATAAAGGGTTAGTATCCAAAATACATAAAGAACTGATACAACTCAACATCCCAAAACCAAATAATCCAATTAAAAATGGGCAGAAGACATGAATAGATATTTCTCCAAAGAAGACATACAGATGGCCAACAGACACATGAAAAGACTCAACATCACTCATCATCAGGGAAATGCAAACCAAAACTACAATGAGATGTCATCTCACACCAGTCAAAATGGCTAAAATAAAAAACACAAGCAACAACATGTGTTGATGAAGATATGGAGAAAAAGGAACCCTCGTGCACTATTGGTGGGAATGCAAACTGATGTAGCCACTGTGGAAAACAGTATGGAGGTTCCCCAAAAAGTTAAAAATAGAACTTCCTTATGGTCCAGTAATCATGTTACTGGATATACTACTGGATGTGTGTGTGTGTGTGTGTGTGTGTGTGTGTGTGTGTGTGTGTATAATGGAATATTATTCAGCCATAAAAAAGAATGAAATCTTGCCATTTGCAAGGACGTGGATAGAGCTAGAGAGTATAATGCTAAGTGAAATAAGTCAGAGAAAGACAAATACCATATGATTTCACTCATATGTGGAATTTAAGAAACAAAACAAACAAGCAAAGGGAAAAAGAGAGAGGAGACAAACCAAGAAACAGACTCTTAACTATACAAACTGATGGTTCCCAGAGGGGAGGCGGGTGGGGCGGGGGTGAGTAAAATAGATGATGGGGATAAAGAGTATACTTCTCATGATGAGCATTGAGTAATGTATAGAATTGTTGAATCACTATATTTTACACCTGAAACTAATATAACACTTTAACTATACTGGAATTAAAATTAAAAACTTAATAAAAAAAAGAAATTAGTTTTTCTCTTACTTACATAAATGTAGGCAAACTCAGGATTGGTGTAGCAGCTCTCAAATCATCAGGGACCCAAGTTCCTTTTACTTACTGCCCTGCTATGCTGAGCATGTCTTGCAGCTTACAGTTCAAGATGTGTGCTCCAGCTATTGCCATCAATCTCTGCAGTCCAGCCAGCAGGAAGGAGGGTAAAGGCACTTCTCAGAAGTTATATATATCTTTTTTTCTTTTCAGTTTCTTTGATCCAAATTAATTAAACTAGTGACTAGAGGCTGAAAAATATCTTTAGTCCAAATGAACATGCCCCAAGCTGAATATAGGTGTTGCGTTACTGCAGAAGGGGAGGATGGATATTGGCAAGTAGACAAGTAGAGTGTCTGGTACCCTTTGTATTTTTGTCACTGGAGACATCAGTAGAAGTCTTTTAGTAGTTTCAATATTACATGAGGGAGTACTAAGACATTCCACTTGTGGGAATTAGATGAACTTTCCAGAGGGAATTTGGAGTTTGGAGTAGTCACCACTAGAGAAGACCAGGTCTTCTTGCACATAGGACCTTTATGAGAGCCAGGAATCAAATGAAGTCTGACTTTTGTAGCTAATGATACCTAGCTAATTACTTAACCTGTTTCCTCTTCTTACTGAATTCACAGACTGTGTTTTCCAGTTTTCCTTACAGTTAGGAATGGCCATGGTATAGAGTTCTAGCTGATGAAATATGAGTATGATCATGCTCCCAGGCCTGACACATAAAACTTTCCATGCATGAGTTTTCAGGGTTGTATTTTTTTTTTTTTAAGGTGGTCTAGAAAATCATGCATTTGAGAAGACAGAGCCCATCTTACTCTCCGAACATACTGAGCTTGTGTCTCCTTCTGGGTCATGAGAAGCTCATCTCTATTTCAGAGCCCTGCTACTTGTTCTTCCATGCCTGAAACCCCTCATTATTCAGGCCTTAGCTCTAGAATTCTCTCTTTTTCTTGTACTATCTTTTTTGTTATGATTTTGTTTTTCCTTGATTTTTATCGCTAATCTCCTTTTAATCTTTATCCATCCATCTAGTCTCCACAAATGAGAATATAATACCCATGAAGGCAAGGACCTTGTCTAGTTTGCCCATAACTGTACCCTAGCACTGGGGCAGCACCATATACATTGTAAGCATTGGTTAAATATTTATGGAAAGATCGATCAGGGAGCAATTTTATTGCTTATTTTTCAAGCTGAAACTTTTCTAGTATCAGGTATAGAAATCAATTCTCCAATATCGTGGGATTTAGGGAACCATATCCTTGCAATAGACTGGGGAGTATATAGATTCATTTATGTGCTATTTGCTATAAGTGCTTGATAAATAACATATATGTTATTTGGATACAATATATAGTGTACATAAGTGGGTATGTATGTGCATACATATATATTACACAGTATATACATAGCTACAGTATATAGTAATTGTGAATTGATACAAGATGTAGAAATTGTCACCTCTAGAGGAAATTCTTTGATTTCAGTGACCATGTTTTCTACAATGTTATACTTTCTTAGAATATTATGATTATACTTTCTTAGAATATTATGATTAGTCATTGTTTGAGAAATCTGTTCACTAACTGAAGAATCAGGCTTTATTAAGATTTTATATTCTTATATGACTATTACAGCATCATTTCTGCCAGAGAAGCAATTTAGTATCAGGTACATGGTAGTTATGCTTTTCTCTTTGTCCTACTGGGATTAAGTCCAAGTCATGATGGTATCCATAATATTTGCCAGTAAAAGGGAGAGGGGAAGATGTACTGGGGAGTCCTGAAGGTCAGAGGTTCTATCTTAACTGTATTTAGCTAGTGAGCAGGGAAAAGGATAATAAGGATAGACAAAGGTATCTATTTTTTAAAACAAGTAAAAATTAACTGATAAAAAAACAATAAAAGGCTGCCCACAAAATCAGCCAAAAGGCTACCTACCAGACAGAATTCCAAATTCCCAGATTATGTACAAGAGTCTCACCAAGTACCTTAGTTTTTATGCACAGACTTCTGCTTCCTTAGGCAATACTACCTTTGACACTCAGAATATAAAAGGATAGTTTCAACAGTCTGGTTATACAAATATTTTTTGATATATTTGGAGTAGGAGGTCTTAAATTTCAAACAACCAGGGAGAGAGCATAGAGGTCTATGATATCCATGTGTCTACCCAGAGGATGGCTTGTCTGAGTAGAACATCCAACTCTAGTCATTCATTTTCTTGGGCCAAAGGGAACTGAGGTTAACCCAATATATCTTAAAATGTATGTTACTCTACACTGTTCTAGTGACTTCAAAAAATCTACACCTACACGAAGAGTGGATCTTGTACTATTAGCAAGATGCTTGACAGAGAATCAACACTGAATTAACAACTTATGAATGAATTCTTGGAACCAGCCTATTTGCAGAGGTCAAGACCAGTGAGATAACCCAGGTGGTCTAGCTCTGTACTTCTTAAATTTAAAAGTGCACATTAATCACAATTATAGATGCTGAGTCAGTAGTTTTGGGATGGTGCCTGAGATTTGATATTTCTCAATGTTCCTTGGTCATGCCAATGCTGCTAGCCCTCAGACAACACTTGGGAGTAGCAAGTATCTAGGGCCCTGGTTCTCAAACATGGCCACATATTGGAATCACTTGGGGAGCTTTAAGAAATGCAAATGTTTGGGCTCCACTTCCAGAGATTTTGATTTAATTAGTATGCGGTATGGTCTCATCATTGGGGTTTGTCAAAGCTCCCCATAACCCATTGATGTAGAAGACCTGGGCGAGATGTGTGTGAGAGGAGCACGGCATTGTTGGAAAAGAGTTTTAGCATAAAAATTCTCTTCTTTAATGTATACGGAAATTTACTGCTAAATTCAGAACATATTGTCATTTCACCTTTGGGTCTATCTGTCATGAACAAGAATAGTTATCCTCTGTCAAGGCAACAGTGTTACCTGATAACTGAATTTGTACCCATTCTTTACTGGGAAAGCAGTTAACGTTCTCAAGCTCCCTGAGTTAAAAAAAAAAAAATAAACAACAGAAAACAAGTTCTCCAGGGTGTTTTTTTAAAAACATAGTCATATGTTGCTCATCTAATTCTAACTACATTGTTTCCTGAGGGCTATTTAGTTCTATGGGGAAACTGAACTGAGATTGCTCCTGAGATACATGCAAACATGTCCTTTTATAAGGGGAACATATGGTGGCTGGACAAGGAAGCTCTAGCTCATCTTTGATGGGCCCAAGGGAAGTCAATGAGTCATTAAGATGAGAAAAGCTCTGGACTGTCTGATAACGGGAAAATCCGGATGAATCTATATATAAAAGTTTAGCAAATACCTGCTCTGGAAAGATCTTTCGAAGTATAAATACAATCTAAAGAATAATGAAAAGGGGCACCTGTGTGGTGCAGTCAGTTGAGCGTCCAACTCTTGGTTTCGGCTCAGGTCATGATCTCAGGGTCATGGGATCAAGCCCTGTGTGGGGCTCTGTGCTCAGTCCCCTCTCCCTCTGCCCCTCTTCCCCCCTACCCTGCACACTCTCTTTCTAAAATAATAAATAAATCTTTAAAAAAAAAGAATGAAAAAAGTGAGCATAGCTCTGAATATTTAATTGAAAAACATTCTTTGAGGATTACTATCAGAAATATTCATTTATTCTGTAAATTAAGGCCTTATGTTATTTGATGTAGGTGTTTGCTGAGCCCTGGATATACAATGGTGAGTAAGATGGGCATGGTTTTGCCTTCTTAGAGCAGAAAGAACATATAGAAGGAAAAGACAAACTTTGAAAACTACTTGGGAGGGGTATTCTGGGAACACAGTGACCCAAACACAACTCTCTGTCCATCTTCCTGGAACTAGAGAATAGTTTGTCTCAGAGTAAAGTCAGAGTAGTGGGTCCTGGTAAGAGCTTGTCCCTTAGAGAAGTGTAGATGCTCATAAAGAAGGCTCTCATTGCCCCTACAATCTTCCTGCAGAGGCCTCATCAGCAAATTGGCAGCCTGCCTGTGTTTATACCATCAGCACATGGGGGTAGGACTCATTACCTTCCACCGCCTAGGAGAATGCTTTCACGGAAGGAACTCCAATGTTGGCAGAGCTCTTATAAGCAAAGGGGAAAAAAACCACCCATCGAAGGGTCCTAAAAGCCAGATACAGGAAGATTGATCAGAATAAATGGAATCCATCCCAAGTGAAATAGAGCTTCTGGAGGAGACAAAAAATAAATTGAAATGAAAAATACAAGCACTTTTTGGAGCTAAAACTTGATTTTTCATAACTATTCAATTCAGTATATAAATGAAGGAGAGGATGATTTCCACTGAAACCTGAATTATTAGCCTAAAGATCAAATTGAAGAACTATCTCAAAGCACAGAGGGAAGTATAAATAGATTGAAGGTAAAAAATGGAAAATATAAGGAAGTTAGTGGATAGATCCAAGAAAATTAAAAAGTGAAAAATGGGGATTGTAGGAGGAGAATGGAACAGATGTCAGAGAGGGAATAATCAAGCGAATAATAGAAGATTTTCTTCTGAGCTGAAGGAAGATCTACATTGCCAATTGAAAGGACTTAATAAATTCCAGACAGGATGAATGAGAAAATGCACTCACCTAGGCAAATTCTGGCAAGACTCTCAAGTTTGCAAGCATCCATGCAGAAAAAAATAAGTAATCAATAGAAGAACAGAAAATCAGATTGATGCTGGACATCTTATTCACAACTGAGTTCAAAGGCAGTGATATAGGATCTATAAATTACTGAGAGAAAGGAAGTACAACATAAAAATCCAAACCCAAGTAAGCTATTATTTGTTCATGAGAATAAAATACTTGGGGGACCTGCAAGGTTCTTGAATGGTAAGACTCACTATCATAAAATATAAGTTCTCCAGAAATTAACATATAAATATTATACAGTTCCAATTAGAATCCCAACAAGCCAACAAGTTTATTTTTAGGTGGAAAATACTGGATAAAATAAACTTAAATATATATAGTAGATAAAATGTCAAGATAAGACCAGAATATATTAACAAGAATGAGAATATGGCTCTGCCTTATCAGAGATCATAATACTAAACAAATAAAGCCTTTGTAATCATATCAACATAATGTCAACATAGAAATAGACAAATAGTAAAAAATAGAGAAATTCAGAAATATGCCTATTAAGTATAAGAATTTACTACATGCCAAAATAATAGTTTAATTGATTGGGAAAAATGGATTACTTATTAACTTATGCTCAGTCAACTGGCTTTTCATCTTGGAAGAAATAAAACAATCCCACATTTTATGCCTATACATAAATATATTATAGATGGATTAACATTAAATACAAAACATAAATGTAAAAACATTAAACATCTTATGAGAAACACTAGAGACTGTATATAAAACTGAGATGTAGAGGATGCTTTCTTAAAACAGAGAAAAAAGACCCATATAAGAGGAAGTAAACATTTTTGACTACTTAAAAAATGTAGCTTTGGGGCACCTGGGTGGCTCAGTTGGTTAAGCGACTGCCTTCGGCTCAGGTCATGATCCTGGAGTCCTGGGATCGAGTCCCACATGGGGCTCCCTGCTCAGCAGGGAGTCTGCTTCTCCCTCTGACCCTCCCCCCTCTCATGTTCTCTCTCTTTCATTCTCTCCCTCTCAAATAAATAAATAAAACCTTAAAAAAAGAAAAGAAAAGAAAGTGTAGCTTTAATAAGGCACAAAATACCAAAAACAATATCTATATATAAATACTTGATTTGGAAGAATAATTGCAATGCATATAGCACATGAAGAACTAAAATCTATAATATACTAAAAATCTTTTACAAATTCACAGAAAAAAATGAAAAGGAAAATAGGCAATATATATGGATAAACAATTACATAGGAGATTAAATCCAAAGAGCCAATAAATTCATAGAAAGATTCCCAACCTCATTAACAATAGGAGAAATGCAAATTAAAATCACTATGATATATCACTTTATTCTAATTAGACTGGAAAAACTTTACAATGCCTATTGCTGGTGGGAATGGGGAAAATTAAAAATATAGATTGTATAAATATAAGATTACGCAACTTTTAAGAACTCAGTCTGACCATATCTATTACAATGTGAAATACATTGTATTCTTAAAAGTAGCATGCAAATCCTTGGAAACTAATTTCTGGAAATAAAAGCATTAGCATATTATATTTATTTTATATTTATATTATTTATATTTATTTTATTTTATTACAGCATTGAGTATAGTAACTAAAAACTGGCAACAGAGTTAATGGTCAACAATAGATGAATAGTTGAATAAATTAAGATCCGTCTGTACCATAGCATAGAGTGTGGCCATTAAAAAATGGGTAGCAGTTAACTTAGAAGGCTTTCCTAGGGCCTTAGTGAGTGAGAACAGCATGATGCAGAGAGGTGTATAAAACAAGTTAAAGATTGTAAAGGAAAAATGATTTCATATATACATTTTTTTTGAATTTACTATCTTGGTAAGTGTTATGAAACATTTCAGGGGGCTGGGAAGGGATATAAGATGTGTTTTCCCTAAGGAAGTAGGAAGTAGCATTTAGAATAAGACATGAAGGGTATGTCAAAGTTGGCTATATGAAGAAGGAAGGAACTGTTCTAGATGGACAGAATGGCACATGAGAAGGTTGTATTTTGGAAAGATTTTCCTTTTTTTTTTTAAAGATTTTATTTATTTATTTATTTGACAGAGAGAGACACAGCAAGAGAGGGAACACAAGCAGGGGGAGTGAGAGAGGGAGAAGCAGGCTTCCCGCTGAGCAGGGAGCCCGATGCAGGGCTCGATCCCAGGACCCTGGGATCATGACCTCAGCTGAAGGCAGACGATTAACGACTGAGCCACCCAGGTGCCCCTGGAAAGATTTTCAACTGGCACCAAGAGAAACTGCAAGAATCCTTGAACAATATGAACTTGATAAGGGAAGAGGAATCTAGCTCAAGGTGAGGTTTGAAGGGAACGGTAGGCAGGCAGATTTTGAGCATAAGCACTTCAATTGTATCCTGGAAGCAATGAGCAGCCACTGAAAAGTTTAAGGCAGAAAATGCCAGCATATCGGTGTTTTAAGAAGACCACTCAGGCAATAAGGTGGAGTTTCGATTGTAGGGGGCGAAAGTGAATGTGGAACGTTTGGCTTAGAGGCTGGCAACACAGCCATTCAAGGGTGAATTGGCCTACCATGATGGCTATGATGTTGGAAAGAGAAAAGATTTGGGGAGGGGGGAGGGGCGATGGGGTAACTGGGTGATGGGCATTAAGGAGGGCACCTGATGTGATGAGCACTGGGTGTTATACGCAACTGATGAATTACTGAACACTACATCTGAAACTAATGGTGTACTATATGTTGGCTAATTAAATTTAAATTAAAAAAAGAAAGAAAAGATTTAAACATAATCAATGATTCAGAGGAAAGTATTCACAAGCATGTTATGTTACAGTGTTATCAAAATGGGTAAAATTGGAAATGACTGAGATCTGGAAAATAAGATAAATTTTTATATATCACTTTGAAATACTATTTGTATTTTTTAAACATTAAAATTAAGTTAGCAAAAAAATTGAATGGCTAGAAAAATAATAACATTTGCAAAGTCTGTACAGTATTATTGTAATCTTAGCTACACAAAAGAAAAAAAATGTGTGTGTGTGTGTGTGTGTGTGTGTATGACTCAGAACATGTATGTGAACCTTTGGGTGGAGATCCACTAAAATGGGGATAGTTATTTTCTGTTTGGAGCAATCGTGTGTTATTTCCCTCCTCATACTTTTTTGTAGTTTCCAGGTTTTCTCTAGTGACTACAAATTACTATTTTAATCAGAGATTTTCAAATACATAGGAAGATAAAAGTTGTCACAGAATTTTTTTCTGACTATTCAAATGCTAAATTAGCCAAATTAATTTTATCCTCTTTAAATATTTCTTCCTCTGTATTTTGATTATGGGTTATTTTAATCACTATTTTTTTTAAGTCTTTAAATAGGTAAAAAAAAATTTAAATTACCAAAAGTATATGCATATTTTAATTAACCTCAGAGTTTAAAAGGCATCATTATTTCTAGTTTGCTTGACTAGAATTCTGGAAAACTAAGAAAATCCAACATATTATTAATGTTTAGGTGTATATTGCCATAAATATTTCAGGTGTAAAAGGTTCAGAAACAGCGAGAGAAACACTGGTGGGAGTGGGAGTTTAAGAAACCACAATTCTGAAACCTGTTTATGTGAATGCTTTTTTTCTTAATATAGAAGTGAAAAAATTAAGCTGATGTGTGTAGAGAAGATAGAATTTCTATCTTAAATACCAAAAGGTCAGTTTCATGAGATAGAATTTCCCAAAATTTAAACAAGGCTGGGTTTTGACTGTAGAAATGATAAGCTGGTAATGTATATTTTCATTATGTGAAAAAAGAGGAAATTATATGTATGTGTGTGGGGTGTGTGTGTTTATAACACATATAATATATATTAAAGTATTACATATATTCAAAATATTTCCAAAACATCTTATTTTTCAAAATTTTAGATATATTTATGTGACTGTAATCCATTAAAGTTACTGAGAAGAGTATTTTTTTTTACCTATAAAGGTAAAATAAATGTGTATATATAAAGATATAAATTAACATTTTACTTCTGTTTTGATATAGTAGGTATTCCATATTAGCTTTTTTAATCTAATTTTAAATTATATTTATGACATCTCTTTCTAGTTTAAAACTACGTATTTATGGTATTACACAGCAAAATACCATTCATATAGTGTTCATATTTTATCTGCTTTTATGTTACTTTGAGGAAGAAAGTTAATTCTCATGGTGAAAAGGTAAGCTATGAGAAACACACACAAAGTGTTTTTAAGTATAGTTCCTAGGAGAACATTTTAAGTTTATACACACACACACACACACACACACACGTATGCACACATGCACACGCCATGAGTATTTTATAGTATATTTAAATTTATAAGTATTTTTAATTTGCTATAAGTATGTAAGCAATTATAATACTATACATTTAAACATGTCTGTGTGGAATTAAATAAAGTAGTAGCTAGGCATAGATGCTGAAAAAAGTTTAATTAGCCAACTCCCTGTTTCTATGCAAATACTGCGTTTAAGGAATATTTTTTCAAACTCCTGAGGCAGGTGGCTGTTCTTCACTTTTAAGCAGATTAAATGGCTCTCTTACTTGCACTGTTGAAGCTTAGCAATTTTTAAAATATTATCTATGAAGGTAAATTGAGGTTCAACCTGCTCAACTACATATCCCAAAATAATACAAACAGAAAACAATGAGATTTTGAATTATGTATGACTTGGTTTTGTAACAGGGACACTTGATTCAATTAATTCATCATGTGCATATGCAGGAAATGCCAGAGCCATAAAGTTAGACTGAAAGGAGAAATTCCAAGAGCAAAACTTTCCACTTGTTTACTTAAAATTTACAGTTTCACATCTAAACCTAGTGATTAAAATATTTGAAATTAAATTTACACTGTGTTGACTTGAGGGGATATTTTGAGAAATATGTCCTATGAAATGTTTTAAATTTCAGTTTACCCAGATTTGAGATGGTTGACATTCATTTTGCAATAGAATATTCTACCCTTTTTAAATTTTTTTAAAAAAGATTTCATTTATTTACTTGCGAGAGAGAGAGAGAGAGAGGGAGAGAGAGAGAGTGCACAAGCAGAGGGGAGGGACAGAGAGAGAAGTAGACTCCCCACTGAGCAGGGAGCCCGATGCGGGACTCGATCCAGGGACTCCAGGATCATGACCTGAGCCGAAGGCAGATGCTTAACCCACTGAGCCACCCAGGTGCCCATATTCTGCCCTTTATAGCCTAGAATATTTTAGCAGATTGGGTGACATGTTGTAACTCCCCCTGTTGTAGCCAAATGCACAGCACGGTGAAACAAAGCAAAGCAAAACAACAGGAAAAAAAAATTAGAAAGTTGTTGAAAAATATAACTAACCCAGAAGATAGTGGAAGACCTGGATTTTAATCAGAGAAAACATCCTGGTTTGTACTGGTTAACAGGCTAATGACTAAAAAGGAAATTCTAAAAATCTCTCATTTTTATCATTTTTGCTGGTAATAGAAAATGATTTCCATTGGAATGATTTAGCACAAAGTTTGGAAGTTGGTGTGGTAGTAGAATATAGAGGTGAGAAGAGAGACCCTTTAGATGCACCGACAATTGCACTAGTTTCTGAGAGGACTACATTAGACACTGTTCAATGACTTACGTGTGGAACCAAATCAAAGGCGGCCATGAGAGTTGAACGAAAGTGTTACCTCTTAGTTTCGTTTTTCTTTTGCAAGCTTGTTTTGTTCCATTTTTAGAGAGGCATGCTCAGACAGATTAGCTACTCTCCGTATCAACCACAGTGTGGCACGTTTAGTGGTGACACGGTGAAATGATTTTAGATTGTAAACAGTTAACACTTATTTTCATAGTTAAATATTTATCTTCATACATTTTAGAAAAATACAGGTGGCACTCTGAATTGTGGTTTTATTGATCTTGCCTAGGATGAGGCTGATTTCTCGAAATTGTTGATTTAATGTTGCTTTAAACAAAAGTACGATGTACAGAATAGTGCAGATGATAAACCTGTGGTAAGAAAATTATGAGTAAAGTTCGTTTTTGAGTAAAGTTTCTGAAATGCTGTTTTATGTGAAAAATGTCCTTAGAACTCTGAAGACTCAAAGTTCTCTAGAAATCTAAATTATTGAGCCAAAATAACTGAAAGGCTAACAGAATTGTTTACTTAGCATGTGTTCTTTATTTTTGCCAAGTGTATGACTTTTAAAAGAAAACAAGTGACTTCCTTTTTATTATGTAAATTGTTGCCTTCCCTCCATCTCTTCATCACTTTTGATTCAGACTCTCATAGTTTCCTTATCGGGCTAATGCAAAAGTCTTCCATTTTCCTGCTTCTAGTCTTGGTTCCTTCCAATTATTCTCCACAATACTGTGAGAATGATTTTTTAAAAAATAAAACAAATCTGATGTAGTTAAAAAAAATCTTGGCATGGCATTCTTTGTTTGTAGAACAAAGTCATGAAGTCCATGCTACTGAGCAGAACCCCTCTCCAACTTTCTCATCCTTCTTTCCCCTCTGGCTCCAGACACATGGAGAAATTTCTGTTTTCTGAATGGGCCCATCTGCTCATCTTCACCTACAGGTTGAGGCATGGAAAGCCTTAGCTCGTTCCTATTTTCTTTCCCTCATCACCAACATCACTGAGTGCTCCCCATGTATTATGCATTGTGCTAGGCAACGTCTATTACTGCTCTCGCAGAGTTTACAGCTCAATGGAGAAGAAACATTAAATAGTTAGGCATAGTTAAATGCATAGTTAAAATGTCATTAAATTCCATGCAGAAAAAAAACCCTCAGGTGATAGAAGAGAGAATAAGAGGGAAACATTTATACGAGTGGCCAGCAACAACCTGCCGAGTTGACACTGAAGATGAGACCTGAAACCCGAGGCGTGTATTAGTTCCTATCGCTGCTACAACAAATTACCACATCCTTGGTGCCTTGAAACAACACACATTTATTATGTGATAGTTCTGGAGCTCAGAAGTCTGAGGTGGGTTTTGTGGGGCTAAAACCAAGGTGGCAGGGCTGTGTTCCTTCTGGGGGCTCTGGGGCAGAATCTGTTCTTCATCTTTTCCAGTGTCTAGAGGCTGCCCTCATTCTTTCACCTGCAGCCTTCTATCATCTTCAAGCCAAAAATGACTTCACTCTGACTTCTGCTTCTATTTTTACATCTCCTCTTTCTCCTGCCTCCCCTCTTTCCTATAAATACCTTTGTGATTATGTTGGGCCCACCTGCATAATTCAGGATAATCTCCCCATCTCAAGATCCTTAATTTAATCACATCTGCAAAGTCCATTTTGCCATGAAAGGTAACATATTCACATTTCCAGGGATAAAAAAGGACATGGCCATGTTTGGGGGTGGATATTATTCTGTCTACCACAGTATCCAACCATGCAACGCCTAGTCTTAGCTTCCTTCCCTAGTCTCTCCTGTGGGGATGACATAGCACCCTGTGTCCTCTCTTGGGTTCTGGGCAATCCTGCCATAGCCCTAAACCATATAGCTATGCTCTGTTTATGAATCTGCCTCCTCTCCACTCTAAAATTCTGGAGGGCAAGGTTATGCCTGGTTAGTTTTCAGATTCCCAGTAGCACATGGTACCTGGCACATTGTAGGCATTTCATAATTCTTAGTTACAACTTAATATGTCTAGTTTATTTGAGAACATTGTGAATGCTGTCACTCAGTTGCTAACAACAACAAAAAATCATCTAGAATGTTCCACTACATGAGTTAATAACATATATATTGTAAAAATTTTATCAGAACTTTTTTTTTTTTTTTTTGGTTTCAAGTAGTGGTTAAGTGTGTGTGTTGGCACCAGACTGACTAGGTAGGAATTCCAACTTTAAGAATTACTAGCTGATATTGAGCATATTAAAAAAACAAAACCAAAAACTTGATGCCTTTGTTTCCTCAAATGTAAAATGCTAACAATGGCACTGATCTCATAGGGGTGTGGTGAGGATTAAGGAGATTAATAATGTAAAACTTTTAGACTGCTGCAATGAGTATTAGCCACTGTTATTAACAAATGTCTACTGAGTGGTGATTATAGTTAAGGCAGGGATTCAGTTGAAATTTCACCTGATGATTGCATAATCAATCAATCATGATTTCATGAAGCAGAGTAAAGATTTGAGGTAAGGTCAACACGTTAACATCTGTTTTACTACTAGACTTTCAACACTTTGAGAACTCTGTTGTGTACACAGAAGTACATGGGAGACTGAAGTTCAGTTTTAGCATTTACAATTTTTACTTATAAAATGGGGTTTTAAAAATATACATTAACAACTGACATTTCCAGAGATGAAGAGCTTGTCTCTGTGACAATGGTCAAATGTCACGTAGCTTTCGATAATTTGACTGAAACTAATCTCAGTGATAAAAATACAGGCTGTTTAGGGACAAGGTTTGATTCCTGGGGAGATGGGAAGGGCATTCCCTTCACCACAGATAACAAGGCTTTCATTGTGGACTGCCTTTCAAAGGTTAAAACACTATTTCATTTTGGGTTCTATCCCCATATGAATGCTTCTTGGCACTCTCTTTTAATTGGGGGTATTATTCTCTTCTTATTTGTAGATAAATTACATTTTACTGTGGATGTTTTCCAAGATTTGTGACTGGGCTCTATGGTTTATTATGTGCTTTCAGTTTTTTGTCAGGTTTTATATCTTTTAATCTTCAGATTTTCAACAGATGGTGACTCTTTCCGGAGGTTAGATGAGCAATTAAAATGCTGTCTGGTTGCTTTGTGTCAGTGCATATGCTATGCACACTTCATGCTAAATGTGAACAAACCACACAGTCTTCTTTTGCCTTACTTTCCTCTTCGGGAATTTAGGAATAGAAATATTCATTCTTCCTGACTGCTGTGAGGAATGAGTCATAGGGAAGATGTGACATCTAGCTTGGTTAATATCCACCAAAACTAGGCAAAACCATAGATTCTCAAACCTGCTCCTGAGAGTAATTTTACTAATGACTGTCCTCAATAGGGGTTCTCAGTACATAGTTTAATAATGTTATAAAGGAAGGTCATAAATTAACCTTCAGAACAAGAAATAAATTACCCAGAGGTACTTTGTGTGCCTTGAGGACAAATGTGTCATACTGTAGATACTCTCTTCAACTTTGTTAAAAGTTAATACCCCTTTTCTACTGTGTCCCATGTTCTACAGACACGTATGTAGCCTTCATTCCAGCTTTACTACCTGGAACCCTATTACAAATTAAATGAGGTGTTGAATTGTACTAGAACCATAAAGGGTTTTGATTAAATTCAACAAACTTGGGGCGCCTGGGTGGCTCAGATGGTTAAGCATCTGCCTTTGGCTCAGGTCATGATCCCAGCGTCCTGGGATGGAGCCCCACCTCCGCCTCTCTGCTCAGCAGGGGGCCTGCTTCTCCCTCTCCACCAGCTGCTCTCCCTGCTTGTGTGCTCTGTCAAGTAAATAAATAAAATCTTAAAAAAAAAAATTCAACAAACTTATTGGGTAAAGTTCTATACTTAGGATGGAGGGTCAATCTTGAGAATCAAAAAAGATAAATACAATCTTTGACTAGAAGGAACTTATAATACATTTGGATCAGACAGAAATATATTGCTGTTGCTTAGAGGGCACTCAATAAATTTTTATTAAACCATTGTTAAATGTCATGGGAGGGGTAAAGGCGCAGAATAGGGACTGATTGTGAGTGGGAATAATAGGGAAGACTGGTCAGAAAGGGCAATATTTATGACTGACTCTGAACAAAATAGATTACACTTTTGAGAAGGATTCTTGGTATTGGGACTGGCACATTCTGGGTTACAGATATGGGAAATCACTTAGTATAATCAGGGGACTATGAGTAGCTTGGTGTGACTGGAGATTGTAACTTTGGCCATGGAGAACAGAGGGATATGGAGCTGGAAAAGAAACTGAAGACCAGATTACAGGGGCCTAACACACTAGGATTTTGAACTTTAGACAATGGGAAACACCAGAATTTAAAACTGCGGGCAGTATTACGCTGTTAAACCCATTCTCTAAATAAAAAAAGCCAGATTTGTAGTGTTTACCAATTTTCATAGTGTAAATACTCCTACAAGACTGATTTTAAGGTACCAACCTGCTATCCCTAAACTCAGAGCTGGGAAGAAACGCCCATCATTAATATTTGCCAGCCAGTATGAGCTGGCTCCAGGCTTGACAAGAGCAGGCATGCTAGGACATCTGTTTTAGAAAGTTTATCATGGCATCTGGTTAATGAATAGATTAGAGACAGGAGCCAGAGGATCAGCTGAGACACTAAACTGTAATTCAGATGAAAGATGAAGAAAACTGAAGCACAGAGTGGATGCAAAACTGAGACAGATTAAGGAGAAAATGCTTAGCAGAGGCAGGGTTTATAAGACACACTGTAAGGATGGGTTCTGAGATATCTGTGAAGCCCCTGAAAATGCATGTACTTTTTTTGTGTAAGTGTCTTTTGGGTGTGTGTGTGTGTGTGTTTTTTTTTTTAAGATTTATTTATTTTAGAGAGAGAGAGCGAGAGAGAGAGCACGGTGGCGGGGGGGGGGGGGGGGGGGAGGGGGGGGGGGAGAGTCTTAAGCAGACTCTACGCTGAGCCAGACATGGGGCTTGA